>NC_045967.1:2104646-2419646 GCF_010909765.2 Amblyraja radiata | reverse complement strand
GCCTTCCTCCGGCCCCAACCCCCATCCCTGCTGTGTGTTCACCATCCCCCGTGACCTCCCCCTCTCAGATACCGAATGGTCTGTCCTCAGCAGAGGCCTCACCTTTGTCCCCCTCTGTCCCCATCTCAATGAGTTGCGCGCCCGCCGCGAGTTGGAGCTCTTCTACCATCGCCTCTGCGTCACACCATTCTTCCATGGGAAGGAGTCCTAGCTACCATTGGTGATCCCTTTTCCCGTCTCGAATGGACCCCCTCCTCTTGGACCCCCCCTCATGGCCATTGGTACAATGAAATTTAGGGGTCACCATCCGACGTCGGAACGGGAGAACATTTTCAGCGGCTTGGATTTCCGAATCGGCCACTTCCTACCGGAGATCGCGGCTACCGAAGTCCACAGGTTGGGCTGGGTGGAGATTCACGCTGGCGGCCCTCGGCAAAGGGATCCCAGGGCTCCGCGATATTGAAATCAGCGCGGCCCGAGGCTGGGAGCTCTGCAAACCTCAGCTCCATGATGTTGAAACAGGAGGCCCAACACTCCAGAGCTTCAAACAGCGATCCAGGTAAGGCATCGCCCGCTCCGCGATGAATCCAATATGTATTTTAAAACCAACTGTTTAATGACAACATACAGTAGGGTCTAAAAGTGTCACACTGTTACTGTCGGGTAGTCATGGTCCTCAGGTGGAGTCACATATGGAGAAGACGCCTGTGGCAGGAGCTACGGACTGTAACCAACTACCAGAGCAGCCCCCCCCCCCCCCCCCCCCCCCCCCCCCCCCCCAACCGGAAGTGCTGGCACCTCCCTAGCTGATGACCTGAATTCCTTCTATACTCGTTTTGAGTCGGGCAACATCACCCCAGGTTTGCCGGCTAACAACAACACCGCCAGATGGTATCTCGGGGCGAGTACTTAAGTCTTGTGCTACGCAGCTAGCTCCGGTGCTCACTACATTATTCAACCTCTCCCTGGTCAAATCCATTATCCCTGCCTGCTTCAAAAGATCCACATTGTACCTGTGCCAAAAAATGCCTCCCCAGCTTGTCTGAATGACTACTGTCCGGTGGCCCTCACCTCGGTAGTCATGAAATACTTTGAGAGGCTGATCAAGAAACACATCTGCGCCTTCCTCCCTCGCAACATGGACCCGCTACAATTCGCATACCGTCCGAACAGATCCACGGACGATGCGGTCTCCCAGGTTCTGCACACCGCTCTCTCTCACCTTGACAGCCAGAAGGGGGGCTATGTGAGGATGCTGTTCATAGACTTCAGTTCAGCCTTCAACACGATAGCCCCCACCAGACTGGCCGAGAAGCTGCTGGAACTGGGGCTCAACACCCCCCTGTGTGCCTGGGTCCTAGACTTTCTCATCGCCAGGCCCCAGGTAGTCAAGATAGGAGGAAATACATCAAAGTCCCTCACCCTGAACACAGGATCCCCCCAGGATTGCATCCTCAGCCTCCTACTGTACTCCCTGTACACACATGACTGTGTGGCTAGGTTCAGCTCCAACTCTAGGTTGAGCTTCAACTCTTTGCTGATGACACTGTGGTGGTGGGCCTGATTTCAGATAATGATGAGAAGGCCTACTGGGAGGAGGTGGCTAATCTGGAGATACCAGCCTCCTCTTGAATATCAAAAAAACTAAGGAGCTGATCGTGGACTTTAGGAGGGCACAACATCCGGGGACGTACACACCACTGAAGATAAATGGGGATACTGTGGATAGGGTGAGCTGCTTTAAATACCTGGGAGTCCATATCTCAGAGGATCTGACATGGACATCACATGCTGCCGCAGTGGTGAGTAAGGCAAGGCAGCGCCTTTAACACCTCAGGCAATTGAGGAAATTCAGAGTGTCTCTGAGGATCCTCCAGTGCTTCTACTCAGCGGCTGTGGAAAGCATCTTGTCCGGAAACATCACAATCTGGTTTGGGAACTGCTCTGCCCAGGACAAGAAGGCTCTGCAGAGAGTAGTGCGTTCGGCCGAACACACTATGGGAAATTCACTCGCCCACCCTGCCGGAACTACACATCAGAAGGTGCAACTCCAGGGCCAACAAGATCATGGGGGACCCCTTCCACCCCAGCAACAGACTGTTCCAGCTGCTATGGTCAGGCAAACGCCTCCGTTGCCATGCTGTGAAAACGGAGTGGACGAGAAGGAGCTTCTTCCCACAAGCCATTAGGACTGTAAACTCCTATCTCACCAGGGACTAACTTACTGTACCGATTTGCTGTTGTGTGATGTCTTTTTAAAATTGCTGTTTTGTTCTCTTTTTTCCTCCCACAAATATGTAATATGTGATTCTGTTCCATTCTGTTTTGTAGGGGGTTTTTTCACAATCCGCGAGCATTGCCACTTTTCATTTCACTGCACATCTCGTATGTGTATGTGATGAATAAACTTGACTTGACGACTTGACTGAGCTGACTGGTTTTGCTAAACCAGCTGCCTTTACCTGTCCCTTGCCTCGATCTTACTCTTGACCAGAGCCTCAATTTCTCTTGTCATTCGAGTGTCCTTACTCTCACTTGCCTTGCCCTTCATTCTAACATGAGAATGCATGTCCTGGACACTTGTCAGCTTACTTTTTAAAACCTTCCTGACATTCCTTTTACTTCAAACAACCTGCTCCAATCAAATTGAGTGAGTCCCTGTCTAATACCTTCAAAGTTGTCCTTACCCAATTTAGAATTTTAACCTGTAGTGTGTAGGAAGGAACTGCAGATGCTGGTTTAAACCAAAGATAGACATAAAATGCTGGAGTAACTCAGCGGAACAGGCAGCATCTCTGGATACAAGGAATAGCTGAAAGAAGTCTGATAAAGGCAGAGATGCTGCCTGTCCTGCTGAGTTACTCCAGCATTTTGTGTCTGTAGATTGGTTATTGCATGTGAACCAATCATCGTAGTGTAGCATCATTAACTCCACCTTGCTGCACACTTTATATTAACACCCATTTCCTACATTACGTATTCATGTTAGCGGTAACAATGAACTAACAGCATACTGTACCGCTCCACTATACCATATGATTAAAGATGATTTAAACTCCGGACCTGTGTCTGTTAAGTTATTTACATGGTGTCAGAAAGCGCAAAGTTAACCACTGCGTCCATATACCGGGTTTTATTTGCGTTTATCAGTTTATTAGTTTGATCTTCATTGCCATGGCTCACTCGTGCCGCAAGCCAGCACAGCTCATCTTTGACTCGGACATTGGAGAACGATGGAGGCTTTTCGAGATTGACTACGAACATTATATCAACATCGTCCATCGAAATGATCCAGTTGAGGTCAAAGCTTCGCTTTTGCTAAACCTGGCGAGACCCAAGGCTCTGATTCATGCGCACACTTTCGACTTTGCGCAAGCCGTACTGGACGGTAACGGCCAGGTAGTTGTACCAGCTGAGACTGTGCGTAGCCCCAATGTCCTGCTGCATAAATTCCGCGAGCTGTGCGACCTACCTATGGTCTGAGCGCAGGTATATGGGACTAGGGGAGATTATGTGTTCGGCATGGACTAGAAGGGTCGAGATGGCCTGTTTCCGTGCTGTAATTGTTATATGGTTATATGGTTATATGGTTACCCTCTAACCTCATCTTGGAAAGAGCCGAGTTCTTTGTGCGACAACAGCTTCCCGATGAACCTGTCGAACATTTTATTTGCGATTTAAAATACATGGCTCAGCGATGTCGCTTTAGAGAAATGACTAACGAGTTGATACGGGACAAACTTGTTAGTGGCATGTCTGACCAAAAGCTCAAAACGGAGCTATTTCGTAATGCTGACCTAACTCTCAAACAAGCTGTGCATGCCTGCCGCACGTCGGAGGTTGTGGCCCCACTGAGCGTCCAGTTTGACGCTCAGAAAAAGAGTATAAACCAGTCGGGCTTCACTATACGAGCAAAGCCGACAGCTAAAAGAAGATTTGTGAATGAACCGCTGCTAAGGTGTCCTAACTGTAACTACTTCCACAACAAAGGTTGGCTATTCTGTCCAGCGAATGGCAAGCCATGCAACTACTTTAAAAAGATGAACCATTTTGCCATTTGCTGCAGGACCCGTGGGAACCGCAATTCCAGTTCAGCGTCTAATCTGCACCAGCTGCAACAAGACCAAACATTTTCAGACTCCCAAGAACAGCTCGAAGCTGCCCACGAGGACGATCCAATTAGCTCATATGAAGAGTCTACTGTTCACACCCTCCTCCACACTGCTGGTAAGCTTTTGGATCCCTCTGTGTCCATGCTAATTAATAACAAGCCTGTGAAGGCCAAATTGGATACCGGGGCGTGCGTGAATGTAATGTCCCTGAACGCCTACAACAAGATAAGAAATAATGAGACCTTGACTAGAGACAACTCTACCTTGCATGCTTATGGGGGGGAGGTGCTGCATCCCCTTGGAAGAACTACCTTCAAGTGTGTATTGGAAAATGCCACAAAAATCTGATTTTCTACATTTCCTAAAATCGAACTCTGTGACTTTACTGGGAATCCATGCATGCCAGGACCTAGGACTAGTCTCTTTCAACCGATCCATTCACAAGTTACTTATATCTGAGGACCCAATTCGAAACTACCCTGATCTGTTCGATGACAAGCTGAGCAAGCTACCTGTGACTTACAAAATAGCCATTGACCTCACCATCGACCCAGCCATCCATGCCCCTCACCGCGTGCCACATGCCATGTGGGACAGAATCTAGACTGAACTTAAAAATATGGTATCCATGGGGTTACTGGCTGAAATCAGTGAACCTACAGACTGGGTCTCTGTAAAATGACTTGCTTGTCAGACAAAGTCTTTTACTAGATAACTTTATTATAAGCACTACACACACTATGTTCTAGCTGTCCGTGGTCATCACTGGAGCTAGAGAGCGAGCTGGAGGTGGGGAAGCTACAATTATACAAGAGACAATGGGGAGTGGTTAGTAGTGGTGAGGTCACTATGTTAAAGGAGCATGCACTGATCTACATCCTTCCTCTTGGAAACAAAAGCGACCACGGCTCATACGTTAGAATCAGCAACCGCGCAGGGAACAGCTAGAGCATATCATGATACAGGCTACTCAAACACCCCGTACCGGACAGGCGGCTTGACCAACCGCCCAGAGCGGGTGCGCAACCCGCCTTCCCCTTCAACCGCAGGAGCTGCAGGGACGGGGGCAGGGACAGAGACGGGAGAACCGGGTGAAGTGTGCCCAGGGGAAGGAGGAGAACGGGGAGGCGAAACAGGTACACTCGCAGGCGAGGCAGGAGAAGGAGGCTGGCGTGAGCGGGGCACAGAGAGCTGAGAGGGCAGAGTCCGGGGCATGCGAGGAGTGACAGGGGCAGGAGGAATTTCGGGAAGGGGGGAAGGGACAGGCGGTGAAAATGGGTCTGCGGGAGGCGGAGCAGGCTCGTTGACAAGCAGCAGGTGCTGGCGGGACCGACGGTACACGGTGCCCTCGTAGTCAATCAGGTATGACCGGGGAGAGTCAGCATTGCCAACGACAACGGCCAGCCGGTGGTGACCGGAGGGGGACTGCATCCGGACAACCTGGCCCGGGAACAGACGGGGAAGGAGACGGGACGACTTGTCAAAGGAGCGCTTCTGGATGATCTGCTTCTCGATGATGCGCTCCTTGACAGCGGCAGGGCTCCGGACCGTGGGCTTGAGGGATTGCTGAGAGGCCGGGAGAGGAGGGCGATTGGTGCGGGACATGAGGCGCTGGGCAGGTGAACCGAGTGCGGGTTCCCGGGAAATGTTGCGGAGGTTGAGGAGGGCAAGGTAGAAGTCAGAATGAGAAAGCCGACAATGTTCCAGCAGCTCCTTGGCGCTGCGGACAGCGCGCTCCGCAAGGCCATTGCTTTGCGGGTACTCGGGGCTGCTGGTGATGTGGCGAATGTTCCAACGGGTGGCGAAGGCACGGAACTCTGCGCTGGAAAACTGGCTGCCGTTGTCGGATTGGAGAGTCACCGGGGACCCAAAGGTTGAAAAGTGGCGGCGAAGCTTCCCGATGACGGCAGCAGACGTGAGGGAAGGCAGCTGGTCCACCTCGAACCAGCTGGAGTAGGAGTCCACCAGGACCAGGAAGTGTTTGCCACGCCATTCGAATATGTCAGTGGCGACAGCCATCCACGGCAACTCGGGAGCCGGCTGCTGCATGAGAGGTTGGCGCTGTTGATGAGGCAGGAGACTGTTGCAGGCAGCACAGGCGGAGACCCTGTCCCGGATGTCCTGAACCATGCCAGGCCAGTAAAACTGGGCTTGGGCCTGGGACAAAGTGGCCTCCACCCCGGGGTGGCCGTTGTGGGCGGTTTGAAAGTAATGATCCCGCAGCGCGGCCGGCACCACGACCTTGTGACCCTTCACCACCACGCCGTTGTGCAGCACCAATTCGTCCCGAACCAGGAAGTAGGGCACGGCACCAGCCGGCAGGGAAGAGCGTCGGTCAGGCCAGCCACGGCGGATGACGCCCTCAAGCTGTTGCAGGGCAGGATCAGCGGCAGTGTGTTTGATCAGGGACTGCATCTGCTGGGAAGGAACAATGTTAACGTTCAGTACCATCAGGTCAGACGATTCGTATGGATGGCGGGCAACGGAAGGGAGTGGCGCACGGGACAATGTGTCGGCCACGAACATCTCCTTGCCCTTGCGGTACACAATCTGGAACGTGAAACGCTGGAGCTGCAGCATCATCCGCTGCAAACGGGAAGAGGCAACATGGATGGGCTTATTCAAGATAGAGACCAGCGGCTGGTGGTCAGTTTCAATGGTGAAGGTGTTGCCCAGAATGTAGTCCTTGAATTTGGAGCATGCGAACACCACGGCAAGGAGCTCCTTCTCGATCTGAGCGTAGCGCTGCTCAGCAGGGGTCATGGTGCGAGAGGCATAGGAAACAGGCAGCTGCTGGTCGTCATAGAGCTGTTATGTTAAAGGAGCATGCACTGATCTACAGTCTCCACCATGGTTGTCATGAAAAAGAAAGACAAGAACGAGCTCCGAGTGTGCATCAACCCAAGAGACCTAAACGCAACCATCAAGCACCCACTTTATCCGATGAGAACTATCGAAGATGTCGCAGCCCAAATCGGTCGCGCAACAGTGTTCTAGATGCAAAAAGCTTGTTCTGGCAGATACCTCTAGATGACGAATCCTCGAACCTCACCACGTTTCGCACACCATTTGGCAGGTTCAAATTTCTCAGAATGCCATTTGGTATTAATTCGGCTACCGAAGTCTTTCAGAGAACCATGGAACAGCTGTTCACAGGCTTCCTATGTGCCATCATTGTAGATGACATCCTGGTGTATGGTAAATACATAGCGGAGCATGATTGCAATCTCAAGCAGATTTTGAACGTGAAATTAACCTAAAATTTAACCGCAAGAAATGCAAGTTCCGCGTTCCAGAGGTCACCTATGTCACACATGTATTCAGTTGGATTGGTCTGAAGCCAGGCCCGAAGAAAAATGCAGCCATCAACAAAATGCCTGCCCCTGCCGACGTACACAGCCTCCAACGCTTTCTGGGTATGGTTAACTATCTGGGAAAGTTCATACCCAATCTCAGTGAACTCAGTTCACCACTGAGGCAAGGACACTGAATGGACCTGGTACCAGCAACACCAACAGGTGTTTGAGTTTTTAAAACTACAGCTGGCCAGCGCTCCTAGCCTGACATACTTCGACCTGAAGCGACCAGTCACAATAACCTGTGATGCCTCACAATATGGGCTGGGCGCAGCCTGCCTTCAGACATCTACTGACGGCACAGTGTTACCTGTATCGTATGCCTCTCTCACCATGACGGACACTGAACAGGGCTATGCCCAAATCGAGAAGGAGCTGCTAGCTGTTGTCTTCGCATGCTCCAAATTTAGAGATTTCATCTTTGGGACAAATTTCACAATTGAAACCGACCATCAACCACTAGTGACCATCCTGAACAAACCCATCCACGTAGCACCTGCTCGTTTGCAGCGCATGATGATGCAGCTCCAGCGATTTGATTTCCGAATCGTTTACAAAAAAGGGAAAGACATGCTCATTGCCGACACTATCTCTCGTGCACCACTTGCATCCAGTGAACGACATCCCTATGAATGTGACGAGCTCACAGTCCTCAAGGTCGACTTCGTTCCCAAGGAACGCCTGCGTCGCCTGGCTGAACACGCAACCGCTGACGGGACTACAGCTGCTCTCATCAGTTATCAAAAGAGGCTGGCCAGAAAAACAATCCAGCACACGACTGGAGGAGGTACAGCCGTTCTTCCTAGTCTGTGATGAGTTGGTAATACAAGACGGTGTCATTGTCAAGCGTCACAAAGTCGTGATCCCATCATACTTGCAAGATGAATACTATAAAGAGGTACACAATGGCAACCCAGGCACCGAGGCCATGTTGGTCCATGCACAGAGCATGTTCTATTGGCCTGGGATGTCCAAGTACATACGGGACAGAACAGCATCCTGTCCCATCTGCAACAGTTTGGCACCACACCAACAGAGACAGCCTCTGCTACAGCAACCCCCACCAGCACTGCCTTGGACATCTCTGGCAGCGGACATTTTTGAATGGCACGGTAAACACTACCTAGTCCTACTCGACTCCTACTCAAACTGCTTCGAATTCAACTTATTGCCCAACATCACATCCAACATGGTAATACAAAAGCTTCAGAGACATTTTAACGTATTTGGCGCACCAGTTCGTCTGCAAACTGACAATGGAAGACAATTCACCAGCCACGCATTTAAACACTTTGCCAGACGATGGAACTTCCACCATGTAACCAGCAGCCCTGAATACCCCCAATCCAACGGACTCGCTGAACGTGCCGTCTGGAGCGCGAAACAACTAATGGAACACTCTCACCTTGCCAAGTCTGATGTTTCCCTCGACCTCCTAAACCTGAGAAACATTTCCAGGGACGGAGTCCTGGGCCCTCCAGCTCAACGCCTGATGTCTCGTACAACACGCCCTCCACTACCCGTTGCCCAGCAACAGCTGAAGCCACAGGTGTTTAAACCCACTGCGGTCCAGAAGCGCATTCAGGAGAAGCACAACATTCAGAAGCGCTTCTATAACAATAATAATAATAATAATAATAATAATAATAATAATAATAATAATAATAATAATAATAATAATAATAATAATAATAATAATAATAATAATAATAATATATTTTATTGTCATTGCACATAAGTGCAACGAGATTTGGGTATGCAGGTTTCATCCGACATCATAACTTAAGTAACTACTAAAATTTAGGTTTAGATTCCCCGAGAACATGGTTTGTACAAAGAACATTACAAAAGTAAAATAGTCAAAACAGACTAAAGTGCAGATGTGTCTGTGCGACGTGACCATCTGAGGGAGACAGTCCGGGGGGGTGGGGGGCACTCAGCAGGGCCGGTTCAGAGCAGCTATAGCTCTGGGGATGAAGCTGTTACTGAGTCTGGAGGTTCGGGCGTAGAAGGCCTTGTAACGTCTGCCGGAGGGAAGTAGTTCGAACAGTCCATTACAAGGGTGTGAGGAGTCTTTGTGAATGCTGATGGCCTTCCTGAGGCACCGTGTGTGGTAGATGCCCTCCAAGGCTGGTAGCTGTGTCCCAATGATCTTCTGCGCTCTGTGGACGACACGCTGAAGAGCTCTCCTCTCCGCCTCCGTGCAGCTGAGATACCACACAGAGATGCCATACGTTAATATGCTCTCTGTGGTGCAGCGGTAGAAGGTTGTCAGCAGCTGTTCAGGCAGACCAGTCCTTTTCAATGTTCTCAGTAAGAACAGTTGTTGCTGTGCCTTCTTGACCAGCGCAGCGGTGTTGGTGGACCGTGTGAGGTCCTCTGAGATGTGAGTGCCCAGAAAATTAAAGCTGGACACTCTCTCCACACTGTCCCCGTAGATGGAGATAAGTCCAGTAAACCACTGAAGCCGCTATTGCAGGGCCAAGTGGTCCATTTGCAGACTGCTGTGGGACATACCCATCTGGGTTTCGTTGTTGGCCCATCCAAGGAACCCCGTTCCTACCTTGTCAACGCCGACGGCGTTCTGTACAGGCGCAGCTGTCAACATCTACTGCTTGTTAACGAACCTCGACCATCTCCTGCTGATCCATATGCACCGCCTCTGCTGTTTAAACCCCATGCTGCTCCTGTTCCCCCGGTCCCAGCCTGCACTCTCCGCCTCGGTCGGTCACCCCATCCACCCACGTTAACACTCCCACATGCTCACCCCGTCGGTCTCCTCAAGTGTCACCGGCTGCATTCTCCTTTTCGGGTTCCCTGCCTCCCTCCCCCACTAACTTTTCCATGGAGGGAGAGGGGTTTGTCCATATACGTTCGGGTCGCATTAGTAGACCACCTGATAGATACGGCGAGTACGTTTAACTGCGTGTGTTTAACATTTGCCTAACAACCTTTTCTCTCTACGGGGAAGGATGTAGATTGGTTATTGACTTTTTTGACTTTGACTTTGACTTTGACTTTATTGCATGTGAACCAATCAGAGTAGTGTAGCATCATTAACTCCACCTTACTGTACACTTTATATTAACACCCATTTCCTACATTAGTCAGTCATGTTAGCGGTTGCAATGAACTAATAGCCTACTGTACCGGTCTACTATACCAAATGAGTAAAGATGATTTAAACTCCAGACCTGTGAATGTTAAGTCATTTATAGTGTCAATAGTAGAATTCTTTGGGATATGATTTACTCTCATTTGGAAGAAAATGGGTTACTGAAGAACCTGTAAGAATTGCATTATCTGTGCCAGGACATGACTTACTAACGTGATTGAGTTATGTGAGGCGGTGACAATGGTGATCGATGAAGGTAGGGCAGTGATGTTGGTTGCATGGATTTTAGTAAGGCACTAGACTAATGGGACCCATTGGGTCCCTGTCACACAGGAGGCTTGGTCCCCCAACGCAATATTCCACCACCCACCCATAGCCCCCAACTGCACAGGCGCAGCTCATTTCCCCTCATCCCTAACACTCTGTCCCCTCCTCTTCACCCTCCCTCTTCTTTCCCCTCTCCTCCTCCCCTCCCCAACCCTCCCTCACCTCTCTCTCCCTCTTGTTTTCCCTACCCTCAGTTACTCATCCCTCCATAACTCCTCTCCCCTCCCTACCCCCCCCTATCACTCTATCCCCCACCTCCCCAACTCCTCATCTCCCCCTACCCCCCACTAACCCTCCTCACCTCCCCCACTGCCCTCCTCTCCCTCTATTCCCCCCTCCCTCCCCCCCCCCCCCCCCCCCCCCCCCCCCCCTCCCCCCTCCCCCCCTCCCCCTCCCTTCTCTCCCTCTATTCACCCTCCTCCCCCACTCTCCCTCCTCCTTCTTTTCCCTCTCCTCCTACCCTCCACCAACCCCTCCCTCACCTCTCCTTTTCCCCTACCCTCAGTCATTCCCTCCCTCCCTCCATCAATAACTCCTCTCCCTTCCCTACTCCCCTGTTCTCCCTCTATACCCTCTCTTCCTCCACTCTCCGTCCCCAGGATCGCGAGGTTGCCAATCCTCTCCCTTATTGCGTGCCCCCAGGGTGGAGAGAGCTTGGAGAAAAGAAGAGGGAAGAGCCATGAGGGAGAGGGACATATCACAGGGGCGGGGAGCCAGCAAGGTGAACCAGAGGGGAAGTGGCTGGAGCTGCAGGGCGTTGCGAAGGCAGTGCGTTTGGGACTCAGCGGGCGCTGGACGCTCTCCTCCACTGGGATCAGACTTTCCGCTTTCCATTTGGCGACATCTCCGGCTCCGGGCCGCTTCCGGTCCCTCCGAAAATTGCGTCCGGTTGGAGACCTCTGCCAGCCACCCGCAACGTCACTCAGCTCCAGTAAAGACGCGATGGCGCAGGAAGGGGTGGAACGTCCCGCGGAGTGACAGTAGAAGAGACCAATCCGCGCGGCGCTTACTGGCAGGAGAGGAGATCGATCTGCGCACTCGCGGTTTTTATGATTTTTAAACATCGCTAACTTTTACAATGTACTACTGATTGGAACGAAACTTGTTGCACTCGCAGCACCGGAGAACGGTGAGTGAGCTAATGAGAAAATGTCCACAGGACAACTATTAGTCGTGCACTCCACAAATCGGGCCTTTATGGAAGAGTGGCAAGAAGAAAGCCATTGTTAAAAAAAAGCCATAAGAAGTCCCGTTTGCAGTTTGCCACAAGCCATGTGGGGGACACAGCAAACATGTGGAGGAAGGTGCTCTGGTCAGATGAGGCCAAAATTGAAGTTTTTGGTCTAAATGCAAAACGCTATGTGTGGCGGAAAACTAACACTGCACATCACCCTGAACACACCATCCCCACTGTGAAACATGGTGGTGGCAGCATCATGCAGTGGCGATACTTTTCTTCAGCAGGGACAGGGAAGCTGGTCAGAGTTGATGGGAAGATGGATGGAGCCAAATACAGGGCAATCTTGGAAGAAAACCTGTTAGAGTCTGCAAAAGACTTGAGACTGGGGCAGAGGTTCACCTTCCAGCAGGACAATGACCCTAAACATACAGCCAGAGCTACAATGGAATGGTTTAGATCAAAGCATATTCATGTGTTAGAATGGCCCAGTCAAAGTCCAGACCTAAATCCAATTAAGAATCTCTGGCAAGACTTGAAAATTGCTGTTCACAGACGCTCTCCATCCAATCTGACTGAGCTTGAGCTATTTTGCAAAGAAGAATGGGCATGTATCATTTTCCTTCCACTTCACAATTATGCACCACTTTGTGTTGGTCTATCACATAAAATCCCAATAAAATACATTTACGTTTGTGGTTGTAACGTGACAAAATGTGGAAAAGTTCAAGGGGTATGAAAACTTTTGCAAGCCACTGTATATGTAGATGGGTTGGTTAGTAAATTTGCACATGACACAAAGATTGCTGGAGTTGCGGATGTGAGGAAAGTTGTCAAAGTATACAACGGGATGAAGAACATTTACAGAAATGGGCGGGAAAATGGCAGACGGAGTTTAATCCAAGCAAGTGTGAGAATGCTGCACAGGTCAAATGTAAAGGGAACCTATACAGTTTAGAACATAGAACATAGGCACAGCACAGGAACAGGCCATTCGGCCCACATTGTCTGCTGAACATGATGCCAAGATGAACAGTCATATGGCTGCACATAATCTATAACTCGGTATTCCCTGCATATCCATATGCCTATTCAAAAGTCTCTCGAATGCCACTAATGTATCTGTCTCAATCATCAACCTTGGCAGCATGTTCCAGGTACTCAGCACCCTCTGCGTAAAGTAAAACACTTGGTCTAATTTAACTCCATCTGCCATTTCTCCAGCCATATTTGTGGCTGATCTATATTCCCCTTTATACTTTTACAGCTTCCATCACAGTCCATTACCCCAGCAATCTTCCTGTCATCTGCAAACTCAACATTAAACCTTCCCTGAAAATGGCACACAAGTAGATACATTGATAAAGAAGGCTAATGGTTATGTTTGTCTTCAACACTCATGTTGCAACCATGTAAAACATTGGTTGGAGTATTGTGTGCAGTTCTGGTCATCCCATCACAGGAAAGATATGGACGCCTTGGATATGGTACCGTCGAGGTTTACCAGAATCTGAGGGTATAATGTACAAGGAGGTGTTGGTCAATTAACTTTGTTTGATTTCTCTGTATCGTTGGAGGCTGAAGGGAGACCTGAAGTATATAAAATGATCAGAGACATAGACAGGGTCGACAGTCAAAACTATTTTTCCAGAGTGAAAATGTCAAAGACTAGAGGGCATAGTTTAAGATGAGAGGAGCAAAGTTCATAGAGACCAGGGCAGGACAGTCGCACAGATTGGTAGGAGCCTGGGGAGTGTTGTAGAGCAGAGGGATCTAGGAGTGCAGGTATATAGTTCCCTGATAATGGCGCCACAGATAGGGTGGTACATTGGTATATTGGCATTTGGTACATTGGCCTTCATCAGTTAGTGCATTGGGTGTATAAGTTGGGATATTTTGTTACAACTGTACAAGCCACATTGTATGCCATTAAGCTGGAAGGAGTGCAGAGAATATATGCAAGGATGTTGCCAGGACTAGAGCGGCTGAGGTATAGGAAGAGGTTGGGTAGGCTAGGACTTGGAATGCATGAGGCTGAGGGTGATCTTAGAGAGGGGTATAAAATCATGAATAGACAGAGTGAATGCAAAGCCTTTTACCCAAGGTAGGAGAATCAAGAACTGGACATGGGCTTTAGGTGGTACTGTGGTGCACATATGACATCAGAAACACAGGTTCAATCCTAACTACAGGTGCTGTCTGTTCGGTTTTCCCTGGTGCTCTGGTTTCCTCCCACATTCCAAAGACACGCAAGTTTGTAGGTTAATTGGCTTCTGTAAATTGGCCCTAGTGTGTAGGATAGAGCTAGTATATGGGTGATCACTAGTCAGCGCAGACTCATTGGGCCAAAGGACATATTTCCAGGCTGAATCTGTAAACCAAGGAAAGAGTGCAATATTTAAAAGGGACTTTTCCACTCAGAGGGTGGTGGGTATGTGGAAGAAGCTGCCAGAGGAGGACGTTGAGGCAGGTACTATAACAGTTTTTCAGACACTTGGACAGATACATGGATAGGAAAGGTTTCAAGCAATATGGGCCAAATGCAGGCAAATGGGATTAGCTTAGATGGAGGATCTTGGTCAGCACGGACAAGTTGGGCCGAGGGCCCTGTTTTCATGCTGCTTAACTCTATGGTTCTATGTGTGGGGCACAGTTTTTTCATAGACTTTGGTGGGTGCCTGGGATGGTGATGAATACGGATGCGATAGTGGCATTTAATACGATTTTGGATAGACACCTGAATGGAGCGATATGGATCACCTGCATGCAGAGGAGATTAGTTCAAGATTATATCTTATTCAACGTGGATATGGTTGGCTGGTGGGTCTGTTCCTACACTGTGCTTTCCAATGTTGAATATTCTGTTCTTATTTCTGCTCTCTCTAGAGTATGGGAAAGATTTGCTGTTGGCTTTGTATATGGGAGGAGTCAGTCCATCACTGAAATTGTATGAGCGAATAAGGAAGAATGAAGTAGTAGAGTGTTTCTTCAAAATTAATGTTGATGCGCACATATTCCTTCTTGGAATATCTGACAATCAAAAAAATATTTATAAGATAATCCATGTCTTTAATCCTTCGAGCAATGATTTATCCATGGTTGTGAAAGTTGCAGCACCTCACTAATCAGACCATGTCTAGGTTTGGTCAATCCACTCAGTCCGCCTGGCCTACTTGATCTCCCGGTTGCCAAACGCTTTAACTCCCCCTCCCATTCTCAAACTGACCTTTCTGACCTGAGCCTCTTCCACTGTCAGAGTGAGGCTCAACGCAAATTGGAGGAACAGCACCTCATATTTTGGTTGGGCAGCTTACATTGTGTGGGTCATGGCACATAACCGTGGTTCTGGTGGGTAAGACACGACTGGATTAGGTGTTTCTGGTCTGCTCTGTTTGATCAGTCGCTGGATAACGACAGATCTGGTCTGGAGCTGTGATCATGTTGTCCAGTCGCAATAGGTGTAGTGACTGGACCCTCTGAGCGGATACAAGTGCCATCAACATGAGCGTCTTTAGTGTAGCTTGCTCGAGGCCGGGGGATCTGGCTGGTGGCCATTCCCTGAGATATGTCAGGACCACACTGATATCCCAAATATGGGTATACCTGGGCTTAGGGCTTGATATTGTATATGCCCTTCATCAGTTTTACCACCAGTGGATGGGATCCCATCGCCTGTTGTCCTGGCGTTGGTTTGAGATAAGCAGAAAGAGCACTCTGCGCTGTGTCGATGGCACTGTAGCTGATCCCTACATCGTGGTGTAGATAGGCCAGGAACTCCAGTATGTTGGTGGCTGTAGCTGTTGCGTATGTTGTCCCTGTTTCTGGCAGTACTTCTCCCTTTTTTGATGCTGGTTAAGTACTGCCTCTTGGTGGATGTTCGAAGGGATGCCGACATGGTGGTGATGGTTTGTTTGGACAATCCCAGTTCCAGGTAAGGTCTGTTCAAACTTGCAACCCAGGCGTTTAATTTTCTCATGGCATGGGTGTTTAGCTTACCTGGTAGGTAAGTAGCTGATAGCCAAATATGTCTTTCAACACACCATTGCCAAATCATGTTGACCAATTTGTCGCATGATAATGATTTTATGGCACCCATATGGTTAATATAAGCCATCACCGTAGTATTTATCAATTTGTAACCGAACATGCAAGTGCTGCATATTAGATACCTATGCTTTTAAACCATAAAAGGCGCCCAACATCTCTAGATAGTTAATGCCCAGTGTAAGTAGTAATGATGACTCTAGGTTAGTCCATCTACCACCTGTGCTGGATATGGAGTTAGTCGCTCCCCAGCCTTGAGCACTGGCATCTGTTTGAGTAACTAAAGTAGGGTTAGTGATAAAGATAGGGTTGAAACTATGCCAAACGTTTTCTGCCCACCACTGTAGCTCTGATATTGCTT
The DNA here is from genome assembly GCF_010909765.2 of Amblyraja radiata. Classification (NCBI taxonomy): domain Eukaryota; kingdom Metazoa; phylum Chordata; class Chondrichthyes; order Rajiformes; family Rajidae; genus Amblyraja; species Amblyraja radiata. Next base: position 2,403,154 of record NC_045967.1, on the reverse strand, counting down.
CAGTGGGTAAGTTCATGACACGATCATAGTGACCTGTATGTCGTTTTATTGCCTGTACCTTTGCTCTCTGTAAATTTTTTGATAGTGCAAAGGTCCGAATTGTGTAGCCGGAAATGCTGCTACCATTTCCCCAATTACTCTTGCTACTTGTCGAATAGTTGGTCGCTCGTTGACCATTAAATTGTTGCATGATTGTGCTAATTCAACCATTTTTGCCTTTGGCAAGGTAACAGTCATCTGGACTGAGTTAATTGTGAAGCCCAGGTAGTCCATGATAGTGGATGGCTTCAACTTAGATTTATCTGGATGTAGGACGAACCCCAGAGTTTCGAGGACCTGTTTTGTAGCTGATACTGCTGCCACAGCCAATTCCATCGTTTTCCCTACTATCAGAATATCATCCAGATATGCCATGACAATATGTTTTTGTTTTCTTAGTATTGCCATGGCTGGGTTCAATATTTTGGTGAATAATCTTGGGGCTGAAGTTAGCTCATAGGGCAATGCTTTGTACCATCCAGATAAATTTTAGGTATCTGCGATGATCCTTGTATATGGGTACTAGATAGTAAGCATCTTTAAGATAAATGCTTGCCATGAAGTGTCCTTTGGAATTCAGTCGTTTGGCAGTAACATATGTCTCCATTTTGAAATGTATATACTTAACAAATTTGTTTAGTGATGTTAAGTCAATGATGATGCGACAGCCACCATATTTTTTGGTTTTAGTGAATATATTCGATACAAATTCCAAAGGTTCATGTTTGGTCTTTTCGATGACCCCCTTTGTGATAAGTCTCACCAGTTCAGCTTGTCCCTCACGTTTCTCTTTGACGGAGGGAGAAATACCCTTTGGGGCCATTGTTGAACTGGCGGCGTTTTTTCTGACATGAATTGTATTTTATATCCACTAATGCTGTTGAGTATATACTTGTCACTCGTGACCATACCCCATGCTTCTTTAAACAAGTGTAATCTCCCCCTGTTAATAAAGCACCCTTATTCTCTATATGCTGGTAGGGACCAGACCCACCTACCTCCATGGTTATTGGCGATTCTGTTTCTTCATTTTCCTGAAGATTTTGTTCTGACGTGCTGGCGATGTTGGGGGGAGGCGCATTTTCCAGAGGGTCCGCTGCGGGCCCTGATCTAAAAAGATCTTTGGGGATAATGTGCAGACCCCAAGCGTTCACCAGTCCCATATTGCGGACGTCGACTGGTGGATGCCGTGGGGTGCTGCCGCTTGGGTATCGGAGGTCTTGGTTTGCTCGTCCCGGGGCCTGCCCTCATTAGGCCGAAGGTTTTTGATGCTTCCTGCAATCTCCTTCAGTTTTTTATTGAAATCTTTCCCAAATAGCAGCGCGTCCGTCTCCGCAGCTGGGGCTTTACACAAGCCAGCAAATTTGGGATTGAGGGCAGGTCTTATGTTTCCCTCCGGAGATTGTTGATCTCAAATTGTGTGGTACACATTAATGCCAGCACATCCTGCTGGCAGGTATCCATCTCCGTGGTCTCCACGGAACGAGCAAAGGCTGTGATGGCCGACGTCAGGAGCCTTAGGATCCGCTGTAGCTTGAGTTCTTGGGTCCGGATGTGTGACCCCACATGCCCCCAGATTTGGCTGTTGACACTTTTTACTTTGAGGGCCTCACAGTTTTCTGGTGCTGTGTGTTGTTTCAGCACCTCAGCGAGCACCTTTTCCAGTAATGGTTTATTGGATAGATGGTTGATGCTGGCCGCCATTCTTGGTTCCAGCGGTGCTCCAGCCCGTGGGGTTGCTACAAAGCGGTCCACCACACCCAACAGCTCTTCCTGTTCCTGCACCCCTGGCATACTCCCGAATTCGTCCTCCTGCCCCTGTTCCAGACCAGCCCAGCCCTGGTCACCAATGCTAGCCTCCAGTAATGAGGGAGCAGAGGGCAGTGCATGAAACACTGTGGAGGGGGTGCCTGACCTCCCTCCGCGAGAGCGCTCTTTCTGCGCATCTCGCTGGAGCTGCTCCAATAGCTGTTGGATGCAGCTCAGGCGGCTGTCTCTCCTCCATTTAGGTGGAGACATGTCCCCGTCCGACGAATCGGACGCCACCGACCGGATGCCTGTTCGGATAGCTAGACATCCAGCCCGCAGTTCAGGCACTAGCGGGACTGGGCTCGGCGCGGTGATGGGGATAGCGGAGCACCCGGTAATTGTTCCTACCGCCTTCTTCTGGAGCTTTTGTGCCTTGTAGTAGCGAGAGCGCCCCTCAAGCAGCGCGTCTCGCAGGCACCTGCTCCGAGAGCTGCTCCAGCGGCTCAGGCGGCTCTCTCCCCCCGTGCGGGTGGAGAGACGTCCCGTCCGAAATCGGGAACACCTGCCGGATGCCTCTTCGGGTGGCTATGCATCCAGCCCGCTGCTCAGGTGCTAGCGGGCTGGGCTCGGCACGGTGTCGGGGAATAGAGGAACACCGGGTAACGCTCCTACCGCCTGTTGCTGCCTCCCCTCCCCGACGGGAAATGTTCCTCCTTGAATGGGGGACAGTTTTGTTACAGAGCCTTTTTCTCTGCCTGTAAAAAACACAAGCAGAAAAAGGCTCACCTGTAAAAGAAACCCGACCTCAGGGTACTCACCTGACGGTCCGTTTCATTCTGTTGCGGGAGCGCCTAATTCCCGTTGCAGCCGCTGTTGCACTGCTGGCGTAATGCCGCGCCTGCGCACTGAGCGGGTTCTTCGCGTAGTCACTCACGTGACTCCGAAGTAAAATCCAAGCAAGTGTGAGAATGCTGCACAGGTCAAATGTAAAGGGAACCTATACAGTTTAGAACATAGAACATAGGCACAGCACAGGAACAGGCCATTCGGCCCACATTGTCTGCTGAACATGATGCCAAGATGAACAGTCATATGGCTGCACATAATCTATAACTCGGCATTCCCTGCATATCCATATGCCTATTCAAAAGTCTCTCGAATGCCACTAATGTATCTGTCTCAATCATCAACCTTGGCAGCATGTTCCAGGTACTCAGCACCCTCTGCGTAAAGTAAAACACTTGGTCTAATTTAACTCCACCTGCCATTTCTCCAGCCATATTTGTGGCTGATCTATATTCCCCTTTATACTTTTACAGCTTCCATCACAGTCCATTACCCCAGCAATCTTCCTGTCATCTGCAAACTCAACATTAAACCTTCCCTGAAAATGGCACACAAGTAGATACATTGATAAAGAAGGCTAATGGTTATGTTTGTCTTCAACACTCATGTTGCAACCATGTAAAACATTGGTTGGAGTATTGTGTGCAGTTCTGGTCATCCCATCACAGGAAAGATATGGACGCCTTGGATATGGTACCGTCGAGGTTTACCAGAATCTGAGGGTATAATGTACAAGGAGGTGTTGGTCAATTAACTTTGTTTGATTTCTCTGTATCGTTGGAGGCTGAAGGGAGACCTGAAGTATATAAAATGATCAGAGACATAGACAGGGTCGACAGTCAAAACCATTTTTCCAGAGAGAAAATGTCAAAGACTAGAGGGCATAGTTTAAGATGAGAGGAGCAAAGTTCATAGAGACCAGGGCAGGACAGTCGCACAGATTGGTAGGAGCCTGGGGAGTGTTGTAGAGCAGAGGGATCTAGGAGTGCAGGTATATAGTTCCCTGATAATGGCGCCACAGATAGGGTGGTACATTGGTATATTGGCATTTGGTACATTGGTCTTCATCAGTTAGTGCATTGGGTGTATAAGTTGGGATATTTTGTTACAACTGTACAAGCCACATTGTATGCCATTAAGCTGGAAGGAGTGCATAGAATATAATAATAATAATAATGGATGGGATTTATATAGCGCCTTTCTAATACTCAAGGCGCTTTACATCGCATTATTCATTCACTCCTCAGTCACACTCGGTGGTGGTAAGCTACTTCTGTAGCCACAGCTGCCCTGGGGCAGACTGACGGAAGCGTGGCTGCCAATCTGCGCCTACGGCCCCTCCGACCACCACCAGTCACTCACACACATTCACACACATTCACACACAGGCAAAGGTGGGTGAAGTGTCTTGCCCAAGGACACAATGACAGTATGCACTCCAAGCGGGATTCGAACCGGCTACCTTCCGGTTGCCAGCCGAACACTTAGCCCATTGTGCCATCTGTCGTCCCAATATATATGCAAGGATGTTGCCAGGACTAGAGCGGCTGAGGTATAGGAAGAGGTTGGGTAGGCTAGGACTTGGAATGCATGAGGCTGAGGGTGATCTTAGAGAGGGGTATAAAATCATGAATAGACAGTGTGAATGCAAAGCCTTTTACCCAAGGTAGGAGAATCAAGAACTGGACATGGGCTTTAGGTGGTACTGTGGTGCACATATGACATCAGAAACACAGGTTCAATCCTAACTACAGGTGCTGTCTGTTCGGTTTTCCCTGGTGCTCTGGTTTCCTCCCACATTCCAAAGACACGCAAGTTTGTAGGTTAATTGGCTTCTGTAAATTGGCCCTAGTGTGTAGGATAGAGCTAGTATATGGGTGATCACTAGTCAGCGCAGACTCATTGGGCCAAAGGACTTATTTCCAGGCTGAATCTGTAAACCAAGGAAAGAGTGCAATATTTAAAAGGGACTTTTCCACTCATGTGGGTATGTGGAAGAAGCTGCCAGAGGAGGACGTTGAGGCAGGTACTATAACAGTTTTTCAGACACTTGGACAGATACATGGATAGGAAAGGTTTCAAGCAATATGGGCCAAATGCAGACAAATGGGATTAGCTTAGATGGAGGATCTTGGTCGGCACGGACAAGTTGGGCCGAGGGCCCTGTTTTCATGCTGCTTAACTCTATGGTTCTATGTGTGAAGCACAGTTTTTTCATAGACTTTGGTGGGTGCCTGGGATGGTGATGAATACGGATGCGATAGTGGCATTTAATACGATTTTGGATAGACACCTGAATGGAGCGATATGGATCACCTGCATGCAGAAGAGATTAGTTCAAGTTTATATCTTATTCAACGTGGATATGGTTGGCTGGTGGGTCTGTTCCTACACTGTGCTTTCCAATGTTGAATATTCTGTTCTTATTTCTGCTCTCTCTAGAGTATGGGAAAGATTTGCTATTGGCTTTGTATATGGGAGGAGTCAGTCCATCACTGAAATTGTATGAGCGAATAAGGAAGAATGAAGTAGTAGAGTGTTTCTTCAAAATTAATGTTGATGCGCACATATTCGTTCTTGGAATATCTGACAATCAAAAAAATATTTATAAGATAATCCATGTCTTTAATCCTTCGAGCAATGATTTATCCATAGTTGTGAAAGTTGCAGCACCTCACTCATCAGACCATGTCCAGGTTTGGTAAATCCACTCAGTCCGCCTGGGCCTACCTGATCTCCTGGTTGCCAAACGCTTTAACTCCCCCTCCCATTCTCAAACTGACCTTTCTGACCTGAGCCTCTTCCACTGTCAGAGTGAGGCTCAACGCAAATTGGAGGAACAGCACCTCATATTTTGGTTGGGCAGCTTATAACCCAACAGTATGAATTTTGATTTCTCTAACTTCAAGTAACCCTTGCATTCCCACTCTCTCTTCCCCATCCTCAGTCATTCTCAATGTCGTGCTGGTGAGTTTCATTGTCTGTAACTGGTTTTCACTTAGCCCACAGCTAACAATGGCCTATTTATTTTAACATCGTTACTTTTTTGCATATCTTGCATTCATTTGTTCTATATCTCCCTATACCACCATCTACCTCTCTCGTTTCCCTTTCCCCTAATTCTCAACCTGAAGAATGGTCTTTACCTGAAACATCACTTATTCCTTTTCTCCAGAGATGTTGTCTGCAGTTTTTTGTGTCTATTCTAGGTTTGGTAATGCGGATGAACTGGGGTAATTTTCCCCTGTTTATTTATGTGCTTGTTGAAGTGTTTGACATACAGCATAAGTACATATACTGCCCTACTGTAAATTGAAGGGCTGTTGGGATTGTTCCAGCTGTGAGGCCCTGTGTTAATGTCTCAACGATTTTGTGGTTGAAGAAATATGAAGAGAAACTGTTGTCTCAAAGCTCTATCACTTTCACCACAATGTGTTTCATTAGTTGTCCAAAAGTTTGCCAATTGCACTTGCTTCCCAGTTTTACATTTTATACTGATTTATTGTGACACATGTTTATATGGTTTATGCTTTTGTATAATCATTACTTTTTCCCAAATATTCGCTGGTCTGACAATCATCATATTCCATTTGATAAAATACAGCTTTTCCCAAGCAGATAGACTCCTTCAAATAGGTCTGTCATCTAGAAATGAGGTTATCTTCCTTTGTAGGTTTCTTATTTCAATGTGGAAAAAACATTTAATCTTCCACATGTGAGCAACAAGCAGTCCGAAGAAGGATCACGAAACCCCACCCATTCCTTCTTTTCAGAGATGCGGTCTATCCCGCTGAGTTACTCCAGCATTTTGTGTCTATCTTCGGTGTTAATCAACATCAGCAGTTCCTTCCTACAGCAATCTGAGGTTAGAGATTCACTTTGTAGGGATTAATCTATGCCATACATTGCAGCAAATTGCTCTTTCATTGAACCAATTAGGAATATTAACCCTGAAGTCATTCTTATTTTTAATAAGAGCAATTAATTCTTATTTCTGAGCCTACCATACGTACAAAGGGCAAGACTGCAACTATCCTCATCCATATCCATGATGAGTCTTTTTTAAGGTTCCTTGGCATCACAAAAGCAAGGCTTTAGTTAATTCAATTCACTTTGCATATCAAGAAATTGCTTTTCCAAATGATTACAGGACAATCTCAGAAACCTAACAATCGTGAAAATAATAGACGTGGAGAAAGCTGGTGATAGTGTAGAATGCTGGAAGTTCTAAGTAGGTCAGGCAGCACCTGAGAAGAAAAAAAACCTGATACATGTTGCAGATTAATGGTATTTCACCAGAACTGCTAATTCTGAAATGATACGAATGAAAAATGCAACAAACGCTCATCATGTCAGCATAGTCTATAGACAAGATAAACAGATTTAAGCGCTTGGATTGGAGACCAGGTGGCGCCGTACGATGGCAGCCTCGCCAACGGTCCTGTCTCCACCTTTTCTTCTTTTGTTGTTTTAGTCTGTTGTTAAATGTATGTTTTAGTGTATCTTTAGTTTTTTCCTATGTGGGGGGTGGAGGAAACTTTCCACGATGGAGATGTGACTTTTCCGTATCGTATCTCCGTCCGCACTGCGGCCTAACATCGAGGAGATGGCGGTGCCTTTGCCGTGGATCGGCTTCAGCAGTTCCAACCACGGGAGCCTGGGGACTTAACATCATGGAACTCACGGTCCCTTGGTTTGGGACCAACTTCGGGAGCTCCAACCGCAGGAGCTTCGATCCCCCGATCACGGGAGCTTCGATCGCCCTGACGCAGGAGCTTTGATCGCCGGCTGTGGGAGCTTCGATCGTCCCGACTGCGGATGGTTCGACTGCCCTGACCACGGGAGAAAAGGAGGGAAGAAGATAATACACTTTTGCCTTCCATCTGGTTAGTTTTTATGCAGTTGTGAGTTTTGTTGCTTTTTTGGTATGACTGTATGGCAAATCAAATTCCTTGTATGTTTTTACATACTTGGCTAATAAATCAATTACAATTACAATTACAATTAGATCTAGATTTCTAGCACCTGTAAATAAAAAAATAAATCATAGGGTCGCTGTCACAGGGAGAATATACAAACTTCATAGAGACAGCACCTGCAGTCAGGTTCGAACCTGGTCTCTGGCACTGAAAGGCAGCAACTCTACCGCTATGCCACTGTGCCAACCTAATTCATCATTAAATCCAAAGGAATTTAATGTTAGCAAACACTTAACATATAGGTGCAGCAAATAATTAGAAAGCTAATGAATGTTGACCTTTATGGCAAGAGGTATCATATCATATCTATATACTTTTAAAACTCTGTGTGTGTGTGGGTGTATGGCATTTTGCCTTTGATTCGTTACTCCGTGATAACCAGACGCAAAAAACGCCGACATTTTACCATTTTGCTAGCGATTTTACTTTTACATTCGCACATCCACTCCTTGGTCAATTATATCCCCAGATTTTGAGTAAAATTGATCACAAAACTCAATTTTTAAAATCTAAATGGCTCTTACCAGCTGCTGACGTCACAATGCCCACATGCTGACCAATCCAGGCCCACCTGCCTCCAGTATGACTCCAAGTACACTGCCTCCCGCAGCTGGACTACAACGTGTGCCCGCCTGCCCGCTCACTCCAACCTCCCCTCCCCCCCCCTCCACCGCTCTCCCCCATCCTCCCCTTCCTCTCCCCCCCTTCACCCCCCCCTCACCCCCACTCGCCCTCTCCCCCACTCGCCCTCTCCCCCTTCACCCCCACTCACCCTGTCCCCCCAGACAGAGCAGAACGTCGGCTGTTGCCAGAAGCGCAGCTGCAGTTTTCCCGCTGCAATATTTAGTTTTCAGCTTCTGGCAACTGTGCCCAACCAACCTGCTTCAGGGGAGAAGAGATAAGGCGACGGGCGGGCGGGGTAAATGCGCAATGGTCCTTCCTTATAGTGAACCCTGCTGCTGCTCATAGTCTCTGATGGGGCCGCTTTCACAGACTTAACTGTGAGCGGCCCCCGCGTTTAACCAGGGCTCTGGGAACTCGGCATCTGAAGGGGACGAGGAGGCTTCCAGAGGGAAGGCAGGGACAACTTAGAATCCAGCAGCAGAATGGCTCCGTTAATGGATTCATTCCATAGTGAGTTCAGTTCGATAACAACTCCCCCTCTCCCCCCCCTTCTCCACGCCCCCTTCTCCAACCCCCCCTTCTCCACCCCCCCTTCTCCACCCCCTTCTTCTCCCCCCTCTCTCCCCCCTCACCCCTTCGTTCCTCCTATCCATACCCCCCTCTCACCCCTCCCCCCAATCCCCCCTCCTCCCTCTCATCCCCTTTGATTCGTTACTCCGCAAAACCAGACGCAAAAACACAGAGATTTTTACCATTTCGCTAGCGATTTTACTTTTACATCCGCAAATCCACTCCTCGTTAAATTTAGTCATTTTTCTGTACACATTTTCAATAAAATCCTTCACAAAACGTACTCTTTTCTGTAAATCGCAGCTGGGAACATCACAATGCCCTTGCTCTCTCTCATCTCTCCTCATCTCTCACCTCACTCTCCCTCTCCCTCTCTCTCTCCCCCTCTCTCTCCCCTCTCTCCCCCTCTCTCTCTCCCCCTCTCTCTCTATCTCTCTCTCTACCCATCTCCTCCTCTGTCTCTCTCCCCCCTCTCTCTCTCTCCTCTTTCCCCTCTCTCTCTCTCCCTTCTCTCTCTCCCTTCTCTCTCTCCCTCTCTCTCTCTGTCCTTCCTCTCTCCCTCTCTCTCTCCTTCCTTCACTCTCTCTCTCCATCCCTCCATCTGTCTCTCCCCTCTCATCTCTCTACTCTCTCTCTTCCCTTCTCTTTCCTCCCCCTCCCTCTCTCTCCCCCCTCTCTCTCTCCCCCCTCTCTCTCCCTCTCTCTCCCCCCTCTCTCTCTCCCCCTCTCTCTCTCCCCCATCTCTCCTCCCCACTCTCTCTCACCCCTCTCTCTCTCTACCTGCCTCTCTCTCATCCCCCCCTTCTCTCTCCCCCCCCACTCTCCCTCTCCTCCTCCCCTCCACCCTCTCTCCCTCTGTCTCTTGCCCTTCTGTCTCTGCCCCTCTATCTCTGTCTCTCCCCATTCTCTCTCTGCCCCCCCCCCCCCCCCTCTCTAGACGCGCCTGCGAGTTGGGGGCTATGTGTCTGTGGATAGGGCGGTTATGCTGTAAAAGGAGCTAATTAATAATATTAATATAATATCAAGGGGGGTAGTTAGCATGTGTAGGGGTGGTTAGTGCGTGTGACCTCTTTCAGTTTTCACCCCAGCCCCCCGCCCCCCCTCACCCCACGGTCAAATTACTGCGTCTAGGCGATCGAGTCTCCCAATGTTCAAGCTCCAGTCGGGCGATGGAAGATCCCGCAGCCGGTTTTAAGCCGCGCCGGGCGATAAAAGGCCCCGCGAACGGGCTGATTGAAGCCTTACAATTCGGGGCGGACGAAGCTACTGCTAAATGGTGAAAAACACAGATCAAGACACTTCAAAGAGGTTGTACAAGAAGATGAGTGTTTAAACCGGGTCATAAAGATGAAAAAGGAGGTGGCAAAGCAGAGGGGTTTTGACAAAAAATCTGAAGCAGAAGGGCCAACGTGAAGAGAAAAGGTGAGGCAAGTTATTGCAAGGAGATAAAATGTTACCATGTTGGGGCGGCATGGTGACGTGGCAGTGGAGTTGCTGCCTTACAGTGCCAGACACCTGAGTTCGATTCCGACTACGGGTGCTGTCTGTATGGAGTTTGCACGTTCTCCCCGTGACCGTGGAAGTTTTCTCCGAGATCTTCGGTTTCCGCCCACACTCCAAAGACGTACAGGTTTGTAGGTTAATTGGCTTGGTATAACTGTAAATTGTCCCTAGTGTGTGTAGGATAGTGTCAATGTGTGGGGATCACTGGTCGGTACGGACTCGGTGGGCCGAAGGGCCTGTTTCCACGCTGTATCTCTAAACAAAAAAAAACTAAACCATGGTAAAATGTTTTGCAGAGTTCAGGTGATATTCAAATTACCTGCGATCTTACTGAGTAGCTGAATACTGAGCAGGTGGTCCATTCCTGCTTCGTTTTTAATAGGTGCACAGATCCAAAAGGTAACTCCAGAGAAAAAGAGGACTTTGGTTTTGGACAAAGTTAAACAAAGTAATACAAAAAAAAATCCCTATCACAGGGCCCATATTTTGACACTAGAGGTACTCTCATTGTCCCACTAGATGGTGCTGTATAACTTTCTGTCACAATTATACTAAGCAGCAAAGATACTAATCTTTGCTATGCAGTTTCTCAAGCCACCATTTTAAGTGCAGGGGAAGTGCAAGGCTAGTTCAGTCTTCCATTAGCTGATCCTGCGGGGGGGGGGGGGGGGGCATGTTTTGTTACCTGAGCACTACAGCCAGTCCCAGGTCGGTTTGCTTGCTCAAGTTCTGGCTGTAGTGCCCAGGTCAACTCGCCTGCCCCACACTCCGAAGAAGCGCAGGTTTGTAGGTTAAGTGCTTCGGTAAATTCTAAATTGTCCCTAGTGTGTCGGATGGTGCTAGTGTACGGGATGATTGCTGGTCGGCACGACACGGTGGGCCAAAGGACCTGCAGTGCCTATGTTGCCTGCGCGCCCAGGTCGTCTAGTTTGCCCCAGGTCAGGCTGCATTTAACAGGTCGGCTCGCTTGCCCCAGGTCTGGCAGTAGGACCCAGGTCGCCTGCGTGCCCCAGGAATGGCTGCAGTTTCCAGGTTGCAAAAACAAATTGAAAAAAAATACGCATGCGGGTCGGATGACTTTGTGTTATGGGCCGGATTCGACCCGTGGGCCGTAGGTTACCGACCCCTATCCTAGATGTCAGGCCTCATTGTGTCCCCCCCCACGTTTTTAAAGCAATTTCTGCCCGTGAGAATGAAACATTCTGATAATCGTCCATGTTCTTGCTTTGCATAAAACTCTTTTGTTTCTCAGAATAACATTTGTGAGCAAAAGACTATAAAATAATAGCAGATTCTGATTGTGTCATCATTTCAATTTTTATTTTGTGTGGAAAAAAAATGTCGGATATACTCTTCTGTAGTTTTGGAGTTCTGTTCAACTAGCTCAAGGTCTGTAACTGCTACTTCCGCAGACTTGTGGATTAAACAGGAAATAATATGTCTGATTCAAAAGATTATGCTGAAAGTGCTGCAAACACAAGAAAATAGGCTACGCCTTCAGTGTGCTGAAACGTGCAATATGCTCTAACGTGTGTCGGAAGGAACTGCTTGAACTGCCAGATACACAAAATGCTGGAGTAACTCAGGCAGGCACATCAGCACCTCTACTTCCTGAGAGTAGAGTCTTATTGTCAAGGAGGACTCTCTCAAACTTCGAAGGTGCACCATAGAGAGTATACTGACTGGTTGCATCGTGTCTTGGTTCGGCAACTTGAATGTCCAGGAGCAGAAAAGACTGCAGAAAGTTGTGACCACTGCCCAGTCCATCACCGGCTCTGACCTCCCCACCATCGAAGGGATCTATCGCAGTCGCTGCCTTAAAAAGGCTGCCAACATCATCAAGGACCCACACCATCCTGGTCACACACTCATCTCACCATTGCCATTGGGAAGAAGGTACAGGAGCCTGAAATCTGTAACATCCAGGTTCAGGAACAGCTGCTTCCCCACAGCCAACAAGACATCAAATAAACTCTGAACAAAAAGAGTCTATTATTATTATTGCACTATATCAGTTTATTTATTTATGGTCTATGGTCTTTAGACACACTGAACTTTTATCTTCCGTTTTGTATTATGTTTACATGTTCTGTTGTGCTGCAGCAAGTAAGAATTTCATTGTCTCATCTGGGACACATGACAATATAACACTCTTGACTCTTGATCTCTGTATAGAAAGAATGGGTGAGGTTTTGGGTCAACACCCTTCTTCAGACCCTTCTTCGCGACCTGAAACCTCACGCATTCCTCTCCAGGAATGCTGCCTGTCCTGCTGAGTTACTCCAGCATTTTGTGTCTATGCTCTATATGTTCCTCATTCTCCTTCTAACTTTGTAGCAATCAACATGTCCTTCTGATTTAATTCTCTCACTGTGTTTGAAAAGGGCAGCATTCCTTTAACATTTAACCAATTCCTATTGCTGAATTTTAAGCTATTTGATGTTGTTGCATTTAACTGGAATGGTCTGTTCACCTGTCATTTGGAGTGACAAGGAGCAAGGAAATATATTTTTTTAATTGGCATTATTTTCACAAAAGCATAAAATGTCAATATGCACTTCTTAGCAAAATTATCTCTTTTAAAGCTTTTCTTCATAACCAAATCTGCTTGGTAAATAATAACCAATTTGCTATTCAAAATGTGGATTACATATGAAATATTAATCTCCTCTCTTGGACATACTGTACCTTATCAAGTGACAAAATTCCACAGGAAGTAAACTGTTTTCCTGATGATCGAGGCAACATTTATCCTCATCCAAGATCTAGAAAGTCCGTGGCCAGAAAGATATTCCCGATTGGTCATTGAAAATATACAACCAAAATTCAGTCAATGCTGTGTACAAATTAGTCACAGCCGTGCTTCTTGCATTTCAACAGATGAACCTTCAAAGATTCTCTAGCTCTTGATGATTTTAGATAGAACTCACCATGGCAACCTGTCAGCTTATTCTGCCTTAGATTCCTTGCAAGGTGGCACTTTTTCCTCTAACTGCAGCTGCTTCTCTCCTCCTCAGCCAACTCATCATCGAAAAATCGCACTTGTGACAATTTGCTGAACATAACCTTCTCTATGATTGTACCACCTCGTTTCATGTTTGTTTGATGTCCAATCATTAAAGACTGTCCAGAGTCTGACCTCCCTAGAGGAGCTTGGGTGAAGCTCAACCGACTTGGTACTGGAGTCGGGCGTTTCAATGCCAGCAAGTGGAGATGGGGGCTCCGCCAGAGCCCAGCCTGTGAATGCGGAGCAGAACAACAGACAGCCAACCATGTCATCTCTGGAAGCCCGCTCTTCCACCCACCAAATGGAGCTCAGGGCCTGGCAGACATTGACACAGACACAACAACCTGGCTGCTCAACACCCGGCTTGAGATCTAACTATTCCTTTGGTTTATGTTTCATTCGCAAGAAGAAGCTTTAACACAACAAAGATGCTTTCATGGAGATTTCTTTTTAAAATTAATCAACAGTCCTAAAAACTTGCTATTGAATGTTTCTACTAATGTTCAAGTTCGAGTTCAAGTTTGCGTTTATTGTCACTTAACATATTAAGGTACAGTGAAATTTGAGTCACCATGCAGCCATATTAAGTGAAAAGCAACAATACACACAGCCACATAAAATAAAATTTAACATAAACATCCACCACAGTGGAATCAACATTCCTCACTGTGATGGAGGCAATAAAGTTCAGTCATGTTCCTCCTTTGTTCACCCGTGGTGGTAGAGGCCTTTGAACCCTCCGCAGTTCGCCGCTGCCGACATTTTACAAACACCAGTTGAGGACAGAGCAAGAACATAGCAATTATCCTGTTACATCAATGATGGCGTGTGGAATTGATTCATTGTACATTCATATGGATAGAAATTTCAGTTAATGTTTGGTACACCATGAGATATGCATTCTTACTGCAGGTACACGGGGGCGCTGTCCTGTGCATGGCTGCCCAACCAGCAGCTGTCTGTCTCTTCATCTTTTTTTTAAATTTTTAGTTAGTTAAAGTGTTTTGTTTGGAGGTCTAAACTTTTTTATGTGGGGGGGGGGGGGGGGGGGGGACTGTCCTTCAGGGTCCCTACCTGGTCGGAGAGGCAGCTTTTCTCCGGGCTGCAGTTTTGACCCGTCCTCGCGGCCTACCAGCGGGCCTGGAGCGGCGTTTCCTGTCGGGGACCGCCCAGTACCACGGCTTTGGCGGCGGCACAGCGCTGGAGCGCTATCGCGGAGCGGGCGATGCCTTGCCCGGGTCGCCGCGCTGGAACTGGGACCGGCGATAAAAACCATCGCGGAGCTGCGGGTCTGAGGAGCGGCCAGCTGCGGGCGGCGGCGCTGACTTCACATCGGGAGCCTGGGATCTCTCGACGAGATCACCAATTGTGGAGCTCCATCAAGCGCGGCCTTGTTGGCTTCGGAAGCCGCGGTCTCCAGTACGGAAGCGGCCGTTCCAGGGTTCCCAAGCCGCTGTGAGGATTCTCCCGACGCCGGAGCACCATCACCCGGCGAGAACGGCCTGGAACATCGGGCCTCCGTGGAGGTAACTGTGGAGGCCTCAATGGGCCCGACTATGGGTGAACTGGGGATGGGGACTGGACTTTGTGCCTTCCCTCATAATGGGAACCATTGCGGGGGGATGTTTTTATGTTTAAATGTCTTTATTATTGTTATGTCTGTATTCTTTCTTTATGTGCTGCACGGAGTGGACGCTGGCGCTGTTTGTTCGCCGCTTCTCCGTTTGCTATAGTCTGTTACTATTGTAAAGCGACTTTGAGTCTTAGAAAAGCGCTATAAAAATTAAATTTATTATTATTATTATTGCAGGTATCTGACTATAATATAGACTGCACTTGGAGTTTTGTATGTACATAGTTTGGCTCCTCACCTAAATAGTGATGAAGGTTGTCAAAAATTGATCGGTTGGCCTGGTGGGCTGAGGAATGGTTGATGGAATTTAATACAGAGAAATGTGAGGTGTTGCATTATGGGATGTCTAACATGGGCAGGACCAAAGATCTTAGAGCAGAGCAAGATGGGTTACTCTCACGCAAACGTGTAGTACGCTCATGGGCAGATTCATGGGTGATTATAGGACCCATTTTAGCAACCAGCCCCCGCCATCTTGTTCCGCCATCTTGCTCCGCCATCTTGCTTCCGGCCAAAGATCGGATCTTTGTTTCCACAACGGGGAGAGGGAGTGTGGGGCCCGGGGCAGCGGGAGAGGCAGTGAGCGGCCTGGGGAGAGGGAGTGAGCGGCCCGGGGCAGCGGGGAGAGGGAGTGCGCGGCCCTGGGAGAGGGAGTGTGGGGCCCGGGGCAGCGGGAGTGTGGGGCCCGGGGAGAGGGAGTGTGGGGCCCGGGGAGAGGGAGTGAGCGGCCCGGGGCAGTGGGGAGAGGGAGTGCGCGGCCCGGGGAGAGGGAGTGTGGGGCCCGGGGCAGCGGGAGAGGGAGTGAGCTGCCCGGGGCAGCGGGGAGAGGGAGTGCGCGGCCCGGGGAGAGGGAGTGTGGGGCCCGGGGCAGCGGGAGAGGGAGTGAGCTGCCCGGGGCAGCGGGGAGAGGGAGTGCGCGGTTCGGGGAGAGGGGGTGCGCGGCCCGGGTAGAGGGGGTGCGCGGCCCGGGGAGAGGGGGTGAGCGGCCCGGGGCAGCGGGGAGAGGGGCATAGGAGGGGGGGAAACATTGTAATGTGGGGGCAGGCGAGGGAGTGCCGGGGGGGGGAAGTGTTGAGGGGTGGGGATAAGGCCTAGTGTGTGTGAAGTTGCGGGGAGGTTTACAATGTTTCTTATTTAATGTCCCTTGTCTAGTCTGAAATAAAGTTCATCATTGGATCAGAAGAAATATAATTGTGTGTGTTATATGATTATATACATTTATATCACATTCATGTATGTGTGTTTATAAACATTTTATTCTTTAACAAGAATTAACAGAATTATGAATCTAACCCCATATCACACACACAAACTTCCCCCGCAATGTCAATTACCCTGCGAGTCGGGTCGGGTCGGGTCGGGTCGGTTACTACAAAATCAACTCAAACACTGCTTGTGAGCCATTTAAAAAGAAATGATTTAAAAAACATTAAAAAGGACAATTACCAGAGTCAAATTTTATTCTTGACAAGAAGTATGAACTGACAGAATTATGAATCTAACCCTATATCACACACACAAACTGTTGCCCCGCAACGTTGATTACACTGCGAGTCGGGTCGGGTAGGCTCCGGTTACTAAAATGGGCGGTGAAAAATGCCCAGGATCCCCTCCGTAGTGTACTACATGTCAGCCCATTGTATTTCGCAGGAGTGGCCTATCTTGCTCTGCTCTAAGATCTTTGGGCAGGTCCTACACAGTGAACGGTTGGGCTCTGTGGCGTGTTGTCGAGCAGAGGGAACTAGGCGTGCAGGGATATAGCTCCTGAGACGGGATAAGTCAGATCTGATCTCCAATAACCAACCTGATCTCCCGGTGGCTCAGTACTTCATCTCCCCCTCACATTCTGAATCCGACTTTTGTGTCCTGGGCCTCTTCCATGGCCAGAGTGAGTCCCACCGTAAATTGGAGGAGCCACACCTCATTTTTCGCTTGGGTAGTTTACACCCCAGCGGTATGAACATTGACTTCTCCAATTTCAGGCAGTCCTTGTTTTCTCCCTCTTTCCCCTCCCCTTCCCAGCTCTCCCACAGCCCACTGTCACCGCCTCTTCCTTTCTTCTTCCCGCCCCCCATCCCCTCATCAGTCTGAAGAATGGTCTCGACACGAAACATCACCCATTCCTTCGCACCATAGATGCTGCCTCACCCGCAGAGTTTCTCCAGCATTTTTGTCTAATGGAGGTGGTTAAGAGGGAACATGATTGATGTATATAAAATTAGGAGGAGCGAGAGGGTCGACTGCAGGAAACTTGTCCCCATAACAGAGGTTTAGGGCAAGGAAAAGATTCAGAGGGGATCTGACAGAGACCTTTTTTCACCCAAAGAGTGGTGAGCAGCTTGAATGCTTGAGAGAGTGGGGGAAGCACAGTCACATAGACCACTTAACAAATGTGTGGAAAAAGCACTTAGTTTAGCAAGGCATAGAAAGCTACGGATCAAGTATTGGAAATGGGATTAGTACAGATGGGTGTCCATTGGTCAATCTGGCAGGATGAATAGTCTATTTTCATGCTGGATGACATGTTGAGCAGAGTAGGACATAAAAAGTAAATGGCAAGGACCTTAGTTGCACAATAAACCTTAAGGACCAAGTCCATAACTCACTGAAAGTGGCAACACAGGTGTATACGTGTTGGGACATCATGCTTTGGCTGTAAAAATACATTGGTTGGACTACATTTGGTTAACAGATCTGGCTGCAACTTTCCAGGAAGGATGTGGTGGCAATATAGAGATTGTGGAAGAGATTCATCAACCTGGAAAGGAGGTCTGAAGTTACAATGGGAAATTGGATAGACTGGCTTTATTCCCACTGGAACGTAGGAAGCTGCGAGATGACTTTATGGAGATTTATAAAATTGAGGAGCATAGATACTGTGTCCAAATATATTTTTCTCGGGCAGGGGAGTCTGAACTAAAAAGCACAGATTGGGACAGTTATGAGAGGACATGAATTCAAGTCAATCTGAGGGGTTGGTTTTTCACAGTGTGTGATGGTTATGTGGAGAAAGCTGTCAGAGCTGGTGGTTGAGGGAGTTCCAATTACAATATTGTACAGGTACTTGAAATGCAATGTCATGGAGGTAACCAGGCAAATAGGGATTGATGTGGAAAAGCCTCATAGTCACCATGGACGAGGTGTTCCGAGAAGGCATACTTCTGTGCTTTTTGATTCTACGACTGACACAATGAGAAGATGGTGATTATTTGGAATGCCGTTTCCTGGAGGAGTGGAGGATCAGACAACAAATTAATTCAAAACAGGGATCAATAAATTTCTGGACATTAAAAAAATCAAGGGAAATGGAAATGAGGGAGAAGATCAGCCTTGAACTTGAAGATCACCAACTCCTGCTCCTATTTGTTAGAGTTTTATTTTCTCAAGCTAACATAACTGAAGGATTGTGCAAAGGACATATGAGAATTACTAGCCATCTACTAAGCAGCTGGCTAGTGATTCTAGATAATAATAATAATAATAATAATAATAATAATAATAATAATAATAATAATAATAATAATAATAATAATAATAATAATAATAATAATAATAATAATAATAATAATAACAATAATAATATATTTTATTGTCATTGCACATAAGCGCAACGAGATTTGGTATGCAGCTTCCATCCGATGTCATAACATAAATAACTAATAAAATTTAGATTTAGATTCCCCGAGAAGATGGTTTGTAAAACAGTAAAATAGTCAAAACAGTTCAAACAGACTACAGTGCAGATGTGTCCACCCGAGGGAGACAGTCCTGGGGGGGTGGAGGGCACTCAGCAGGGCCGGTTCAGAGCCGCTATAGCTCTGAGAATTAAGCTGTTCCTGAGTCTGGAGGTTCGGGCGTAGAAGGCCTTGTAACGTCATGAGAAAGATATAGACAGAGTGATAATGCTGCCAAATTTGGGAAGCATTCAATCGTACTAAAGTACTGCTCTTGGTTTTTGCTCACCATTTCCTGTGTCTTGGGGGCCATCAAAGCACCAATCATCAATCAGCAGTGTGTCAGTGTGAGCTCTTGTACTGCCCTGTAACTGGCATATGCTGTTTGCTCCAATTGGTCCATGTCAACCGTGCGTTCCTCAGCGTGTCCCATTTAGAGAGTCATAGAGCACGGAAACATTCCTCAAATGCTTCACCACCTCCCCAACGGTCGAGTGACGATCTAGTTCTGCACTGCTTCATTCTGACTGCATGATGCACTGATTGATTCTGACTGCATGATTCTGACTTTGCGATCTTTAAAGAGAAGATTTCGCGATTTTTGTACTAATTCTTTGAATAATACTTTGCCAGCAGGCCTCGGTCCCGCTCGCAGGCCTCGGCTCTGCCACGCTCGCTGGCCTCGGCTCTGCCACGCTCGCTGGCCTCAGCCCCACTCGAACGGTTCGGCCCCGCTCGCTGGCTTGGTCAGCTCCATCCCGCTAACTCGGCTCGGGGAAGTGAAGATTCTAAAAAAGACTAACATTGCTTTTATTCCGTTTGGCAGCAAGAGACACAACAAGTAAGAACTTACCTGAATAAATTTCATCTTTAACGTTTTAATTTTTGTTATATTTTAAGAGTTATTCACATTTTAAGCTTTAATAAATCACTTTTCCACTTGCCATGCCCGTCTACCATGCACGTCAACCGTGCCTGTGCAGTTGTGAGCTAAGTCGTGAGTGGTAGAATATTGCGTTCGCGGACCAGCCCTCCCATGTGATGCCGCGCCCCCCGCCCCCCACACCCCCACCCCCCGTGTTGGTGGACGTGACCCGACGGGTCCCACTTGGTCTTGTGTCTTTTAAATGTTGTTATAGTACCTGCTTCAATTAGCTGCTCCAGTAATATTTGCCTCAATTTGGCCCATATTAGTCAATTCTGTTATTACTTTTCAATGTCAAGAAGACTACAGAGATTCAGAGAGGATTATCTTAAACTTCTACGGGTGTACAGAGCATATTGACTGGTTGCCTCACAACCTGGTTCAGCAACTTGAATGTGCAGGAGTGAAGAAGACTGCAAAAAGTTGTGAACACTGTCCAGACCATCACCGGCTCTGACCTCCGCACCATCGAAGGGACTTACCAGAGGCATTGCCTCAGAGAGGGAGGGGGGTAGGGAGGGAGGGGGAGGGGGGTAGAGATGGAGAGGGAAGGGAGTAAATAATAATAATAATAAATTTTATTTTTGGGCGCCTTTCAGAAATCTCAAGGACACCTTACAGAGATTAACAAGAATAATAAAACATATAATCGGAATAAAATAAATAAAAGACATCACAGAAACACAAATTGAAAACAAAATTCAGTCCAAAAACAGAAAAATCAAAAACACAATGTGAAGACGGGGTAGAGACGGAGAGGGCCAGGGAGGGAGTGGGGTAGAGACCCTCCCCCATCCAGTGCATGTGCCGACTTCATCGTCCCTGACCCTGGACCCAGGCTCGTCCTTGGTTCCACCGGCGGCTTCTTTCTCAGCCCCGGCCACGGCCCCATCCCAAGCCCCGGGCTCGGCCCTCACTCCAGCCCAGGCCCAGTCGCCGGGCTCGGCCCGCGGCAGCAGCCTCCCCACCAGGCAGGGGGTGGCCGCAGGGCACCGGGCAATCGTCGCCACTCCTCGTTCACCTCGAGCGCTGGAGTTCCCCTCCGTCCAGGGGTGTCCCGTCCTGCCTTGCGAGTGCATTGTGACATCAGTCAGATTTTTTTTCTCAAAATGGGTGAGTTTAATATAACCATATAACCATATAACAATTACAGCACGGAAACAGGCCATCTCGACCCCTCTAGTCCGTGCCGAACACATAATCTCCCCTAGTCCCATATACCTGCGCTCAGACCATAACCCTCCATTCCTTTCCCATCCATATAACTATCCAATTCTATCCCCACTCCCTCCCTGGCCCTCTCCGTCTCTACCCCGTCTTCACATTGTGTTTTTGATTTTTCTGTTTTTGGACTGAGTTTGGGCTGTTTTTAAAATTTCAAGGATCAAAAAGTTCAGAAATATAGGTGGAAACGCGACGGGAAGGTGTTTATCGCCACCAGGGGAAAAATGTGAGTAGGATGTGTGAAAATGGGAATGCTGTGGCCTATCATTTGGAGAAAATAGCAATTAACCAGATTGTGCCCAGATGGCACACACACATATACACAAACAAGAGAAGAGTTTCAGTAATATAAAGATTGGCTGGCTCTCCCTGGATCCCATGTGAGCTCACCTTCTGGTCCAGTCTACCATGTTAGGCCTTATCAAAAGCCACACTAGATTCCATGCAGACATGTCTACTGCCCTACCCTTATCATTCCTTTCGGTTACCTCTTCAAAAATCAAACTTGTGAAACACGATTTTCCACTTATTACACCATTCTTATCTTTACTATACTAATATGAAATGTATCCAAAATTGAATTTCAATGTACCTCGGTGCATGTGACAAATAAATTACCATTGAAATCCAGGTCGATCCTGTCTCTCCAGATCCCTTCCAGTAATTTATCCCCATTGAAGTTAGGGTTACCAGCCAATAATTCCCTGCCTCATCAGCCTTGCAGCCTTTCTTAAACAAAGGTGCAACATTAGCCATCCTCCAGTACCTCACCTATGGCTAACAAAGACATAGTACTCTGCCAAAACCTCAAAAATGTCTTCCCTTGCTTCCGGCGGCAAGTGGCGCTGTTGACTGAGCTGCTGTTCAACAACACCAGAGACCTGGGTCCCATCCTGAACTCAGGTACTCTCTGTGTGGAGTTTTATGTTCTTCCTGTCACCACTTGGGTTTCCTCCGGTTTCTTTCCACATCCCGAATAGTTTGTAGATTAATTGGCCTCAGTAAATTACACCCAGTGTGTGTGGCGTGTGGATGAGAAAGAGGGGTAACATAGTGTGAATGGATGATCAACTGTCGACGTGGACTTGGTGGTCTGAAGCACCTGTTTCCATGCTGTATCTTTAAACTAAACTTCCCACTATATCCTCAGGTACTCCTGGTCAGGCCCTGCAGATTTATCCACCTTAATGTGCCTCATAGCCACCCATAACGCATTGTTCACGAGTTATATGGTTCAGGACATCACTGTTCTCTCTTCTGAATTTCCTGATTTCCATTACCTTCCCCACTGTAAATATAGACAAGGATTATTCATTAAAATCTTGAATATATCTCCTGTGGCTCCACAAATTAATGATCACTTTGATCCTTAAGTGGAACTACACTTTGTTATTTTGCTGTTAATGAGCATAAAAAATCCCATAGGATTCTCCTTTACCTTCTCTGCCAAAGGGTTGAGATGAAAGCAGCAGCAGCCAACTGTGTGAAACCACGTGGCTCTGAAGCACAGATTGTGTCTCCTTTTTGCTCTCCTGAAGTAGTGGAAGCAGATACAAGGGCAACATTTAACTGTCAGGGAATAGAGGAATACTGACTTTTTTGGAGGCGTATGCGATTAGTTCCAATTGGCTTCATGGTCGACAGAGACACTAAGGGCTGACGCTGTACTCAACTGTTTTATATTCTAAATAGCATTAATGACACACTCCAGGTTTCTAACAGATGCTGATCAAAGCAGAGGTTCTGCCTCCCTCTGGCTCCCTTCCTGAATCTGCCATAGTCAATGTGTTTTAAATATTTGAGAGTCTCCTCGGATTATTAGTTGTGAAAGTGCAATAAATGGGAACATAATGACTGGTTGGAGGAGCAAATGGGGCTCAGAGTGAATCCCCACAGTTTCTTAAAGGTAATAGGAGAGGTGAATTAGCTGATCAAAAAGACATAAGGGTCTGAAGAAGGTTCTCAAGCCGAAACTCTACCTATCCATTTTCTCCAGAGATGCTGCCTGGACCGTTGAGTTACTCCAGCATTTTGTGTCTATCATAGGCGATGCTTTAGTGTAGGAAGGAACCAGATGCTGGTTCAAACCGAAGATGGACCCAAACTGCTGGAGTAACTCAGCGGGAAAGCCAGCATCTCGTGAGAGGAATGGGTGACATTTCAGGTCGAGATCCTTCTTCAGACGGAAAAAGCGTCTCCACCCGAAACGTCACCCATTCCTTCTCTCCAGAGATGCTGCCTGTCCTGCTGAGTTATTCCAGCATTTTGTGTCTATCTATAGGGGATTCTTTCCTTTATTAGATAATGCATAGAATATATGAAAACTAGAAGGTTATATTGGAATTGGTTAGAGCACTTCTGGTCAGAGCTTGAATACTTTTACCATTATAATGTCATGGAGTCATCCAGCACTTAAACTGGCCTTTTGGCCCATCACGCCCATACCAGGCATCAAGTATCTATCTATATAAATTCCATTTGCAAGCCTTCAATGATGATATTCAAAAGCTCATCCAAATACCTCCTAAAGCTGATGAAAATCTCTGTATCTACCACCTCCTCAGTGAGTGCGCTCCAGATTCCAAACACATTCTAGGTAAAAAAAGCCTAAAATCTATGTCCTTTTGTATTTGATATTTCCAATCTGGGAAAAAGATTTTGACCATTTAGAAGCACAAGAAACTCTAGAGGCAGAAATCTGACCATCTACCATATCGTAGTGCACTCTCGCAGACTGTTATAAAAAGAGTCAAAAGTGTTTTATTTTCATATATCCCAGATAGAACAAAGAAATTCTTACTTGCAGCAGCACAACAGAATATGTAAACAAAGTACTCTGTAAACTATCCAATGAACGAGAAAAAAACACGTACAGTGTGTCTATACACACATGCACATGCACACTTTCACACGCACGCACACACACAGACACACACACACACACACACACACACACACACACACACACATATATATATATACACACACACACACACACACACACACACACACACACACACACACACACACACACACACACACACACACACACACACACACACACACACACATATATATATGTACTCACATATAAAAACAAACAATAATATTGCTAAAAGAGGAGCCCAAATGTCAACGTATGGTCTGATCTGGTATTCAGTTGTAGTGGTAGTTAACCGCCATTGTTAAATTATGGTTATATAAAATAATGGCAATTCATTCACCACCTTAACTGAGATAAATTATCATGCAACAAAATAAGGCAACATTTTTACATACATTGTGTTGGAAGGAACTGCAGATGCTGGTTTAAAGCGAAGATAAACTCAAAATGCTGGAGTAACTTCGTGGGACAGGCAGCATCTCTGGAGAGAAGGAATTTGTGACGTTTTGGGTCGTTATAGTACCTGCTTCAATTATCTGTTCTAGTAATATTTGCCTCGATTTGGCCCATATTAGTCAATTCTGTTGTTACTTTTTAATGTCAAGAAGATTATAGAGTTTTGGTATGTCAGAGAGGATTCTCTTAAACTTCTACAGGTGTACAGAGCATATTGACTGGTTGCCTCACGACCTGGTTTGGCAGCTTGCATGTGCAGGAGTGAAGAAGACTGCAAAAAGTTGTGAACACTGTCCAGACCATCACCGGCTCTGACCACCGCACCATCGAAGGGACTTACCGGAGGCGTTGCCTCAGAGAGGGAGGGGGGTAGAGAGGAAGGGGGAGGGGAGTAGAGATGGAGAGGGAGGGGGGTAGGGACGGAGAGGGCCAGAGAGGGAGTGGGGTAGAGACCCTACCCCATCCAGTGCATGTTCCGACTTCACCGTCCCTGACCCTGGACCCAGGCTCGTCCTTGGTTCCACCGGTGCCATCTTTCTCAGCCCCGGTCAAGGCCCCATCCCAAGCCCCGGGCTCGGCCCTCACTCCAGCCCAGGCCCAGTCGCCGGGCTCGGCCCACGGCAGCAGCCTCACCACAAGGCAGGGGGTGGCCGCAGGGCACCGGGCAGTCGCCGCCACTCCTCGTTCACCTCGAGCGCTGGAGTTCCCCTCCCTCCAGGAGTGTCCCGTCCTGCCTTGCGAGTGCATTGTGACGTCAGTCAGATTTCTTTTCTCAAAATGGGTGAGTTTGGGCTGTTTTTTAAATTTCAAGGATCAAAAAGTTCAGAAATATAGGTGGAAACGCGACGGGAAGGTGTTTATCGCCTCCAGGGGAAAATGTGGGTAGGATGTGTGAAAATGGGAAGGCTGTGGCCTATCATTTGGAGAAAATAGCAATTAACCAGATTGTGCCCAGATGGCACACACACATATACACAAACAAGAGAAGAGTTTCAGTAATATAAAGATTGGCTGGCTCTCCCTGGATCCCATGTGAGCTCACCTTCTGATCCAGTCTACTATGTTAGGCCTTATCAAAAGCCACACTAAATTCCATGCAGACATGTCTACTGCCCTACCCTTATCATTCCTTTCGGTTACCTCTTCAAAAATCAAACTTGTGAAACACGATTTTCCACTTATTACACCATTCTTATCTTTACTATACTAATAATGAAATGTATACAAAATTGAATTTCAATGTACCTCGGTGTATGTGACAAATAAATTACCATTGAAATCCAGGTCGATCCTGTCTCTCCAGATCCCTTCCAGTAATTAGGTTAGGGTTACCAGCCAATAATTCCCTGCCACGTCAGCCTTGCAGCCTTTCTTAAACAAAGGTGCAACATTAGCTATCCTCCAGTACCTCACCTATGGCTAACAAAGACATAGTACTCTGCCAAAAACTCAAAAATGTCTTCCCTTGCTTCCGGTGGCAAGTGGCGCTGTTGACTGAGCTGCTGTCCAACAACACCAGAGACCTGGGTCCCATCCTGAACTCTGGTACTCTCTGTGTGGAGTTTTATGTTCTTCCTGTCACCACTTGGGTTTCCTCCGGTTTCTTTCCACATCCCGAATAGTTTGTAGATTAATTGGCCTCAGTAAATTACACCCAGTGTGTGTGGAGTGTGGATGAGAAAGAGGGATAACATAGCGTGAATGGATGATCAACTGTCGACGTGGACTTGGTGGTCTGAAGCACCTGTTTCCATGCTGTATCTTTAAACTAAACTTCCCACTATATCCTCAGGTACTCCTGGTCAGGCCCTGCAGATTTATCCACCTTAATATGCCTCAAAGCCACCCATAACGCATTTTACACGAGTTATATGGTTCAGGACATCACTGTTCTCTCTTCTGAATTTCCTGATTTCCATGACCTTCCCCATTGTAAATATAGACAAGGATTATTCATTAAAATCTTGAATATATCTCCTGCGGCTCCACAAATTAATGATCACTTTGATCCTTAAGTGGAACTACACTTTGTTATTTTGCTATTAATGAGCATAAAAAATCCCTTAGGATTCTCCTTTACCTTCTCTGCCAAAGGGTTGAGATGAAAGCAGCAGCAGCCAACTGTGTGAAACCACGTGGCTCTGAAGCACAGATTGTGTCTCCTTTTTGCTCTCCTGAAGTAGTGGAAGCAGATACAAGGGCAACATTTAACTGTCAGGGAATAGAAGAATACTGACTTTTTTGGAGGCGTATGCGATTAGTTCCAATTGGCTTCATGGTCGACAGAGACACTAAGGGCTGACGCTGTACTCAACTGTTTTATATTCTAAATAGCATTAATGACACACTCCAGGTTTCTAACAGATGCTGATCAAAGCAGAGGTTCTGCCTCCCTCTGGCTCCCTTCCTGAATCTGCCATAGTCAATGTGTTTTAAATATTTGAGAGTCTCCTCAGATTATTAGTTGTGAAAGTGCAATAAATGGGAACATAATGACTGGCTGGAGGAGCAAATGGGGCTCAGAGTGAATCCCCACAGTTTCTTAAAGGTAATAGGAGAGGTGAATTAGCTGATCAAAAAGACATAAGGGTCTGAAGAAGGTTCTCAAGCCGAAACTCTACCTATCCATTTTCTCCAGAGATGCTGCCTGGACCGTTGAGTTACTCCAGCATTTTGTGTCTATCATAGGCGATGCTTTAGTGTAGGAAGGAACCAGATGCTGGTTCAAACTGAAGATGGACACAAAATGCTGGAGTAACTCAGCGGGAAAGGCAGCATCTCTTGAGAGGAATGGGTGACATTTCAGGTCGAGATCCTTCTTCAGACGGAAAAAGCGTCTCCACCCGAAACGTCCCCCATTCCTTCTCTCCAGAGATGCTGCCTGTCCCGCTGAGTTATTCCAGCATTTTGTGTCTATCTATAGGGGATTCTTTCCTTTATTAGATAATGCATAGAATATATGAAAACTAGAAGGTTATATTGGAATTGGTTAGAGCACATCTGGTCAGAGCTTGAATACTTTTACCATTATAATGTCATGGAGTCACCCAGCACTTAAACTGGCCTTTTGGCCCATCACGCCCATACCAGGCATCAAGTATCTATCTATATAAATTCCATTTGGAAGCCTTCAATGCTGATATTCAAATGCTCATCCAAATACCTCCTAAAGCTGATGAAAATCTCTGTATCTACCACCTCCTCAGTGAGTGCGCTCCAGATTCCAAACACATTCTAGGTAAAAAAAGCCTAAAATCTATGTCCTTTTGTATTTGATATTTCCAATCTGGGAAAAAGATTTTGACCATTTAGAAGCACAAGAAACTCTAGAGGCTGAAATCTGACCATCTACCATATTGCAGTGCACTTTCGCAGACCGTTAAAAAAAGAGTCAAAAGTGTTTTATTTTCATATGTCCCAGATAGAACAAAGAAATTCTTACTTGCAGCAGCACAACAGAATATGTAAACAAAGTACTCTGTAAACTATCCAATGAACGAGAAAAAAACACGTACAGTGTGTCTATACACACATGCACACTTTCACACGCACACACACACACACACACACACACACACACACACACACACACACACACACACACACACACGCACACACACATATATATATACACACACACACACACACACACACACACACACACACACACACACACACACACACACACACACACATATATATATACACACACACACACACACACACACATATATATGTACACACATATAAAAGCAAACAATAATATTGCTGAAAGAGGAGCCCAAATGTCAACGTATGGTCTGATCTGGTATTCAGTTGTAGTGGTAGTTAACCGCCATTGTTAAATTATGGTTATATAAAATAATGGCAATTCATTCACCACCTTAACTGAGATAAATTATCATGCAACAAAATAAGGCAACATTTTTTACATACATTGTGTTGGAAGGAACTGCAGATGCTGGTTTAAAGCGAAGATAAACTCAAAATGCTGGAGTAACTTCGTGGGACAGGCAGCATCTCTGGAGAGAAGGAATGGGTGACGTTTTGGGTCGTTATAGTACCTGCTTCAATTATCTGTTCTAGTAATATTTGCCTCGATTTGGCCCATATTAGTCAATTCTGTTGTTACTTTTTAATGTCAAGAAGATTACAGAGATTTGGTATGTCAGAGAGGATTCTCTTAAACTTCTACAGGTGTACAGAGCATATTGACTGGTTGCCTCACGACCTGGTTTGGCAGCTTGCATGTGCAGGAGTGAAGAAGACTGCAAAAAGTTGTGAACACTGTCCAGACCATCACCGGCTCTGACCACCGCATCATCGAAGGGACTTACCGGAGGCGTTGCCTCAGAGAGGGAGGGGGGTAGAGAGGGAGGGGGAGGGGGGTAGAGACGGAGAGGGCCAGGGAGGGAGTGGGGTAGAGACCCTACCCCATCCAGTGCATGCTCCGACTTCACCGTCCCTGACCCTGGACCCAGTCTCGTCCTTGGTTCCAGCGGTGCCATCTTTCTCAGCCCCGGTCAAGGCCCCATCCCAAGCCCCGGGCTCGGCCCTCACTCCAGCCCAGGCCCAGTCGCCGGGCTCGGCCCATGGCAGCAGCCTCACCACAAGGCAGCGGGCGGCCACAGCGCACCGGGCTGCCGCCGCCACTCCTTGTTTACCTCGAGCGCTGGAGTTCCCCTCCCTCCAGGAGTGTCCCGTCCTGCCTTGCGAGTGCACTTTGACGTCAGTCAGATTTTTTTTCTCAAAATGGGTGAGTTTGGGCTGTTTTTAAAATTTCAAGGATCAAAAAGTTCAGAAATATAGGTGGAAACGCGACGGGAAGGTGTTTATCGCCTCCAGGGGGGAAATGTGGGTAGGATGTGAGAAAATGGGAAGGCTGTGGCCTATCATTTGGAGAAAATAGCAATTAACCAGATTGTGCCCAGATGGCACACACACATATACACAAACAAGAGAAGAGTTTCAGTAATATAAAGATTGGCTGGCTCTCCCTGGATCCCATGTGAGCTCACCTTCTGATCCAGTCTACTATGTTAGGCCTTATCAAAAGCCACACTAAATTCCATGCAGACATGTCTACTGCCCTACCCTTATCATTCCTTTCAGTTACCTCTTCAAAAATCAAACTTGTGAAACACGATTTTCCACTTATTACACCATTATTATCTTTACTATACTAATAATGAAATGTATACAAAATTGAATTTCAATGTACCTCGGTGCATGTGACAAATAAATTACCATTGAAATCCAGGTCGATCCTGTCTCTCCAGATCCCTTCCAGTAATTTACCCCCATTGAAGTTAGGGTTACCAGCCAATAATTCCCTGCCTCGTCAGCCTTGCAGCCTTTCTTAAACAAAGGTGCAACATTAGCCATCCTCCAGTACCTCACCTATGGCTAACAAAGACATAGTACTCTGCCAAAACCTCAAAAATGTCTTCCCTTGCTTCCGGTGGCAAGTGG
The DNA here is from genome assembly GCF_010909765.2 of Amblyraja radiata. Taxonomy (NCBI): domain Eukaryota; kingdom Metazoa; phylum Chordata; class Chondrichthyes; order Rajiformes; family Rajidae; genus Amblyraja; species Amblyraja radiata. The sequence goes on along the minus strand of NC_045967.1, from coordinate 2,373,569 downwards.
CGCTGTTGACTGAGCTGCTGTCCAACAACACCAGAGACCTGGGTCCCATCCTGAACTCTGGTACTCTCTGTGTGGAGTTTTATGTTCTTCCTGTCACCACTTGTGTTTCCTCCGGTTTCTTTCCACATCCCGAATAGTTTGTAGATTAATTGGCCTCAGTAAATTACACCCAGTGTGTGTGGAGTGTGGATGAGAAAGAGGGATAGCATAGTGTGAATGGATGATCAACTGTCGACGTGGACTTGGTGGTCTGAAGCACCTGTTTCCATGCTGTATCTTTAAACTAAACTTCCCACTATATCCTCAGGTACTCCTGGTCAGGCCCTGCAGATTTATCCACCTTAATGTGCCTCAAAGCCACCCATAACGCATTGTTCACGAGTTATATGGTTCAGGACATCACTGTTCTCTCTTCTGAATTTCCTGATTTCCATGACCTTCCCCACTGTAAATATAGACAAGGATTATTCATTAAAATCTTGAATATATCTCCTGCGGCTCCACAAATTAATGATCACTTTGATCCTTAAGTGGAACTACTCTTTGTTATTTTGCTGTTAATGAGCATAAAAAATCCCTTGGGATTCTCCTTTACCTTCTCTGCCAAAGGGTTGAGATGAAAGCAGCAGCAGCCAACTGTGTGAAACCACGTGGCTCTGAAGCACAGATTGTGTCTCCTTTTTGCTCTCCTGAAGTAGTGGAAGCAGATACAAGGGCAACATTTAACTGTCAGGGAATAGAGGAATACTGACTTTTTTGGAGGCGTATGCGATTGGTTCCAATTGGCTTCATGGTCGACAGAGACACTAAGGGCTGACGCTGTACTCAACTGTTTTATATTCTAAATAGCATTAATGACACACTCCAGGTTTCTAACAGATGCTGATCAAAGCAGAGGCTCTGCCTCCCTCTGGCTCCCTTCCTGAATCTGCCATAGTCAATGTGTTTTAAATATTTGAGAGTCTCCTCGGATTATTAGTTGTGAAAGTGCAATAAATGGGAACATAATGACTGGTTGGAGGAGCAAATGGAGCTCAGAGTGAATCCCCACAGTTTCTTAAAGGTAATAGGAGAGGTGAATTAGCTGATCAAAAAGACATAAGGGTGTGAAGAAGGTTCTCAAGCCGAAACTCTACCTATCCATTTTCTCCAGAGATGCTGCCTGAACCGTTGAGTTACTCCAGCATTTTGTGTCTATCTATAGGGGATTCTTTCCTTTATTAGATAATGCATAGAATATATGAAAACTAGAAGGTTATATTGGAATTGGTTAGAGCACATCTGGTCAGAGCTTGAATACTTTTACCATTATAATGTCATGGATTCATCCAGCACTTAAACTGGCCTTTTGGCCCATCACGCCCATACCAGGCATCAAGTATCTATCTGTATGAATTCCATTTGCAAGCCTTCAATGATGATATTCAAATGCTCATCCAAATTCCTCTTAAAGCTGATGAAAATCTCTGTATCTACCACATCCTCAGTGAGTGCGCTCCACATTCCAAACACCTTCTAGGTAAAAATCTATGTCCTTTTGTATTTGATATTTCCAATCTGGGAAAAAGATTTTGACCATTTAGAAGCACAAGAAACTCCAGAGGCTGAAATCTGACCATCTACCATATCGCAGTGCGCTCTCGCAGACTGTTAAAAAAAGAGTCAAAAGTGTTTTATTTTCATATGTCCCAGATAGAACAATGAAATTCTATCTCGCTCATTCTAGTTCAATGAAATCGCACACACACATATATAAGAGATGACACACACAGAGAGAAGAGAGATACACACACACATAAGATGAGATACACAACAGACACAGATAGAGAGAGAGACACACACACATAGAGAGATGAGACACACACACAGAAGAGAGAACACACACAGAGAGAGAGACACACACAAAGAGAGATATACACACACACATATAAGAGAGACACACACACAAGAGAGAGAGACACAAACCAGAGAGAGAGATAGAAAACACACACAGAGATAGACACACACACACAGAGAGAGAGAAACACACCCAGAGATAGAAACACACACAGAGATAGACACACACACAATAGATAACACACACACAGATGAGAGAGAGAACACCACACATAGAGAGAACACACACACACAGAGAGAGAGAACACACACACAGAGAGAACCCACACACAGAGAGAGATACACACACACAGAGAGAGAGACAACACAACAGAGATAGAGACACACCACACAGAGAGAGATACACACACACACATACACACACACATATATATATACACACACACACACATATATATACACACACATATATATACACACACACATATATATATATATATATATATATACACACACACACATATATACACACACGCACATATATATATATACACACACACATATATATATACACACACACATAGTGTAGTGGTAGTTAACTGCCATTGTTAAATTATTCACCACAAACATCAACATTTCCTTTAGACCAAGCAGGAAACAGCAGCGTCAGATGCAGCAGTTGTTAAAACTGGAAGTTTGAAATTTCAGTGCTATCGCTTACTCACAGGCAGAAAATCTGCCTTCTTATCTCGTTTACACAGCAACTTAACATGATGTTGTAAATTGTGTCCAAGTGTAGTATTTCCTGCCTATACTTCTTGCAGCACAAGCCACAATAGAAGATCTGTCAATCATACACATTTTCAGGAGGTTCCAATCAGATGGGGTAGTTATTAAACAGAACCATTGGATCGCACTGTTGTTTTCCTGGCGCATTGAAGATGATGTGAAAAAATGCTTACATTCATTAAGTGAGATGGCAATTCACCACCTTAACTGAGATAAATTATCATGCAACAATAATAAGGCAACATTTTTACATACATTGTGTTGGAAGGAACTGCAGATGCTGGTTTAAAGCGAAGATAAATTCAAAATGCTGGAGTAACTTAGCGGGACAGGCAGCATCTCTGGAGAGAAGGAATGGGTGACGTTTTGGGTCGAGATGCTGCCTGTCTCTCTGAGTTACTCCAGCAGTTCGTGTCGATTGCGCACATTACTGATTCTGAATCGCAAGAGCACAAAAACATTTGTAATTATATTTGGCAAATAATTAATTAAAGTTGTGACTCTGATCTTGTGAACAACAAAGTAGCAAAGGAAAGTTTTTTCCTCTCTGTAATTTACCAACCACTTTTTAAAGCTTGTAACTTTTTTCATTCCTTTAGAAAGATTACGTTTCCACTTCCTTGTTATTTCCTCTGCTTTAAAACCGTGCTGTTCTCCAACACTTATATGTGCTTCTTGTTCAGCATTGTTGCTGAATAAATTAAACTCAAAAGGGATAGCCCAAAAACATCTGTAAAATGATGTAATTTAATACCAACAAACATTGGCATGTTTTCTCTGCATGGCCTCACCAGAGTGTTCACATAATTATTGGTATTTTTTTATTATTAGTGTTTAGGTACTGGAGAAGTAACCCACACAAGTCTGCTGTAGATATAGAGCTTCAACTGACTGTTGAACTGCAAAAGTAGACTGGAGTAACACCCTCTTCCACTTCCAAAGGCTGGGACTGCAATGTTTTAGACCGAATGTCATGATGAGGAAATAAAGGGACAAATCATTTCTGATTGTCAGGTGCATAAATCTTCTTCCAATAACACTATTCTAATTAAACACTATTTACGAGGCAGCATGGTGGTACAGCGGTAGAGTTGCTGCATTACAGAGCTTACAGTGCCACAGTTCCAGGTTCGATCCCGACTACGGGTGCTGTCTGTACGGAGTTCATGACCCATGTGGATTTTCTCTGAGATCTTCGGTTTCCCACCACACTCCAAAGACATACAGGTTTGCATGTTAATTGGCTTGGTAAAAAATGTAAATTGTCCCTAGTGTGTGTGGGATAGTGTTAATGTGTGCGGATCATTGGTCAGTGAGGACTTAGTGGGCTAAAGGGCCTGTTTCCGCATTGTATCTCTAAACTAAACTAAAGTAAACTATTCCCTGAAGACCTTTCCCTTGAGTGTCGACATTTCACACTGCAAAGAATGATAAAACTTTGGAACAACTACAATCACATAATCATCGGGGCTAGATCAGCCTTGCTTGCAGAAATAACTGAGCTGCTATTGAGTTATGCAGACCCCAGATCCAAAGTATACGTAAAGTATCTGGGCAGTAGTAGTGATGGAGATCTGGAGACTCTGAATAGAGAAAACAGTCCAGTCGGGTCTGTAAATATATAGGAAAAAAATGTCAACGTCAAAACCGGTAGTATTGAACTCAATTATCCCAGAAAATTAGAAGAGACAGACAAGAATAAGTCTCTTAACTAGTTACTGGTCAGGTAACTATTGGGCATGTTCTGCAGAAGATATAAAAACAGAAAATATTGGGAACATTCAGCAGGTTAAGTAGCTTGTTGGGACCTGAAACATTAACTGCAAATGATATGCAAGTATGAAAACATCATAATAATTGTTATTGAACAAGTAAACCAGGAAGATAAATACAAAATGCTGGAGTCGAGATGGTTTCGGGTCGAGACCTTTCTTCAGTAGAAGAAAGTCTCAACCCGAAACATCACCCATTCCTTCTCGCCAGAGATGCTGCCTGTCCCGCTGAGTTACTCCAGCATTTTGGGTCTATCATCAGTGTAAACCAGCATCTGCTGTTCCTTCCTACACGTAAATCAGGAAACCAAGCCTTGAAATGCGAGTTAAAATTCTACCACAGCAATCTATGATTCTCAAATTAGTTCTTAGGTTGGATCATGCTGACTTTTGCCAGCTGTCCTGACTGGAAATACCAATGTTCAGAGGTTCCCACATTTATTTGAAAGTTCAAGAAGGGACTGCAGATGCTAGAGAATCGAAGGAAGACAAGATTGCTGGAGAAGCTCAGCGGGTCCGGCAGCATCTATGGAGCGAAGGAAATAGGCAATGTTTTGGGCAGAAACCCTTCTTCAGACTGATGCAGGGTGGGGGGCGGGAAGAAGAAAGGAAGAGGAGGAACCAGAGGGCTGAGGGAGAGCTGAGAAGGGGAGGAGACAGCAAGGGCTACCGGAAATTGGAGAAGTCAATGTTCGGGCCACCGGGATGCAGACTGCCCAAGCGGAATATGAGGTGCTGCTCCTCCAGTTTCCGGTGGTGCTCACTCTGGCAATGGAGGAGGCCCAGGACAGAAAGGTCGGATTCGGAATGGGAGGGGGAGTTGAAGTGCTGAGCCACAGGGAGATCAGGTTGGTTAATGCAGACCGAGCAGAGGTGTTCGGCGAAACGATCGACAAGCCTACACTTGGTCTCACCGATGTAGATCAGCGGACATCTAGAGCAGCGGATGCAATAGATGAGACATCTAGAGCAGTGTGTTTTGAAAGTAATATGTTCAGGACACCATGATACATTCTGGACACTACATCAGTGGATTCAGTCTACTGCTGAATTTCCCTTGGGACACAGAGGAGACTCAGTGAGGGATGCATCTCCATGAGGGAGACCATGTTTACTAAAGTAGGCAGAACATATAGTAGAATGGAAAGTAGACAAAAATGCTGGAGAAACTCAGTGGGTGTGGCAGCATCTATGGGGCGAAGGAAATAGGCAACGCTTTGGGCCAAAACCCTTCTTCAGAATGGAAAGCCTCATCTTGTGAGCAGATGCAGCAGGGGAGAAGAGATTGAGAGTAGGGGATGCAACTCAAGCCATGAAGAGGACATGTTGGTGACTTTGAAATTCTGTAATTGTGATCATCTTCCAGAAAGGAGACAAATAAGTACAACATAGTCAGCCTGTGCCCTCCCGTGGTCTCCTAAACCATTTCTCCCCAGTGGCCGAAGAAGTGCTCCCAAAACTGCAATATGGATTCCATGTTTCTGGAGGCACAACGCTCACCTTCATCGCTTGTCAACTCTAAGAGAAAAGCAAGGAGCTGCATTGTTGTGTTGCGGCTGTCCAAATAACTGAAGCATTACACCATGATAAAGGTCCAAAGACTTTATTAACGATATAGCACAGGTAACTTCATGCTAGCACGTTTTCTAATAATGCAGGAAGCAGGCAGGGAGGGTTACTGTAAAGCTAGTGGGCGTAACTACAAAGCATGACCCATAACATGAGTGACACTGATCTACATCCTCCCTCTGAAAGAATCAACAACAGTACAAACCCATTAACTAAGTAAGTCAAGCACAGCAATTGATAATAAACTGGATGAAAGTCAAACATAGTCAGGGTACTTCACAACCGGCCTACAAACACGACCAGCACGTGTATGATAGAGACCATCTTCGTTCTTTCTCCCCGGGGACAGAGCAGGTGGCTGCACAGGTGAAGGAGACTGAACCAGCATTCCTGGAGACGAAGCAGGAGACTGTGGCACAAGCGATGTCATCACTGGCAGAGGAGCCGTTGCAGACGCGGGTTGTTGTGCTAGTAGAGGCAGAAGAGTGCCGCTGGACACAGATGGAAGTGCACTGGTACCGTCTGGATAATACGGAGGACGAACTGGCTCGTTCACAGGCATATTATCGAATCCCACTTCTGACACCATGTTGTGTTGCGGCTGTCCAAATAACTGAAGCCTTACACCATGATAAAGGTCCAAAGACTTTATTAATGACATAGCACAGGTAACTTCATGCTTGCACTTTTTTCCAATAATGCGGGAATCTGGCAGAGAGGGTTACTGTAAAGCTAGTGGGCGTAACTACAAAAGCACAACTCATAACATGAGTGACATTAATCTACATGCATCAACTGCATCTGACCTCAACAACACAAAGGCCTTTGGCTTTCTCAATTAAGAGGGATTGTGGGGCATTCTTTTCAAATCCAGCTGCCCACAGAAATGTATCTCCAACTCATATCTGCTACATGGGATGCAAGCAGAAGCCTCCACGTGGCGCATCCCGGGCAATGCCGACTACAGAAACTATACCACAGTGACTGACTGAAGTAGCCAATTCTGCAACCACCGACCGTCAACCGTCACTGACCGACCGGAAAGACGTGATATAGAAGATGGCCGGACACGAGGAAGAAGAATCTGCTACATATAGCATGAAAGCTGTGATGATGTCAATGCAGGCTGGTGTCCAGCAAGACAGCTTCAGCGACCATCACTGTGCTCCACAAAAGAATGCTCCACAATCCCTCTTAATTGAGAAAACCAAAGGATAATCCAAAGGAAAGATGGGAAAATTTTCAACCTACATCCAGAACCAAAGTTACTTCAGTTATCAAGTGGCAAGAAACAAATGATGATTATGCATGTTCAGAGGGTGAGCGTCTAGTCATTGTCCAATTAGTCCTTGAAGCATACAAGGAAATGCTTACCCTTAACATCTGAAATACATAGGTCCTCTACAGGAGAATTATGGGAGTGGCCGTGTTGATGAGCATGTTAGAAGAAATAGGATATAGGGAACTGATGTGAAAGCTCTGAAAACCAGCATTGATTCTATTACATAAGAAGAGAGTATATACAGTGCGACCTCCATAGATCTTTCTATGTTTTCATCAGATGGTCGAGCGATTTACACAAGCCAGATTGGATACAAGAATAATGTTTCAAATAGTCCAGGAACAGGGATCATAGTCTAAGGTTTAAGATTAAGCCATTTAAGACTGAAATTAGGAGAAATCTATTTTCCCAGGCAACAGTGAACCTGTGGAAATTCTCCATCACAGGAAGCAGGTGAAGGCAGATCATTTAATATATTCAAGATAGAATTAGATGTTCCTCTTGGGGCTACTAGGATCAAGAGAGAAAGCTACACAGGATACTGAATTTGGATAATCAGCATGACCATAATGAATGTTCTTGCTAGTTTTTATGTTTCTGCAACACATCTTATTGTGTTCATTTTAGATACACTATGGGTGGTTTTAGTTTAGTTTAGATTATTATTGTTATGTCTGCCAAGGTACAGTGAAAAGCTTTTTCGTTGCATGCTATCCAATCAAAGCAGACGATACATGATCACAATAAAGCTGTTCACAGTGTACAGATAAAGAATAAAGGGTACAACATTTAGTGCAAGATAATTGTCTTGCTGACATTGAGGGAGAGGTTATTGTCTTGGCACCAGGTTACAAGGTTCTCAATTTCCTTCCTGTACTCCGTCTCATCATTATTTGATATCCGGCCCCCTAAGGTGGTGTCATCTGTGAATGTGTAACCTGAGATGGATTGGTATTTGGTTGCATAGTCATATATGTATAAGGAGGGGGCTTAGAACGCACCTTTGCAGGGCACCAATGTTGAGGATTATCGTTGAGGATGATTTTCCACCTATCCTCACTGATTGATAAAATTCACATAATACGCATAAAATGATATAATTCAACCTCCATTTTGAGAGGGAGAAGATGAAATTACATGTGTCAGTATTACTGTTGTGTAAAGGTAACTACAAAGACATGTGGGTGGAGCCGGCTATAGTTGATTGGAAAGGGATCCTAGAAGGGATTACGGTGGAGCAACAATGGCAGGAGTTTCTGGGAGTAATTCGGAAGACGCTGGATCTTTTCATCCCAAAGAGGGAGAAAGTTTCTAAGGGGAGAATGAGGCCACCGTGCCTGGCAAGAGAAGTCAAAGACAGCATAAAACCAAAAGGGAAGGCATATAATAATATTGCAAAGATTAGCGGGAAGCTTGAGGATTGAGAAGCTTCCAAGAAACAATAGAAGTTAACTAAAAAGGTAATATGGGGAGAAAACAAGATGAGAACCCATGGTATTAGAGGGAAGATACTAGCATGGATAGCAAGTTGGCTGAATGATAAGAGGCAAAGAGTGGGAATAAAGGAGCCTTTTTCTGTTTGGCTGCCAGTGACGATTGGTGTTCCGCAGGGCTCGGTGTTCGATCTGCTACTCTTCATGATATATTATTGATTTGGATGATGGATTTGATGGTTTTCTGGCCAAGTTTCAAGTCAAGAGTGTTTTATTGTCCCAGATAGAACAATGAAATTCTTACTTGCTGCAGCACAACAGAATATGTAAACATAATAAATAATATAACAAAAACTCAAAAAACAAACAAACAATAACAGTGCAATAATAATAATAATAATAATAATAATAATAATAGTCTATTATAGTTCATAGCTTATGAGGTTGTAGTGTTTAATAGCCAGATTAAACACTACACTACTCTGACTGCGGACTCGGGAGCTGCGGGAGGCGGCTGATCAGGAGGTCCGGGCCGCTGAGGAGGAGGATGTTCACCGTCGGGGTTCGGCGTCGGCGTTCCACCAGCCCGGCATGAGGGCCTGAACATCGGGTCACCCAGGGCGGCGACTGCGGGTGCTAGGAAGGCCTCGACCACGAGTGAACATCTGGGAAGAACGGAGGGGAGGCTGGCTGGACTATGGTGCCTTCCTCACCTTGGTGCCACTGTGTTATGTTGTGTCGTGGACTTTCAGTGTTTGTGCTTTTTTTTAAATTCTATTTTATTTTTAATATGTTTTATTATTTATTATTATTTATTATTTTTATGATACTGCCTGTAAGGGAAATTCATTTCGTTGTCTCTAACTGAGACAATGACAATAAATTTGAATACAATACAATACAAAGATGGATGTAGGGTTGAAGTTGTTCCTGAACCTGGATGTACCAGATTTCAAATTCCTGTACCTTCTTCCCGATGGCAGTGGCAAGGTGAGTGTGTGGCCAGGATGGTGTGGGTCTTTGATGACGTTGGCTGCCTTTTTGAGGCAGCGACTACGATAGATCCCTTCGATGATGGGGAGGTCAAAGCCAGTGATGGCCTGGGCAGTGTTTACAACTTTTTGCAGCCTTTTCTGCTCCTGGACGTTCAAGTTACCAAACCAGGCCACGATGGAACCAGTCAGTATGCTCTCTACTGTGCACCTGTAGAAGTTCAAGAGAATTCTCTTTGACATAACAAACATCCATAATCTTCTCAGGAAGTAGAGACACTGATGTGCTTTCTCTATGATTGCATCAGTGTGCTGGGTCCAGGAAAGATTGTCAGAAATATGCACACCCAGGAATTTGAAGTTTTTGACATTCTCCACCATCGTCCCATTGATGTAAACAGGATTGTGGATCCCCAACCTTCCTCTTCCAAAGTCCACAATCAGTTCTTTGGTTTTGCTGATATTGAGAGTCAGGTTGTTGTACTGGCACCATTTGGTCAGTTGGTCGATCTCAATTCTATACTCTGACTCATTGTAATTCATCCCACAATGGTGGTGTCATCAGCGAACTTTAAAATGGAGTTTGCACTATCTCCAGCTACACAGTCATGAGTATAGAGTGAGTAGAGTAGGGGGCTGAGCACGCAGCCTTGAGGTGCTCCTGTACTGATTATCACTGAGGATGAAGTGTTTCTGCCAAGTCGAATAGACTGTTGCCTGTGGATGAGGAAGTCGAGGATCCAATTGCAGAGGGATGTGCAGAGTCCCAGTTCCGTGAGTTTCGTAACCAGCTTTTTTTATTTATTTTTTATTTATTCAATTATTAAAAATAATATTACACTATAATAAAACAAGCCAGAACCCACCACCATAATACAATACAAACATGTATCCATAATAAACTACTATACAACTATGATACAATCCTTATTGAGGATACATTCAACACCTTGCGGAGCCCAGCGGTCCCGGAACTCCCTCAGGTGCCCGCAGACAGGGCGTATTCCCTTTCTAATCCCACCCGGGCACGGACGTAACCCCAGAAAAGGGGCAGGCAGCTGGCTCGGGTAGAGCCCTCCACCGTCTGGCGCCGTGACTCACGGATGGCCAGCTTGGCCAGGCCCAGGAGCAACCCAACCTCGTAACCAGCTTTTTTTTTTTTTTTTTTTTTTTTTTTTTTTTTAAAACAAAAATATTTATTCACATATTAAAATAGTATTGACAATACAATAAAACAAAACACCACCATAATACAAGACGAGCTAAACAATTATATTGCAATCCTTGTCAAGGATACATTCAACCCCCCTCGGTGCCCAGCGGTCCCGGAACTCCCTCAGGGTGCCCGTAGACAGGGCGTATTCCCTTTCCATCCGCACCCGGGCACGGACGTATCCCCGGAAAAGGGGCAGGCAGCCGGCTCGGGTAGCGCCCTCCACCGTCTGGCGCCGTGACTCGCGGTTGGCCAGCTTGGCCAGGCCCAGGAGCAACCCAACCAGGACATCTTCAGCCCTACCCTCTCCCCTACGCACAGGGTGTCCAAAGATGAGGATGGTGGGTGAAAAATGCAGCCAGAAGGCAAGGAGCAGCCCCTTTAGGTATTGAAACAGTGGCTGCAGCCTCACGCACTCCATGTACACGTGGTACACAGACTCTTCCAGCCCGCAAAAGTGGCAGGCGGCTGGCGAGTCTGTGAACCGCGAGAGAAACAGGTTGCAGGGAACACCTCGGTGCAATACCCTCCACCCCAGGTCCCCAATGTAGAGGGGGAGAATCCCTGCGTAGAGGGACCCCCACCGGGGGCCCCCCTCGCGACCGGAAGGCAACACCGACCGCCACTTGGTGTCCGGACGGTGGACCAGGGCGAGGAAGTGCAGGGTGTGGAGGAGGAGCCTGTACAGGACACGCCTCCCTGCGTCTCGGAGGGAGACGAAGGGTGTCGAGGAAAGGCGGCTCAAATTGTGTGGGACCGGCTCCCGGGATGGATTACGGCGCCTTGGTCCAATGAGTACTTCCGGCTGAGCGGGGGCTTGCTCAACCACCAGTACTCCACACGTTTGAGCCCCCCGGTCACCCGATGGGGCGGGGCAGGGACCGGCTGCTCTCAAGCCCGGGCCGTCACCCTCCGCCGGTGGAGGTGGGGCCTGGTCAATGGCAACCAGGTTCCAGACTCTCAACACGTCCCTGTAGAAGCCAGGCATCCCCATCAGGACCGCACGGTTGACCCCCACCATCGGGATCCGCGTACCTCCTTGAAGGCAGCGGCTCCGTTGGAAAAAGTGCGTTGCCAGCACGTGCCACCTGGGAGGATGCCCTGAGTACAGGTATCTCTGCAAGGTCCTGAGGCGGAGAGCCACCCTCGTAACCAGCTTGGAGAGGATGATGGTATTGAACGCCGAGCTGTAGTCTATAAACAACAGCCTGACGTGATTGATATGAAGATAGGTGAAGGGGCTGGTAGTGTAGAGGAAACAGGGAATCTGCAGATGGACTTGGACAGTTGGGAGAGTAGGAAGAGAAGTGGCAGATGGAAAACATAGTTGTAAAGTGTACGGTTATGCATTTTGGTAGTAGGAGTAAAGGCGTAGAGTATTTTCTAATTGGGGAGAGTATTCAGACATTAGAGCTGCAAAAGGACTTGGGAGTGCTGGTACAGGTTAATTTGCAGGTTGAATCGGAAGTAGGAAGGCAAATGCAATATCCGCATTCATTTTGAGAGCACTAGAATATAAAAGCAGGTATATAATGTTTAAAAGATTATTAATCGTAAAACCTCTACTCCAAAGAGAAGTGTCGGCTAAGTCGTAGAATCTATTCAAAATCAGGTTTAGGTGGATTTTTAGACTAAAGGTTGTAAAGTGGTATTGGGAACAGGCTGAGACAGAACTGAACCCTAGAGATTTCCCCACACCATCCACCAGAGAGCCTAGATGGTTCCAAAAGGAAATGTTTTCCAATCTATGAGTACTCAGGCAAATATGTCTTGTTTACAATTGATTTCTGGAACATCAGCTAAATGAGTTCTGTTTCCAAGGTTACCAGCAGCCTTTTCTGCAAAATTAGCACTTTATGTTCATGACCTGGTGACTTTCCAACAAATATTTAATTAAAAAAACAATCTTATTCCAAACAAGTTGACACTAGTTTTGCACACAAGGATCAGGATACATTCTGAATGACTTGTTTAATAACTTATGTCATTCAGAATTCCAGCTTTTTATTTGTAAGCTTTTCATTAGCTTCAGAAAGGTGCACAAGAGCAACCAGGTCTTTGAGCCATTGGAATTCTGCAAATATAAAGTGCCGGTTAAATGTCTGCTAAAATATGAGGAAGCAGAGAATACAACAAAGGTAACAGAGTGTGACCAATTACCTAACAATTCATCCCAAATACTTTACAGGAGCAAAACCAAACAAAGTCAATGGCTGAGCTATATCAACATATATTAAGATACGTAAACAAAAAAACCTAATTGATAAGATAGGTATTAAGGAGTAGGAAACAATCTTAAAGAGGAAAGATGAGGATGCAGAGTGGTACATGGGAATTCTGGTTTTAGGTTAATGGTACTAAATGCATAGTCAGTAAAAATGGACCAGCCAAAAAGGGAAATAACAAGAGGCTGGATTGAGGATGCACAGAAAGATTGCAAGTTAACTCTTATAGGATAAGGAGAGTGAGACCTATCAAGGCTGCAGTGTTACATAAATGGTTACAAAAGCTTGCACATCACAATTACACTAAGTTCAAGCAAGGGTGAAGGTGTACAACAATTGGTAGATTAAGATTATTGAGCCATACTTTTCCACTTAGTTTTTAAACATCATTAATGCAGCCTAATTAAAATGAACCGTCAGATTTTGTATCAGGACAGAAGACAAATTAAACAAAAAGGGTGATGGATACATTTGAATCTTCTGAATCAGATGACCATGAGGGACCTTATCAAAAGCCTTGCTAAAATCCATGTACAGTATACAACATCCACCACCCTACCTTCAATAGATTCAATCAAGTTAGTGAGACATGACTTGCCACTTACAAGGCCATGCTGGCGATCCCTAATTAGCCCATTCTCTTCCAAATAGGAGTAAATCCTGTCTCAAAAAATCTCTCTTACAGTTTCCGTACCAATGACGTGGATTATAGTTCCCTGGGTTCTCTCAACTTCCTTTTTTAAACAAACAAAACTGGCCACTCCCCAGTCCTCCAGGATAGCCTGTGGATAGAGAAGAAACACAGATCCTCATCAAGGCCCCTGCAATCTACCCTCTTGTCTCCCTCAGTAACCTGAGATTGATCCCCTCAATCCTGGGAATTTATCCACCTTAATATTCTTCAAGAGCTTCAGCACAACCTCCTTTTTGATCTCAAACTGCCCTAACATATTCTCCACACTGATCTTGCTGTCCTCCAACACAGAGATTCATAAAGTCATACAGCATGTAAACAGGTTCATGGCCGAATTTGCCCACACTGTCCCACGTGCCCCATGTACACTAGTCCCACCTGCCTGTGTTTGGCCAACATCCTTCTAAACCTATCTATCCATGTACCTGTCCAAATGTTTTTTAAAAGTTGTGATGGTACGTGCCTCAACTACCTCCTCTGGCAGCTTGTTCCATGTACCTACCACCCTTTGTGCAAAAAAGTTGCCCCTCTGGATCCTATTATATTTCACTGACACGGGTGAACACGAGGAAAGCTGCAGGCCCCAATGGCATCTCGGGGCGAGTACTCAAGTCCTGTGCTCACTACAATATTCAATCTCTCCCTGGACAAGTCCGTGGTCCCTGCCTGCTTCAAAAAATCCATCATTGTACCGGTACCAAAAAATGCCTCCCCAGCCTGTCTGAATGACTACTGTCAGGTGGACCTTACCTCGGTAGTCATGAAATGCTTTGAGAGGCTGGTGAAGAAACACATCTGCGCCTTCCTCCCTCGCAACATGGACACGTTGCAGTTCGCATACCGTCCGAACAGATCCACGGACGATGCGATCTCCCAGGTTTTGCACACCGCTCTCTCTCATCTTGACAGCCAGAAGGGGGGCTACGTGAGGATGCTGTTCATAGACTTCAGTTCAGCCTTCAACACGATAGTCCCCACCAGACTGGCCGAGAAGCTACTGGAATTAGGGCTCAACACCCCCCTGTGTGCCTGGGCCCTGTACTTTCTCACCGCCAGGCCCCAGGTAGTCAAGATGGGAGGGAGTTCATCGAAGTCCCTCACCCTGGGCACAGGATCGCCCCAGGGTTGCGTCCTCAGCCCCCTATAATACTCCCTGTACACACATGACTGTGTGGCAAGGTTCAGCTCCAACTCAATAATTAAGTTTGCTGATGACACTGTGGTGGTGGGCCTGATCTCAGACAACGATGAGAAGGCCTACCGGGAGGAGGTGGCTGATCTAGCACTCTGGTGCCAGGACAACAGTCTCCTCTTGAACATCAAAAAAACTAAGGAGCTGATCGTGGACTTTAGGAGGGCACATCATCCGAGGACGTACACACCATTGAGGATAAATGGGGATACTGTGGATAGGGTGAGCTGTTTTAAATATCTGGGAGTCCACATCTCTGAGGATATGGCATGGACATCACACGCCGCAGCGCTCGTGAGTAAGGCAAGGCAGCGCCTTTACCATCTCAGGCAATTGAGGAAATTCAGAGTGTCTCCGAGGATACTCCAGTGCTTCTACTCAGCGGCTGTGGAAAGCATCTTGTCCGGAAACATTACCATCCGGTTTGGGAATTGCTCTGCCCAGGACAAGAAGGCTCTGCAGAGAGTAGTGCGATCGGCCGAACGCACTATGGGAACTTCACTCGCCCCCCTGCAGGAACTATACATCAGGAGGTCCAACTCCAGAGCCAATAAAATCATGGGAGACCCCTTCCACCCCTGCAACGGACTGTTCCAGCTGCTACGGTCAGGCAAACGCCTCCGTTGCCATGCTGTGAGAACGGAGAGGTTGAGAAGGAGTTTCTTCCCAGAGGCTATTCGGACTGTAAACTCCTATCTCACCAGGGACTAACTTTACTGAACGTTTTTCCTTCCGCCCACAATATTTAGTATATAAAAGAATATGTGATTGTGTTTATAGTTTGTTTGGTTGTTTGTTTGTTTGCAACCTTGGCGTGATCTTTGATTCCACCCTCTCCCTTGAGCTTCACATCCGCCATGTCATTAAAACCTCCTTCTTTCATCTCCGTAACATCGCCAAACTCAGACCCTCTCTCACACCGCCCGCTGCTGAAAGACTCATCCATGCTTTCATCTCCTTCCGACTGGACTATTGCAACTCACTTCTCCTTGGCATCAGCTCCACCTACATCAACCGACTCCAACTGGTCCAGAACGCAGCCGCCCGACTCATCACCCACACCAAATCCTGGCATCACACCACTCCAGTCCTCAAACAACTTCACTGGCTTCCCATCTCCCACCGGATCACCTACAAAATCCTGATCCTCACCTACAAAGCCCTCCACCATCTGGCCCCCCCATTTCTCACTGACCTCCTCTCCCCCTACCAACCCTCACGGTCCCTCAGATCCATATCAGCCGGTCTCCTCTCCATCCACAAGTCCAACCTCCGCAGTTTAGGGGACAGTTTAAGAGACCCATCTCTTCACCTCTGCCGATCCTTAGCCCCACGTCCCCCTCCCTTTTCATCTGTGCATTAATTGCCTCATATTGTGTTTTGTATTGAATTCTGTCTTTACTTTGTGTACTAGTCATGTCTCTACTATTTATTTCATTCCCCTTACATGTTTTTCCTCTACCTGCTAAATTTTTGTAAGGTGTCCTTGAAACTCTTGAAAGGCGCCCATAAATAAAATGTATTATTATTATTATTATTTGTTTGTCTTTTTGCACAAAAGTCCGCGAGCATTGCCACTTTTCATTTCACTGCACATCTCGTATGTGTATGTCACGAATAAACTTGACGACTTGACTTGCCTTTGATATTTCTACACTTGGGTAAAATATCCTGTCTACATTAACAATGCCTCTCATCATTTTGTATACTTCTATCTGGTCTCCCTTCAGCCTCCAACACTCCAGAGAAAGCAATTCGAGTTTGTCCAACCTCTTTTTTTTTGCTAATACCTAATTCAGGGAGCATTCTGGTAATGGGGTGACCGGTACTGCACACAGTATTCCAAATACTTCCTGACCAGGTCCTGTAAACTTGCAACATCTTTTTTTCCTGTCCTTTGGCCCATGAAAGCACGCATACCATTAGCCTTATTTGCCACTATATCAACGTGTTACTACCTGATCTCTCTGTACATCAATGCTGTTCAGGGTCTTGTCATTAACTATATACTTTCCCCTTTTATACTGTATATATATCACGAACAACAGCGGTCCCAGCACAGATCCCTGCAGAATTCCCCAGGTCATAGTATCTAACAACTAGCTGAAAACTAGGATATTACTTGAATATACCACCTCTATCCTAGCGCTTTGTTTTTTTTTGTAAACCAGCATCTGCAGTTCCTTGTGTCTACATGTCTTTTTTCAATTGTTTAATCCCATCGAATAATATGTAACCTTAAAATGTGAATATTGAAGTTGTGGAATGGAAATGAAACAGAACCAATATCCAAGTGTTTGAGATTGTCGAAACATCACTAAAATTATACAACATTGTCATTGTCAACACTGTTTGTGCAGTTCATAATAGCAGTGGATGTGGCTATTACCAATGTGTTTAAGAAGGAACTGCAGATGCTGTTACCAATGTTTCTTAGCCCTATTGTGGCATGTTATTCTGCTGAGACCGCAATGACATTTGTTTTCTCCAGAGACGCTGCCTGACCCGCTGAGTTTACTTCAGCTTTTTGTGTCTATCTAATTTGATGAGGTGACTTGATGTTTTATACTGCACCTTGCTGACCGTTACCCTGTGGAACGACGCTCTAAAAGTACCATCTCCAGTACCTGTAATAAACCTGTGCCAATGTAAGCTTTCGCGGAAATGTCCACCTTGGCGAGGAAGGCGGCTCACACGTGTCCGTGACACTCCAAGTAGTCTGCGCAGTGTCCATGATACACCAGGGAATCTGCGCAGTGCCTCGCCAGTGTCTGTAATACACCAGGGAATCTGCGCAATGCCTCGCCAGTGTCTGTAATACACCAGGGAATCTGCGCAATGCCTCGCCAGTGTCTGTAATACGACATATGTCTGTTTGTATGTTTTTTGCACGAAGTCCGCGAGCATTGCCACTTTTCATTTCACTGCACATCTCGTATGTGTATGTGACGAATAAACTTGACTTGACTTAACAGGGACTCTGCTAATCACTGTAATACACCAAACAGTCTGTGCAGCCACTCACGGGTGTCCGTGATGCGCCATTGGAGTGTGCGCAGACGCTCGGTTATCTCCGTGATACAGCGGGGAGTGTGCGCAGACGCTCGGTAATCTCCGTGATACAGCGGGGAGTGTGCGCAGACGCTCGGTAATCTCCGTGATACAGCGGGGAGTGTGCGCACACGCTCGGTAATCTCCGTGATACAGCGGGGAGTGTGCGCAGACGCTCGGTAATCTCCGTGGCGCTGCGCCTCGCGGGTGCGCGCGCGCTAGCGGCAGTTGGGGAAGAGAGTGAGTTGTTAGTTAGTGCGTCAGAGCTACTGAGCGACGGATTTGGAGCAGCGGACATGGTGAAAATTGGATTCAACTCGCCCGTCGGCCAGAAAGACGCCAAAGGGGCCCTCCTGCTCCCCGAGCCGGTAAGCCGTGTCCACAGTGCGGCGGAGAAAGGTTCATGTAGCGCCCTGAGGATCGGGCCAAGTCCAACGCTACCGGCCTCGGCCTCGGCCTCGGCCTACAGCCCAGGCCCGGCCCGGCCCGGCCCCTGGTGGAGCCGCGACTCCCGCAGCTGCCGGGGCCGGTACCGGGGCGGGGGGGCTACGGCCAGTGGTGGGGTCGGGGCGGGGCGGGGGGGGGGGCTACGGCCAGTGGTGGGGTCGGTACCGGGGGCGGGGGGGCTACGGCCAGTGGTGGAGCCGGGGCGGGGGGGCTACGGCCAGTGGTGGGGTCGGTACCGGGACGGGACGGGGGGGCTACGGCCAGTGGTGGGGTCGGGGCGGGGGGCGCCTCTGCCCGTGGTGGTGGCGGGGCGGGGGGGCTACGGCCAGTGGTGGAGCCGGGACGGGGGGGGGGGGGCTACGGCCAGTGGTGGAGCCGGGACGGGGGGGGGGGCTACGGCCAGTGGTGGGGGCGGTACCAGGACGGGGGGGGGCTACGGCCAGTGGTGGGGTCGGTACCGGGACGGGGGGCGCCTCTGCCCGCGGTGGTGGCGGGGCGGGGGGGCTACGGCCAGTGGTGGGGGCGGTACCGGGGTGGGGGGGGGGGGGGCGCTACGGCCAGTGGTGGAGCCGGGGCGGGGGGCGCCTCTGTCCGTGTCCGCCGCTCTGCCGCAAGTGATTAAACGGCCGCCAGTCTCCTGGGAGCGGTTGTTTGTGTAAATTAAACGACTGGCTGGTTTACAGGAAGAGATCTCACATCCCTGAATCCCCCCCCCCCATTGCCAGGGGTGTTGTTGAGCAGGCGGCAAGGGCTCTCGTCCGAAATCCTCCCGTTGTTCTCTGTGTTTACTTGGTTAAATACTAACAATGGGTTTAAAACCCTGGTCGACCATCTGCAGATTAACATACCCTTTCATGACCAAAACTGTACTGCCCACTGCTGAAATAATTGAATATTGTAGCTTAAATCAGAAAGGTAGTTTGTTTCCATAAAATCTCGTCTATTTACACTATCCTGCTAAAGTTTGGTATATATCATCAACAATACAGAATTTTCAGAATGTTAGATGTGCAACTGCCTAGCAATGGGGGAAAGTCCCATTTTCTGTCTAATTTTGTGGTTTGTACGATAAATGCCTGAATTTGGTCTGAAGTGGGAGCGATATTGGAATTAATCGCCGATATATGTCCTCCGACAGGAGGGAGAGCTAGTGGAGGGATTTGTATATGACTGCCAACCAAATTGACGCAGTGGCGTCCTGTCCAAATATGATTGCCCCATGGTATCAAGTCACTGAAAGTGAAACTTATCAAAAATGTGTTTATTTTGCTTTTTGTGTTTATTCAAACCAACCCCACCCCTCCCCCCCACACTTGAATTTCATAAGAGCAATTTTATTATTTTTCTTAATGTTAGAGTAGCAAATTCCATAACCTGAACCAAGGGATGGGGGGTACACAAAAATGCTGGAGAAACTCAGCGGGTGCAGCAGCATCTATGGAGCGAAGGAAATAGGTGACGTTTCAGGCCGAAACCCTTCAGACTGATGGGGGATGGGGGGGAGAAGGAAGGAAAAAGGGAGGAGGAGGAGCGGGGGGGGGGGGGGGGGGGGGGGGGGGGGGGAGACAGCTAGAGGGTTAAGGAAGGGGAGGAGACAGCAAGGGCTAGCAAAATTGGGAGAATTCAATGTTCATGCCATCCGGACGCAAGTACCCATATGAGGCGCTGTTCCTCCAATTTCCGGTGGGTTGCTTGTATAATCAAATATTTTTAAATATCTCATCAATAAACTGACCTGTCAACCAGAGGAATGTCTCCCAATTTTTTTTTAAGGGGCAAGGGGTAAACAAAGCTAAACAAAGGGGTAAACTAATGCCTGAGTAATGTTTTTTTTTTCTGGACACTATTTCTGCATTCTAAAGAAGGCCTTGGTTACTGATTTATGTTTTTGTAATTAAAATTTCCCAGTTATGGTTGGAATTGAATATTTCTTTCTGAATGTGGACACAAAATGCCGGAGTAACTCAGCTGGACAGGCAGCATCTCAGTCTGAAGAAAGGTCTCAACCTGAAACGTCACCCGTTCCTTCTCTCTAGAGATGCTGCCATTTTGTGTCTACCTTTAATTTAAACCAGCATCTGCAGTTCTTTGTTACACATTTCTTGCTGAATTATGTTTTGTCCGATGGTTCAGTCCAATATCAGCCAATAAGCTGCCATATTGTAGCTGGTACTCCTGATGAAATCAAATCCAGTATTCTTTGATTTGAGATGGCATCTTGATTCATGGACATTAGCTACCAATTTATAATGTTTCTCTCGTTATTCTGTTTATCTCTTGCAAATAGAGTAAATGAAGGGGGGGGAAGTAAGTTATTGCAATAGTGCAGTCTTCAGATCCTGAAATAATACTTGGGTATCATGCTTAATGTTTAATCATACCAGCTTTATTGACCTCCTTAAAGCGTTGGGAAACTTTGTCGCAATGCATGAAGGAGATTGGAACAAATGAAAGATTGTCACACCCAAACCCAAACTCCATGTGTGAACTTTTCAAATCTCCAAAAAGACTCTTACGCCAAAGTCCTGGCAGTACAGTCTTAATGTAAAATTTGCCCATTTAATTTAATAACCAGGAACTGCAGATGCTGGTCTAAAGAAAGGTCCTGACTGGAAATGTCACCTTTCCATTCACCCAAAGTGACCCACTGAGTTACTCCCAACATTTTGTGTCTATCTTTGCCAATCTAATTGCTTGTGCCATACGGATGCTGGCTTGCTGAATAAACTTATGAGAATGTCTGGGAGTTTAAAACCCAGGCTGCGCTGATATTAATCTTTGCTATCAGGCTGAGTAATAGCCAAAGATATTGTGGATTGTCTACATCATCAAACTGAAAATCATCCACTAATGCAATATCCTGTTTTGAAGCCTTGAGTTATGACATTTCAAAATATGCACTTTCCGTGAAGTGGTTGTAAGCTGTCCATACTGTCGTTTATTGTGCACTAGACCTAAGCAGCATCAACAACAAAATGATAGTTTCATCTAATGTTGCTGCTCTGATAAAATAAATACTGAATTATGAATAATTTTTAATTTCAAATTTTGATTTGTTGAAAATGTACTGATCATGTGCAGTTTAGAAGCAATAAAACAAATTGTGTCTTTCACATCGCATACTACTTATGTGGAATCTTTTTATTGCTAACATTACTAGATCTCATCAAACTTTCACATCAATACAATTGCAGAAGAAAAATTAAAAACTCAAAACCTTGCTCACTTTACCTTTCACGCTGCGAAGAAATAATGGATTTCTGCACCATTGAATGCTGAAGGGTTTTTTTTGTTTAAAAAAAATGTTACTTGATTATACATCACAATCACTGGTAGATAATAACATGAATGCTGTGTCAAAATAACATTGTACCCATAATGTGCAAAATATTTGACTCTGCTAAGGAATTGTCCATTTCTCTTTTAAAAACACACATTGATTTGACCTGTACTTTTCAGGAAAATTTGTCCTTTGTGGCATAGGGATTTTTGTTCAACAAATATATGGAATTGATTTATTGAAGCTGATCACACGATGTGCAAGTTAGGCTTCAATGTACCTGTCGTGAAATGGTTCATGCAGTGTTAAATTGCAGACTGATCTGATATTTACAGCAGAAGTAGAACTAGCTAAACTCTGAAAAGAGTACCTTAAAGGGCCTGTCCCACTTTCACGACCTTAAACGACCTAAAAATTAAAACCTACGACCTCCTACAACCTTCCACGACTATGTGTACGACCTTCCTCGACTATGTCTACGACCTCCTACGACTATTTTGAATACCTTCTTCGACTATGTTGAAGACTGGCTTCGACCATGTACGTTTTACTGCTGTTTACAGTAGCCCTTTTGCTTCAGCAGCCTTTTAAGAAAGGGGGAAGAGCAAGGGTGAAGAGGATGCACAAGAAGAGGTCTCAATGGGTGAATAGAGATGATATGATGGACTGTCCCAGTACACTAGATACATAGAAAATAGGTGCAGGAGTAGGCCATTCGGCCCTTCGAGCCTGCACCGCCATTCAATATGATCATGGCTGATCATCCAACTCAGTATCCCGTAGGTACACAAAATTGCTGGAGGAACTCAGCGGGTGCAGCAGCATCTATGGAGCGAAGGAAATAGGCGACGTTTCGGGCCGAAACCCTTCCCGAAACGTCGCCTATTTCCTTCGCTCCATAGATGCTGCTGCACCCGCTGAGTTCCTCCAGCAATTTTGTGTACCTTCGATATTCCAGCATCTGCTGTTCCCTTTTGAGAACTCAGTATCCCGTACCTGCCTTCTCTCCATACCCCCTGATCCCTTTAGCCACAAGGGCCACATCTAACTCCCTCTTAAATATAGCCAATGAACTGGCCTCAACTACCCTCTGTGGCAGAGAGTTCCAGAGATTCACCACTCTCTGTGTGAAAAAGTTTCTTCTCATCTCGGTCCTAAAGGATTTCCCCCTTATCCTTAAGCTGTGACCTCTTGTCCTGGACTTCCCCAACATCGGGAACAATCTTCCTGCATCTAGCCTGTCCAACCCCATAAGAATTTTGTACGTTTCTATAAGATCCCCTCTCAATCTCCTAAATTCTAGCGAGTATAAGCCAAGTCTATCCAGTCTTTCTTCATATGAAAGTCCTGACATCCCAGGAATCAGTCTGGTGAACCTTCTCTGCACTCCCTCTATGGCTATAATGTCCTTCCTCAGATTTGGAGACCAAAACTGTACGCAATACTTCAGGTGTGGTCTCACCAAGACCCTGTACAACTGCAGTAGAACCTCCCTGCTCCTATACTCAAATCCTTTTGCTATGAAAGCTAACATACCATTCGCTCTCTTCACTGCCTGCTGCACCTGCATGCCTACTTTCAATGACTGGTGTACCATGACACCCAGGTCTCGCTGCATCTCCTCTTTTCCTAATCGGCCACCATTTAGATAATAGTCTGCTTTCCTGTTTTTGCCACCAAAGTGGATAACCTCACATTTATCCACATTATACTGCATCTGCCAAACATTTGCCCACTCACCCAGCCTATCCAAGTCACCTTGCAGTCTCCTAGCATCCTCCTCACAGCTAACACTGCCCCCCAGCTTAGTGTCATCCGCAAACTTGGAGATGTTGCCTTCAATTCCCTCATCCAGATCATTAATATAAATTGTAAATAGCTGGGGTCCCAGCACTGAGCCTTGCGGTACCCCACTAGTCACTGCCTGTCATTGTGAAAAAGACCCGTTTACTCCTACTCTTTGCTTCCTGTTTGCCAGCCAGTTCTCTATCCACATCAATACTGAACCCCCAATACCGTGTGCTTTAAGTTTGTATACTAATCTCTTATGTGGGACCTTGTCGAAAGCCTTCTGAAAGTCCAGATACAACACATCCACTGGTTATCCCCTATCCACTCTACTAGTTACATCCTCGAAAAATTCTATAAGATTCGTCAGACATGATTTACCTTTCGTAAATCCATGCTGACTTTGCCCAATGATTTCACCACTTTCCAAATGTGCTGCTATCCCATCTTTAATAACTGACTCTAGTAGTTTCCCCACTACGGATGTTAGACTAACTGGTCTGTAATTCCCCGTTTTCTCTCTCCCTCCCTTCTTAAAAAGTGGGGTTACGTTTGCTACCCTCCAATCCTCAGGAACTACAGAATCTAAAGAGTTTTGAAAAATTATCACTAATGCATCCACTATTTCTGGAGCTACTTCCTTAAGTACTCTGGGATGCAGCCTATCTGGCCCTGGTGATTTAGCGGCCTTTAATCCATTCAATTTACCCAACACCACTTCCCGACTAACCTGGATTTCACTCAGTTCCTCTATCTCCTTTGACCCGCGGTCCCCTGCTATTTCCGGCAGATTATTTATGTCTTCCTTAATGAAGACGCAACCAAAGTAGTTATTCAATTGGTCCGCCATATCCTTGTTCCCCATGATCAACTCACCTGTTTCTGACTGCAAGGGACCTACATTTGTTTTAACTAATCTCTTTCTCTTCACATATCTATAAAAACTTTTGCAGTCTGCCAGTTTTCTTTCATAATCTATTTTCCCTTTCCTAATTAAGCCCTTTGTCCTCCTCTGCTGGTCTCTGAATTTCTCCCAGTCCTCTGGTATGCTGCTTTTTCTGGCTAATTTGTACGCATCATCTTTTGCTTTGATACCATCCCTGATTTCCCTTGTTATCCACGGATGCACTACCTTCCCTGATTTATTCTTTTGCCAAACTGGGATGAACAATTTTTGTAGTTCATCCATGCAGTCTTTAAATACCTTCCATTGCATATCCACCCTCAACCCTTTTAGAACTAATTGCCAGTCAATCTTGGCCAATTCACGTCTCGTACCCTCAAAGTTACCTTTCTTTAAGTTCAGAACCGTTGTTTCTGAATTAACAATGTCACTCTCCATCCTAATAAAGAACTCAACCATATTATGGTCACTCTTGCCCAAGGGGGCACGCACAACAAGACTGCTAACTAACCCTTCCTCATTACTCAATACCCAGTCTAGAATAGCCTGCTCTCTCGTTGGTTCCTCTACATGTTGGTTTAGATAACTATCCCGCATACATTCCACGAAATCCTCTTCCTCAGCACCCCTGCCAATTTGATTCAACCAATCTATATGTAGATTGAAGTCACCCATTATAACTGTTTTGCCTTTGTTGCACGCATTTCTAATTTCCTGTTTGATGCCATCACCAACTTCACTACTACTGCTAGGTGGCCTGTACACAACACCCACCAGCGTTTTCTGCCCCTTAGTGTTTCGCAGGTCTACCCATACCGATTCCACATCCTCCAAGCTAATGTCCTTCCTTTCCACTGCGTTCATCTCCTCTCTAACCAGCAACGCTACTCCACCACCTTTTCCTTTCTCTCTATCCCTCCTGAATATTGAATATCCCTGGATGTTCAGCTCCCAGCCTTGGATGACTGGAAGAGATGGAACTTAAAGCACACATGTGGGGCAGTGGATGGCAAGTATGCCATTCTTGTACCCCACATTTTCCTTTTCATACAGGATGGCATTCTGCTGGAACCATCCCTCAAGGTCCCACTCCTGCTGCCTGGTGAAAGTGTAGGGCATAACCTTTGTCCAGCCCTCCCTCACTACCAATGGGGCATCTGCCTCTGCTGCTGTGTCAGACACAGGAGAAAGGGCTGCTTTGCTGCCTTCAAATGAGGCAGTGAAGGATGGGGTGGTGATGGGGACATATACTACCACCCTGGTCTCCTCCTCCAGGGATCTCTCATGCAGGTCTACCTCCTCCTGCACCATCACCTCCTGTGGCATCACCTCCTGCCACTCTTCCTCTTGGGTGGGCAACACCTGCATGCAGTTTTTTTTTAGGGTTGTGCCCTCCCCTGCGCTGCTGCCTTTTTGGTGCCATCTCTAAAACATAAGTCTCCTCTCCAAAAAACTCTCCAGCTGTGAATGAACATGCCTTGGAGTGATAGAGGTCACGTGCTGCTGTTTAAATTACCTTTTTTCCCTTCTGACCTTTTTTTCACCCCGGAGCTATTACCTTTGAATGCCTCCGACCACCTGCGACTACTTCTGACTAGCATCATGACCTACTATGACCTACCTACGAGTAAAATGTATCGATTTTTTTCCATGCCGACCTTTTTTTACTCGGACATTTTTTACCTGGTTAGAAAAAAACGTTGTGAACTACTTGATGGCATGAGTACCCACGACTTGCATCACGACCTACCTACGGCCTTGTGGTGTGACCATGCTGCGAGTATGAGTCAAGGGCAAACTCGGCAGAGGTAATGAAAGTGGGATAGACTGTTAAGGCTGACCATTTTAAAGATTGTCAAGCACAAATCTTTGGACTGCAGTTTATAAAGGAATTTTGGCATGGAAAAAAATTGATCTCCATTTTTAACTGATTAAAACAAACCTTTATTTTAGAAAATCTTTTAATAAAATATGTACAAAGCATATTATCTAAACTCTATTAGGAATAATAATTGGAGGATGATTTGCTTAAATGTAGCTCTCAGGGCTAAAGGAATCCAGGAATATGGGGGAAAAAACAGGAATGGGGTACTAATTTTAGATGATCAGCCATGATCATATTGAAGGGTGGTGCTGGCTCGAAGGGCCGAATGGCCTACTACTGCACCTATTTTTGCTATGTTTCTATGCTAAGGTTTTAGAATGGCATTAAATGTTTTTTTAATTTATATTTTGTGTAGGATCCAGAATCCGTTGCAGCAAGTGGGGGTGATAACGCCACAGGAAGATGTTTGTTTACGCTTCTTGGACTGGCCTTCATACTATCTGGCTTAATAATTGGAGGAGCTTGTCTGTATCGATTCATTGTTCCAAAGGTATCTTATGAAAGCACTTGCATTTTGAAACGTGTAATAAATGATACATTATGCATTTTTGTTAGTTCCTTCACTCAGCAAATGAAAAATTGCTAACATTTTCATTAATTTCTTAACATTGCATCTTTGTATCAAAGGTTTTACCATGATCATCCTAATTTTTGGCAATGATTAATTAAATACCTTTGGAGAGTCCTCGGGCACGCACACCTGAGGTGGAATATATTATGGACTTACCATGATTTAATAGTCTTAGCATAATTTAAAAATTATGGTATATTTGGCAGATTTGTCTACTTTGGTAGCTGTTACAAGCCTTGCAACATAGTTCATAGCCTCTTGCATAGACGCTATCCCCCACTTTCAATGCCAACAGGCCTTCCAGATGACAGGTTCACTTGCATGTCCTCTAACCTCATCCTCTGCATCTGGTGTTCTAGATGTGGCCCCCTGTACATCAGCACAGCCAAGCGGAGACTCGTTAGCCATTTCGCCAAACACAAGCTCCTTCTGTTAGCGCCTACTGGACCTCCCAGTCGCAAACTATTTTAAGTCCTTTTCCCATTCCCATACTGACCTATCTGTACTGGGCAGCCTCCATTTCCAGAGTGAGACCACACACAAACTGGTGAAACAGCACCTCATATTCTGCTTATGTTTAGGAGGAACTGCAGATGCTGGAAAATCGAAGGTAGACAAAACTGCTGGAGAAACTCAACGGGTGAGGCAGCATCTATGGAGCGAAGGAAATAGGCGATGTTTCGAGTCAAGACCCTTCTTCAGGTCTGAAGACGGGTCTCGAACCGAAACGTCACCTATTTCCTTCACTCCATAGATGCTGCCTCACCCACTGAGTTTCTCCAGCATTTTTGTCTACCTCATATTCTGCTTAGGTAGCTTATAATTTTGCTTAGGTAGCTAACAACTCGACGGTATGAATTCATCAATTGGTAACCTCTTAGGTTACCAATTTTATGTAACCCATGCCCCACGCACCACCTTGACTTGCACTTATTTCTCCTGCCCTGTAGAAATTCACCATGTTCCCTGGAATGAAGTTATAAGGAAACATTAGATAGGCTGGGTTTAATTGTTACTAAAAGGTAGGAACTGAGAGGTGACATTTTATAAATTTACAAAATTAAAGGGCACAGATGGGATAGATAGGCAGAATCTTTTTCTCGGAGCGTGGGAGTTTATACCTAGAGAGGACATATTTAAATTGAAAAGACAAACTTAATGGTGATGTGAGGTTTTTCACACAGCACCAATGGAACTAGCTTTGATAAACATCTAGTTGGTATTGATGTGTTTGGCTAAAGGGTTTGCTTCTGTGCTTACGACTGACTTTAAGATGGTGGGGATTAACTAGAATTAACTAGAAATTCACATTCTGACGTTTAAAAGGATTTTGGACATACAAAATGTGTACAGGTATAATGGCCTAATGTGGGAGAATGGGATTAGTGAAGAAGGGCCTCATGGACAAGGAGAGCTGTAAAGGCCCGTTTGTGTGCTGTTCGTTTCTGTGTTCGCAGTCATTGATCAGTTGAATTGTGGGTTAGAAAATTGAGTTATGGTGTACCTGCAGGAGCAATAGAAGCAGTATGATAGCATTAATCCTGGAATTATGCCACTTACAGAGCATCATAAGAGTTTGCCACAAATTATTTGTGTAAGATTGGTGTTATAATCAAACCTGTACATAATTTAAAACCCAGAATATTATCTTGGAATTTTGAAATAAAATTATACTGTCTTTTTTAAATGTGGATTTTAAAATTGTGCTTTTCCACTAGAACAAAGTATTTCATGGTGAAATGCGATACGTGGATTCTAATATCCCGTCACATGCTCCAGAGACAAAGGCTCCATACTTCCTAGCTTTGGAAGATGTACAGTTCTTGGGAGATAATAAAAATGTGGCTGTGATCAATGTCCCTGTTCCAGATTTTGAAGATTATGATCCAGCAGTCATCATTCATGATTTTGAGTTGGTAAGATTAGTTCTTACAATTATGTTTTAGATATGTTACAGTAATATGTTCATTCTTAACTCTGCAACTCTTTTTTTGAAGTGCATTATGTTGTCGAAAGCATTAGCATTACACTCTTATGATGAGCATGTTATCTGTAAATTATATTTTTGGACCGAAAATAGGTTTTAGGAATGCTAGATAACTAAGAATTGGTCTATGGTAGAACCCTGCTAATCTGCAGAATGTAATGGTAATTTAAAGTTTGTGGACTTCCAAGGTTGCATTAACCTTGTTCAACTGTTATCATTGAAATCTTACACCTCAGATGATGCAAAATACATGGGTGGAGGAAGAATATAAGTTTCATAAGTCAGGTTTTTTGTGTTGCACTTTGAATATAATGGAAGAATATAAAACATTTATGGGTGTTGACTTTTCTATTCCATGGTAATCATTTGTGACTAGAATAAATAACTGAAATTTAGACAACGTTTTATTAACGTACATCTAAGCAGTGAATGCAAAATAAGTTTTGTCCAACTGAGGTTTTGGCTATTGATTTGAAAATTAGATTATTAGGTATAAATAATTTAGCTTGTATGTGAACTAATTCTGCTCCTGGGTTGATGATGTCAGTGGTTTAAAAATTCACAAAAAAAGCATTGTTTTAGTATCTTCTGTGAGGCCTATAAGGAAGTCAGAATTCAAAACTGATCTTAAATTGATGACAATTTGACTACAAATCCAGGTAACAAGAGTTTGATCTATTTTTACATTTTATTGGCATGGTTCTTGAAACCTTGGGATAAATGTTGAGAATATCAAGATCTCTTTGGCCTTAGATAGACACAAAGCTGGAGTAACTCAGCGGGACAGGCAGCACCTCTGGAGAGAAGGAATGGGTGACGTTTCGGGTCGTGACCCTACTTTGGCCTTCTTTGTTTGCAGCAAAGCTGATTAATACAAGCGATTAGCTGCAAATGTCATG
This sequence comes from Amblyraja radiata, assembly GCF_010909765.2. Lineage (NCBI taxonomy): Eukaryota > Metazoa > Chordata > Chondrichthyes > Rajiformes > Rajidae > Amblyraja > Amblyraja radiata. Next base: position 2,343,760 of record NC_045967.1, on the reverse strand, counting down.
TTTTATTGTCATAACGGAACAATGAAATTCATACTTGTAGCAATACAACTACTCTATAACGTACTCTATAAGTGCCATAATAACCAACAAAAATAAATTTCAGTATATATTTAAAAAAACAAACAATAATAGTACAAAGACAAAAACAATGCCACCCAAGTCTAAGGTACACAAAAATGCTGGAGAAACTCAGCGGGTGCAGCAGCATCTATGGAGTGAAGGAAATGGGTGACGTTTCGGGCCGAAATCCTTCTTCAGACCCAAGTCTATATAGCTCAGAGCTTATTCAGAGGATGTCGTGTTTAATAGCCTAATGCTGGTTGGGAAGAAGCTGATCCTGAACCTGGAACTTACAGTTTTCAGACTCTTGTACCTTTTTCCCGATGATGGGTATGAAATGAAGGTGTGGCCATGGTGGTTTGGGTCTCTGTTGATGACTGCCTTTTTAAGACAGCAACACCTGTCGATCCCTTTGATGGTGGGGAGGTCAACACCCGCGATGGACTGGCATTCGCTACTTTTTGCAATCGTCTTTGTTCCTGGGCATTCAAGTTGCCAAATCAGGCCATGGTGTAAGCAGTCAATATGCTCTCTTCTGTACACCTATAGAGGTTCAACAGAGTATTCATCGATATACCAAATCTCCTCAATCTTCTAAGGAGTTCGAGGTGTTGAAGGGGTTTCTTTATTATTGCATCAATATGCTGGGTTCAGGACAGATCTTCAGAGATATGCATGCCCAGGAATGTGAACCCTTTGACACTCTCCACCACTGTCTCGTCGAAGAAGACAGGTTTATGGATCCTCCGCCTTCCTCTACTAAAGTCAACAATCCGTTCCTTGGTTTTACAGATGCAAAAACGTGAGATTTTCTTTGGGCAAATTACCATTGTGCAAATTTTTTTTTTTCAATTATAATTTTGAGAATTAAAAGCATATATTTTTAAGATTTTCAAAATGTGGGCATTCATTGCTTATTCCTATTCCAAATTACCATTATGCAATTTTTTTTTTCAATTATAATTTTGAGAATTAAAAGCATATTATATTTTTAAGATTTTCAAAATGTGGGCATTCATTGCTTATTCCTAACTGCACCTAGACAGTGGCTTACTAGGCTTTTTCAAAGGATATTGTAAGTCAACTGCATTGTTTTTGATCTGGACTCTCATATGAGTTAGTCAGGATAAGGTTGGCAGATTTTCTCCCATGAAGATAATTTTAGTGTGACCTCACTTTTTGTGGTCCTCATCCATATCGCCCAAACTTGTTAATAGGCTTAATGAGCATCATTATTATTTTTAATAAACTCCTGACAGAGATGGTGCTGACCTATTACTGAGATGGATCACAGTGCATTGGAAAAGTTTGCATCTTACACTGATTTTTTTACAATTGTCCAATTATAATAACCATGACAAAAGACTAACTTCCAATTATTGACTAAATTGAAATTCCTCAGCTGTGATGGTGAGATTTGAACTTTCTGAGGTGTTGGTTCAGGCCCAGGAACTTAACCCCCGGGCCATTGCTGTAACCATGAAATATTGGTTTTATGTACAGTTTTGATTAATTGATAGAGGGGTAAACATCCAAGTTAAACTGTTTAAAATTGCGTTTCTGGTTTCTTAAATTCTCTTGCTTTGTATTTTTAGCTTTTGACCGCATATCTCGATCTGAGTTTGGATAACTGCTACGTGATTGCTTTGAATACTTCTATTGTAATGCCTCCACGCAATTTATTGGACTTGTTCATGAGACTCACAGTAAGTATCAGTAATGCATTATCGCCAAGTCAAGAATAATACTTCTGAACTTTCAGTCATCCAGGTTGGAATTTTTTACTGGTAGTCTCATCTCTGCTCCCATGGGTATCATAGTCATGCAGCATGGAAACAAGCTCTTCAGCCCAACTGGCCCCATCTACACCAGTCCCACCTGCTTGCATGTAGCCCATATCCTTCTAAACCTTACCTATCCATGTATATGTACAAATGTTGTTTACATGTTGTGGTAGTAGCAACTCTGGCAGCTTGCTCTATATAATTCACCACCATCTTTGTGGAAAAGGTTGCCCTTCAGGTTCCTATTAAATCACTCCTGTCTTAATGTAAACCCATGTCCACTTGATTCCCCTACTCTGGGTAAAAGACTTTGCATGTACCCTATCTATTCCCCACATGAACTTCTACATCTATAATATAACCCCTTTTGCTTCTGCACTCCAAGGAATAAAATCCTAGCCTGCTCAACCTTTTCCTATAGCTCAGGCCCTCAATTCCTGGCAACATCCTCATAAATCTGCTCTGCACCCGTTCCAGATTAACAACACCATTCCTTTTACACGTTGAAGAAGACAGAGCACAATGCTTCAAATGTGGCCTCGCCAACATCTTATATTCTTTAGTATTGTTGTCCACAAAAGATTGGGTACAGTGAAATGATAAATATAATTGGAATTCCTTCAGCAATGTTGAAGTTGAAATTTAAATGAAAATCAAACAATAGGAGAATTGGAATTGACCCATGTCCTCATTTTTCATTTGGATAAATCGGATGCTGAAAGCATGTTCCTGATGGCTATATGTAAGCGACAAGTCAATCAAGACTTAAAGCCCTGTCCCACAGTACAAGTTCATTCCAAGAGCTCTCCCGAGTTTGCCCTGATTCGAACTCGGAGATTTACGGTAATGGCCACTCGTCGGTACTTGGGGCTCTCGTGGACATTTTTCAACATGTTGAAAAATCTTCACGAGCCTTCCCGTGCTTACCTGCCGTTAGCGAGTCTTCCCGAGTACCTGCCGTTAGCGTTACGTGCCGCAAAGAGACGCCCCCGTGCTCCGACGTACCTGCTACGTTCAATCTCCCTGCTTACTACGAGTTTGATTTTTTTAAACTCGGGAGAACTCTTGGAATGAACTCGTACCGTGGGACAGGGCTATTAGATGAGTAATTTTTTAAGGCTGCTAGACCTTTTTAATTGATTTATGGTAGAGAATTACAGTCAAATCAATCAATATATCAATTTAGATGATATTGAATAGCAGAAAAGGCTCGAACAGTCAAATAGCCTACTCTTTTTCTGTTACAATAAGTATTTTATGGAGAAACAATTTGCTTGATTTGACAAATGGCCATTAAAGGTAAAAAGCCACCCTTGGTGCACAAATTGAAGTTACATCACATGTGATATGCCATTGTAAAAATATTCAAACCAAATGCATTATGATGGCAGCATCCTATATTAGTAATTCCATGTCTGGATTCTTGTTGTCACTGACTCAAATATTACAAAAGGTCCATTAAACTGAGACAGATTTATATTTAACTTTTGCTATGCAGCCCAATTTTTTTTTAAATTATCACAACTTTGGAAGAATTTCAACATCAATATTAGTTTTCAGGTCAAAAGCAGAAAAATGCATTTAGTTTAAAAAAAATAAGTCAATGTGCAGAAGTAACTAAGTGGGTCAGACAGCATCGCTGGAGAACATAGGTGATGTTTTGTGTCAGGACCCTTAAGACTGAATATTGGGGGGGGGGGGGGGGGAAGAAAGTGTGACAAAAGAGAGCCGGTCAAAGCCTGGGTGAGGAGGCTTTGATTGATGGTTGGACAAAGGAATGCAAGTGGAAGAGAGGTGAGGAGAGAGAAATAGGAGAGGTAGAGAAACGAAAGCTGGGGTGTTTTTTTAAATTGCGGCAAATTGGAGAATCCAATATTCGTACTGTTGGATTAGACAATAGGCAGGAGTAGGCCATAGGTGCAGGAGTAGGCCATTAGACAATAGGTGCAGGAGTAGGCCATTCGGCCCTTTAAGCCGGCACCACTATTCAATGTGATCATGGCTGATCATCCCCAATCAGTAGCCCGTTCCTGCCTTCTCATATCCCCTGACTCCACTATCTTTAAGAGCCCTATCTAGCTCTCTCTTGAAAGTATCCAGAGAACCGGCCTGAGGCAGAGAATTCCACAGACTCATTGTCTGCTACCCAAGTGAAATATATGGTGCTGTTCCTCCATTTTGCATGTGGCCTCACTCGGACAAGGCAGGAGGTCGTGGACTGAAAAGTTAACATGGTTAGCAACCAGGAGATCCTCAAGGCCACGCATGCAATTGTTCAGCAAAACAATTGCCCAGTCTATGCTTGGCCTCGCCAATGTACATGAAACCACATTAGGAACACAGAATGCAGTAGATGAGGTTAGAGGAGGTGCATGTGGACCTCTGCTCATCTGGAACCTACAAACCTGCACGAATGTGGGAGGAAACTGGAGCACCTGGAGAAAATTAGCACGATCGTAGGGAGAACAAACAAGCTAGGTTTATGGGTCAAATTTGGACAGGTGGGATTAGTGTAGGTGAGTTTAGTTTGGTATAGGCAAATTGGGCCAAAGAGCCTGTTTCCATGCTGTATAACTCTGACTAATCAAGCCAGGGAATACATTACACATCATCCGTCTTATCAACCCTGTATAAAGAAAAACTTTACAACTTGCAATGGAATTTCTTCTCATTTATAAATGCTTGATGTATGTATTTTTCAATTAATATTTGTAAAGCAAACCCACTCACCTGACTTGTGAAGTTTCACTATACTCTTTAGCAAGTTTTTTAGATTAGGAGCAAACATGTTTATTAATGTATATTTATATATAATATTCCAAGTGCAGTCTTACCAAGGTCCTAGATAATTGCAGCATGATACCTTCTGGCTTCAAATCCTTTTGTAATAGGACAAAGTTAATATGCTATCTCCTTATCACATCTGAAGAAAGTCAAGGACTTATGTTTTCTGGAAGTCATAATGCAGCTCCAGAGGACTTGGGTTAGGTCGCATTTGGAGTATTGCGTGCAGTTCTAGTCGCCCTATTACAGGAAAGATGTGGAGGCTTTGGGGAGGGTGCAGAGGAGTTTACCAGAAAGCTACCTGGATTAGAGGGTTTCATGTACAAGGAGAGGTTGGATAAATTGGGTTGTTTCGTCTGCAACTGGCCTTTGTGAACAACTGCAGCTGGGACTGTAAAATCGAGTTTCTTGCATATGGACTTAGTGGGCTGTTCTGTACATTCTGTACTAACTAGGGGATATGGTGATAATCTTGTTGATCTGTATTTTTTTTTTTAAATGTATTTCACTGCACACGTAATAATAAAGAAACCATTGGGCGGCACAGTGGCAATGCCGTAGAGTTGCTGCCTTACAGTGCCAGAGACCCAAGTTCGATCATGACTAAGGGTGCTTGTCTGTATGGAGATTGTACGTTCTCCCCGTGAACTGCGTGGGTTTTCTCCGGTATCTCCAGTTTCCTTACATACTCCAAAGATATACAGGTTTGTAGGTTAATTAGTTTGATATAATTGATATAATCGCACATAGCTAGTGCGCGGGGATCGCTGGTCGGCGTGGACTCGGTGGACTGAAGGACCTGTTTCCGCACCATCTCTCCAAACTAAACATTCTCTGGAATGTCAGAAGTTGAGGGGAGACGTAACTAAAAAAAATTATGAGCGACATAGATAGGTTAGTCAGAACCTTTTTCCCAGGGTGGACGCTAGAGGGTGTATCTATAATGTGAGAGATGGAAAGTTTAATGGAGATATGCAGGGCAAGTAATGAGTGTTCAAAATAAAAAACCTGCCCTGCACAAAATAAAAATATGTATACACATAGTGGGGGCCAGGAACACATTGCTAAGGATGCTGGTGGAGATGGATACGATAGTGGTGTTTAAGAGCCTTTTAGATAGGCACATGGAAGTGCAGGGAGTAGAGGGATATGGTTCATGTACACCGTGGGGGCACTCGCTGGCAGCTTTGCACAAACACTGTGGGCCAAGTGGTCCGTTCCTGGGCAATTGGTTGTACTGTTCTATAGTTCTATATTTCTTCAACAAAGGTTAATCATGTCCAATAGAATGTTTGCATTTCTACTGAAGGAAATGGATCCTTCCCATAAACCCTATCTGGACTTCTCACAACTACGTTAAGTTCTTTTAATCTTATGTCTTAGTTTCCACTAACGAAACATCAACTAAACGCTCACTTGTGAGAAATTCTGCAAACTTGACACCACTGCTTTAAATTTTGTGACCAAAATGTGTTACGTAATTGAATTGGATATTTTAATGTTACAGTTGTACAGACGTAGATCAGTGCAGCAAGATACAGTCTTTTGACCCATATTATCTGTGCTGATCATGATGCCAACTGTAAACAATGGGGGTTTTTTTAAGGATCCCTGAATTTGGTTGATGATCAGGAATTTAGTACAGAAAAAAGCTGAAAGTCTTTGGTTTTCTTACTCCATTTGAGTTTTCTATTTATTTCTTTGATATTCTTGATTGGTAATTTTCGTTGACAAAATTGAGAATTTGATTATTAAGGCTTTGCTCCCTGAACATTGGTATTTAGTTTAGAGATACAGCGCAGAAACAGACCTTTCGGCCGACCAGTGATCCCCGCATACTAACACTATTCTACACACACATTAGGGATAATTTTACCAAAGCCAATTAACCTACAAACCTGTACGTCTTTGCAGAGCTGCCAAGTAGTACGGATTTTCCGGATTTTGTACGGAAATGCGATCAGAATACGGATATACGGATTTGCTTTGTAAAATACGAATTTTTTTTAAATTAGCCCGACTTCCTGTTTCATCTTGCTGCTTAAAAAATGCAAGGATATAATAAGTCATACTATCTCTAAAGATTATAGCGGATTAAATCTATTAGTATTTTAAATTTCAAGATCTGGATGATTATTTTTGTAAGCTTTGATCTGCCTGTCCCGCTCCAGGTTTAAACAGCGCTGTCAGTTTAACGAGTGGGAATTTAAGCGAACAGTGCTATGGGTTCCAAAAATAGCACTCCCAGCTGGAGCGCTTTACACATAGCGCTATGGGCTTTACACTTAGCACTATGGGTCACAGACTGTTAGGAGAGGGAGTGGGAGGGAGGGAATAAGAGAAGGAGAAAAAAAGGAAGGAGAGGGATGAAGAGGGAGGGTGGGAGGGAAAGAGAGGAAGGAGGGAGAGGGAGGCTTCCAAAATGGCTTCTACATCATCATCTGGTGCTAAAAGCAGGAAGCAGTCGTTCAAACAGCAGTATACAAAGAGATGGCAATGAATGCACTGTCAAATAAGGTGCGTAGAAGACATGTCAATTGGTAGCAAAGTTATTCATTCTTGTAGTCTTACATGGGTATCACCGCACATAAATAAACACTTTTCAGCAAAATAGCACCACATATAAATACTGATTTCCTCAGCAAAATACAGATTTTCAGGTACTAGAATACTGAAATGCTCTGACAAAACTTGGCAGCTCTGTCTTTGGAGTGTGCGAGGAAACAGGGAAAACCCAAGCGGTCACGTGGAGCGGTAACAAACTCCGTACAGACAGCAAATATACTGCTGCGCCACGGTGCAAGACAGGAATTTGTGAATCATTTATTAAGTGAAAATCCTTTTTCAAGTATTTCAGAAATTATAGAAGAATTTAACTAGAATTTAAAGGTATTAAAATCGCTTTTCTCAACAGACTGGTTCCTACTTGCCTCAGACCTACCTTGTTCATGAAGACTTGATGGTAACTGAGCGTATTGACAATGTTGATGAATTGGGTTACTTCATCTACCGGCTCTGTTCAGGGAAAAAGACCTACAGATTGCAGCGTAAAGAGATGCAGAAAGGTACTGTTCTTGAACTGTTAACATTTCTATTTTAGACGGCATGAAACAATTTGGATGAAACTATTTTAATCAAATCTAACTTATTCTTTACCATATACCTGTGTCCTTTGATTTTGGATGTCTTTGTTTTGAGGGGAAAGTTGGTTTTCACCTCGTCCTATCCTGCACGAATCACACCCGCCCAATCTCCTTTACACCAAAGGAAATGGATACAGTCTGTCCTCATGCCTAAAATGTTTCACCCCAGGCAACATCCCAGTAACACTTACTCTAGTCTTCAGTGCATTCACATTCTTCCAGTGTGGTAGCAAGATATGCACATACTCTTTCTAGCTGTCATCTAATTAGGTGTTATAAAGATATACCATGACCTCCCTATCCCAGTGCCCTGGCGAGTGAAGACTAGTATTTCACATGCAGCTTTCACATCCTAACTACCTGTACTGTCACCTCTGGGCATCTTTCGACTGGTACACCAAGGTTCCTTGGTTTGGCAATGCACCCCTGGGGACCTACCATTCATGGTATATATTCTACCTTTATTAGATTAATAAAATGCATCACACATTCCTTCAAGATTAATTTACATCTGCCATTGCTTTGCACAGTTGATCAGCTGATAACTAAAATTATGTAAACATGGACCTTCAGCTTCCAATGTGTTATGTCATCTGCAAACCTGCGAATCGTAGCTCCAACATTCTACATCCTAGTCAGTTTTTTTGTTAGGGTTTTTCTATCTTCCTTTTGTCCATAGACAGCAGAACTTCATTTAAATTGAAGATAGACACAAAAAGCTGGAGTAACTTAACGGCATCATCTCTGCTCAGGCAGCATCTCTGGAGAAAAGGAATAGGTGACGTTTCAGGTCAAGACACTTCTTCAGACTGAGAGTCGGGGGGGGGGGGGGGGGGGGGGGGGGGAATGTGAGATATAGATGGTGATATAGAACAAATGAATGAAAGATATGTAAAGAAGTGACAATGATAAAGGAAACAGGCCATTGTAAGCTGTGGGCTAGATGAAAACAAGTTAGACAATGAAACTCACCAGGACGACAGTGAAGCTAGTGCAATGACTAGGGTGGGGGAGGGGGGATACAAGGGTTACTTGAAGTTAGAGAAATCAATATACTGCTGGGATGTAAGCTGCCCAAGCGAAATATGAGGTGCTGTTCCTCCCATTTGCATTTGGCCTCTTGACAATGGAGGAGGCCCATGACAGAAAGGTTAGTGTGGGAATGGGAAGGGGAGTTAGTGTTTGGCAACTGGGAGATCACATAGGTTCAGGCGGACTGAGCAAAGGTGTTTAGCGAAACGATTGCCCAGTCTATGTTTGGTTTCGTCGATATATAAGAGTCCACACCTGGAACAAGTGTTCAGTATACAGTAGTTGAGGTTGCAAGAGGTGCCAGTGAACCTCTGCCTAACCTGAAGGACTGTCTGAATCCCTGGACAGAGTAGAGGGAGGAGGTACCGGGACAGGTGTTGCATCTCCTGTGGTTTCAGGGAAAGGTCCTTGGGAATGGGATGATTTGGTTGGGAAGGGATGAGTTAACCGGGGAGTTGAGGGAACGGTCTCTGTGGAAGGAGGAAAGGGGTGGAGATGGGAAGATGTGACTAGTGGTGAGGTCCCGTTGGAGGTGGCGAAAATGTTGGAGGATTATGTTCTGATACGACGGCTGATGGGGTGAAAGGTAAGGATAAGGGCGACTCTGTCTCTGTTGCAACTGGGGGGAGAGGAGAAAGTGGAGCTATGGGATACCGAAGAGACGCATGTCAAGGCCTCATCTATGATAGAGGATTGGAACCCCTGTTCCCTAAAGAAAGAACATTTTGGATGTCCTGATATCGAACAAGTCGGATTGGGCACAGATGTGGAGTAGACAGAGGAATTTGGAGTCGAGGAGAGACAGCAGGCAGGGTAGGAAATAGTGTAGTCTAGATCAGTGCTTCTTAAACTATTTAATGTCATTCACCCTTGAGTTTATCACAAAATTTCATTCAACCTCGACTAAATATACTTATGTTTTTTGGTCATTGTCGTCTTATTCTCCCTTGTGTATAATTTTATATATAATTTATTTTGTCACATGAGCAAAAAACATAAATTGACTCATTTCTTAAGTGTTTATTTTATTTAACTTTTTGAACATCCTAAAAATATGTAAAGATAATTAGGAGTGGGGAAAAAAAAGTTTAATTACCACTGGAGTTGGAAAATCATTCTATTAGAATGATAATAAGAAACCATTCCAACGTGTAAACACTTGGCTTCAGCCCCATCCTACCCTTTCGGGCTTTGATTACTGCAGTTTTTTCTTGGAAAACTAGCTCAAAAATCCATGGTGTATGTGATTTCATATATTAGTATCCAACTAATATAACTTTCTATAACTCCCCTACGAAAACTCACAATACCACCAAATATCAACTTTGGTAGCTAAATTGGTACACAAAGTAAAGTTACAGTTCAACAGTTGCCTATGGCGATCCTCCAGTGTTGCCATTTTTAAATTTATGATCCCACTAGCTCGTCTGGTCTTCCCTAAAAGGTTATATTACAGTAAGTTTGGGAAATATCCTGCGTCTTTGAAATTAGAAGACCATAGGTAGGGAGAAAAAAAAAAATCAAATTTTCAGCTCCACTGCTTTTTAAAAACAATAAGAGCTTACTAACCACTTTAATGGCAATGCCTTTTTCAAGTATAGAAAACAAATCTGAATAATTTAAATCATTCACCCTTCATTCACCCCTCTAGTTTAATTCACCCCAAAATAATTTCATTTGCCCTTGGGTGAATCATTCACCAGTTTAAGAAATACTGGTCTAGATTGTTGGAGTCAGTGGGTTATAATAGAAACTAGACCAAGTGCAGTTGGGTCTGCTCCCCCAACGAAGCCGTTCCTTACCCGTAGCCCCCAGAGGAGACGTGGTCCTCCAAGTCAAGCGGCTCAGGAATCAGCAGTGCGGCTGTTTTTAAATGGCGTCTTTGGGCGCCAGCAGCCGTTATGGTCGCTGGCCAGCAGGAGGCGACAAAATGAGTGAGTGGCGGGGTGGGGGTGTATGGGGGAAAGAAGGATTTGATTAAAAAAAAGGTACATAAACACGACGAAATTTAATGAGGAGTGGACACCTGAACGTTTGGCTCGGTAAAACTATCGGTGAGAATTTCACTATGGGTGAGGGGGAAACTAGTTTTGGCTATTGGTATGAACTTAGTAAAATAATGTACACTTAAGCTTCCCGTACTGACCAAATGTATCTTTTTCATTCAAAGGAATCCAGAAACGCTCAACAGTAAACTGTCGCCGAATCAAGCATTTTGCAAATAACTTTGTCACTGATACTATGATCTGTGAACCATGAGAGATTAGTTTTTTCCCCAGCTGATTTTGGATGCTTCACTCGTGCAGTAGTCTTAACAATCTTTAAGTATGTGACAATCAAAAGCCTCTTTAGGTGTGCTTTCCAATTTGTATTTTAGCTTCACTAAAAGGCTTTTAAAATGCAGTTTTTGTTTGCACTGTCTATCAGTATCTGTCTACCAATTTTGCAAAAGCAGTTTATATTCCTAATGCATTTGGTCTTCTCTGAAGAATTAAAATAAAATATTTGTGTCGGGTAATGAAAAAGTAATGTTCTCTTTTCTGGCATTTCCCTTCCATAAAGTACTTTTAAAGATTGGTATGTGCCAGCGCAATGGGATTGGAACTTGTGCAACTACTGTACTGAGATTATCAATTTGTAGTGTAAATGTTTAAATTGTATCAAATGCCTTGTTTTTTGATTGTATCATGGAATAGTTTAATGTTTGCATATTGAATATCAGCTCACTTACAATGCAATTCTAAAATCGCTTTAACTGGTTTTGTCAGCTTTTTAACTTACAAACTTAAGTTCTGAACAAATGTTTATATAACTCCACCCATTGATTATATCTGGTTGTAAAGTGGAAATACTTGGAACTTACAGAAGTGGACACCATTTTTTATAGTTTATGAAGCAGATTTATTGAACCTGGGACTATCTCATGGTATAGATATTTAAATTACTAACCCTGTGGAGAATTTAATGAAAGTAAACATTAAACGTCTGTTAAAATATTGCAGCCTGATTTTTTTCCACTGTTTAATATTAGCCATACAAGTTGGTTTTAATGATATGAGATTGTGTAATATTATGTGCACTGAAACACGCTTCTCCAAACTAACAGCTAAGTAACAGCAAAAACCCAAGTGTTTTAAGAACTCAGTGGGTCACGCCTGCTGATGTTGGAATCTTGAATAAGTAAATCTTGTGTCCAACTAATAAGCAACGCCAGTTAATTAAACACTCTTTTACCTTAATGTCAATTTTGATTTAGATTTCATGATTTTGTAATCATATCTGATGATAAACTGCAAAGAAAATTTGGTATTAAGATTTTGAGATAGTGAGTAAAACACAAGAAGATGTGGGAGAGCAAGATCAATAGGAACCTGAGGGGCAACTTTTTTTTTCCATGAAGGGTGGTTGGTATGCAACGAGCTGCCAGAGGAGGTAGCTGAGGCAGGTATGATCACAATGTTTTAAAAAACTCATTTAGACAGGTACATGGATAGGAGGATATAGCTAAATTCAGACTGGTGGAGCTAGTATAGATGGGTCTGCTGGTCGGCATGGGCAGGTTGGGCCAACGGGCCTGTTTCCACATAGTATGACTGCCATTTAAAGGCTGCCATCAGAAAATTAACATAGAACAGTACAGTACAAAAACAGGCACATTGGCCCATAATGTCTGTACCAAACTTAAGGCCATGAGCCAACACTTACCCGGCTGCACATAACCCATATCTCTACATTTCCTGCGTATCCATATGCTTATCCAAAAGGCTTTTAGATGCCACTAACTTATATGATCGGTAATAAAGAAAGCAAACTCAATGCTAGCATTTATTTTAAGAGAGCTTGTATACAAAAACAGGGATGTAATGTTGAGGCTCTATACGGTGCTGGTAAGGCCGCATTTGGAATATTTTTGGGCAGCCTATCTGATGAAGGCTGTGCTTGGTCTGGCGAGGGTCCAGAGGAGGTTTACAAGACTTATCCCAGGAATGAGTAGGTTAACCTATGATGAACGTTTGTCGGCACCAGGCCTGTACTCGCTGCAGTTTAGAAGAATGAGGGAGGACCTCATTGAAGCATACAGAATAGTGAAAAGCTTGGATAGAGTGGATGTAGAGAGGATGTTTCCATTAATGGGAGAGACTAGAACTAGAGGTCATAGCCTCAGAATTAAAGGACGTTATTTCAGGAAGGAGATGAGGAATTTATTTAGACAGAGGTTGGTGAATCTTTGCCATAGAAGGCTGTGGAGGCCAAGTCAGTTGATATTTTTATGGCAGAGAGATAGATTCTTGATTAGTACAGGTGTCAGAAGTTATGGGGTTCAGAGGGAGAAATAGATCAGCCATGATTGATTGTGTAAGAAAGAACTGCAGATGCTGGTATAAATTGAAGGTAGGCACAAAATGCTGGAGTAATTCAGCTGGACAGGCAGTATCTCTGGAGAGAAGAAATTGGTGACGTTTCGGGTCGAGACCCTTCAGACTGATGTCGGGAGTGGGCGGGACAAAGATAGAATTCTATCTGTCCCGCCCACTCCCCTGACATCAGTCTGAAGAAGTATTTAAGAGAACTGCAGATGTTGAAAAAATCAAAGGTAGACAAAAATGCTGGAGAAACTCAGGTGAGGCAGCATCTATGGAGCGAAGGAATAGGTGACATTTCGGGTCGAGTCTGAAGAATGGTCTCGACCCAAAACACCACCTATTCCTTCGCTCCATAGATGCTGTCTCACCTGCTGAGTTTCTCCAGCATTTTTTGTCTATCTTTGCTGTAAACCAGCGTCTGCAGTTCCTTCCTACACAGTCCCTCGTTTATGTTGGCCACAGATTTGCCTTTGCTGTTGGCCACCTTCTCAAGCACAGAGGCCATATTAATGGACTCTGGCCCACACTGAGGAATCAAGATGGAGAAGAATTTCTCGGCATTCGTGAGGGATCGCTTCATTCTCGGGAGAGAAATGAAATGATGGTATGAAGCACCACATACCCCAAATAGCAAGGACATCATACCTGTCCAAAATCAGGGTAACCAGGAGCAAACTGAGTGGTTAAATAAGAAATATGCATCATTGTAGGAGGTGAACGAATGATTTTATGAGAAAGGTGAACCAAATTATGTTGAAATGTCTCCACTTGATGCGGCTGTGAGATCCTACCCTGCACCATAACTATAGATTATCCTCAGAGATTGTCAAATTCACCTGTATCATTCAGACGGGGTTATTGTGGGAATTTTGAGAAATATACCATTCTGCTGTTTCGGAAGCAATAAAGGAAGAGGATAGGCATTAATGGAATTGGAGCGAATGAGGATGTGTGCACACATCCAGTAACTTAACAAGTAACTCACTGGCTACATGCCAATGGCCTGGCTTGTGGGTAAAATAAAATGATTACAACCTGGCTAAGTCAGTGGGTGTACTGGATTTAAGGCAGAGATAGATATATTCTTGATTAGTATGAGTGTCAGAGGTTATGGTGAGAAGGCAGGAGAATGGGGTTCGGAGGGAGAGATAGATCAGCCATGATTGAATGGTGGAATAGACTTCATGGGCCGAATGACCTAATTCTGCTTATGACCTTCTGTCACTTATGATCTTATGACAACACAGGATACAATAAAGGGAACAGTCATCATTACAAATACAGTTCTTTTTTGTTATCGACACTTGGTCTTGAATGGCCCTTTTAACGTGAGATGCCTGTAATAATAATAATAATGGATGGGATTTATATAGCGCCTTTCTAATACTCAAGGCGCTTTACATCGCATTATTCATTCACTCCTCAGTCACACTCGGTGGTGGTAAGCTACTTCTGTAGCCACAGCTGCCCTGGGGCAGACTGACGGAAGCGTGGCTGCCATTCTGCGCCTACGGCCCCTCCGACCACCACCAATCACTCACACACAGGCAAAGGTGGGTGAAGTGTCTTGCCCAAGGACACAACGACAGTATGCACTCCAAGCGGGATTCGAACCGGCTACCTTCCGGTCGCCAGCTGAACACTTAGCCCATTGCGTCATCTGTCGTCCCAAAGCCTGTACCCAGGCTTTCTTCCCCTGGGCCTTGACTGCGCCTTGCTTGGTCAGTAGCATCTGGAAAGGTCCTTTCCACTAATGGTCCATGGTGATAATTGAATCTTTTTAACATAGACCCATACGCCTGGGACTGTCTTGGACTCTTCTGGTGAGATACCCCAGACAGCCTATACTGTTAGAACTGACAGCTTTTGTTAGTCAATAAGTCAATGATTGTCAATAATGTAATAAATTGTCACTCGCATGGCAGCCAGTTTTCACAGATTACAAGATCCTGGCAGGAACATAAGCATTGCCTGTGGTTCCATTGAATGGAGTCAGGCCTGTGGTTCTGTTTAGTGTTGCCCTGGTGCTGCATAGGACTATTGGAAGTGCTGGACGTCATGGCATTCCTTTCTAAAGGTATTTGGCTAATCTTTGTTTCGTTCCGATTCACACATTCCACTTGACCTGAGGGTTGTGGGTGGTGAGGGCAATGAGAGTCCTGCCTCTGGTTCAATAGATGGCAGACTTCCCAAACGGACTGGACCTGGAAAATGGAAACCTGGTTATGCCGCCAAGTATACCAACCCTGAGAAAGACTAGTCCTACATTCTGACAAAATACCTTTTCCACACAAAGGATGGTGGATGTATGGAACAAGCTGCCAGAGGAGGAAGTTGAGGTAGAGGCTTTAAGAAACAGACAGGTACATGAATAGGACAGTTTTGGAGGGATATGGACCAAACGTGGGCAGGTGGGACTAATGTAGCTGGGATACTGGAATGTGTTGGCCTCTTCTGGTGAGACACCCCAGACAGCCAATACATATTAGAATACCTATTTTCCAGGTGCGGCAGAGGTTCACCTGCACCTCCTCCAACCTCATCTATTGCATTCGCTGCTCTAGGTGTCAGCTGCTCTACATCGGTGAGACCAAGCGTAGGCTTGGCGATCGCTTCGCCCAACACCTCCGCTCGGTACGCAATAACCAACCTGATCTCCCGGTGGCTCCCCCTCCCATTCCGAATCCGACCTTTCTGTCCTGGGCCTCCTCCATGGCCAGAGTGAGGACCACCGTAAATTGGAGGAGCAGCACCTCATATATCGCTTGGGTAGTTTACACCCCTGCGGTATGAACATTGACTTCTCCAATTTCAATTTCCAAGTCCCTGCTTTCTCCTCCCCTTCCCAGCTCTCCCTCAGCCCACTGTCTTCCTTTCTTCTTCCCCCCCCCCCACCCACCACCCTCACATCAGTCTGAAGAAGGGTCTCGACCCGAAACGTCGCCTATTTCCTCCGCTCCATAGATGATGCCTCACCCGCTGAGTTTCTCCAGCATTTTTTGCCTACCTGGAATGTGATGATTGAATTGGAGGAAGTTTCTCCTCCATGGGAGAAATACTTAATCCCTAGAAAATAGAAATAGAGAGGCAAAATGGTCTTGAATTGTGAATGTACATGGGATATGAGTTTGCCTTGCACCATGACTTCAGCGATCCTCACGTTGAATCTGTCATAATCAGCTCCTAGCTTTTGAGCACTTAATGTGAAGAATAACAGACACCGCTTTCTCTTATTGTCTTGACTTCAGTTTAGTTTATTGTCACGTGTACCGAGGTACAGTGAAAAGCTTTTCAGGTCAGACAATCCGGTCGCAGACAATTTGCTCAATCCGGATCTCATCCGGAGCTGTACGTTTTCTTCCCCAATCGATAGGGTCACTTTTACCATTTCAGGGCATCATGCAACCCTCTTTTAGCCAAGTTTTTGGGACATCACAGTCTCCTCCATCAGCTCATTTGTCGGGACCCTGTCTCCAAGCTTTCAGGCAGCACAGCGGAGCAGCTGAGAGAGCTGCTGCTTCACAGCACCAGAGACCTGGATTTGATGCTGACCTCGGGTAATGTCTGCAGGGAGTTTGTATATTCTCCCTATGACCATGGGGGTTTAGTTTACAGATGCAGCGCAGGAAAAGGCCCTTCGGCCCACCGAGTCCACGCCAACCAGCGATCCCCACAAACTTACACTATCCTACACACACTTAGGTCAATTTACAATTATGCTACAAACCTGTATGTCTTTGGATTGTGGGAGATATTATTTCACGTAAAGGGTGGTAGATGTATGGAACGCGCTGCTGGAAGAGGTAGTTGAGGCAGGTACTATCGTAACATTTAAGAAATATTTAGACAGGTACATGGATAGGACAGTTTTAGAGGACTATGGGCCAGATGGGGCCTGTTTGGCAAGTTGTGCCAAAGGGCCTGTTTCCACACTATAAGACTCTATGACTATCCTGAAGAAATCCCATGCAGGTCACGTACAGACATGCACCCATACAGACAAGCACTCGCAGTCAGTATCAAACCTGGGTCTCTGCCACTGCGCCACCGTGCCACCCACTTTTTTTTGATTGAAAGATACAGCATGGAATCAGACCCTTGGGCCTACCATCAATCACCCATTCATATTAGTTCTAGGTAAGTTCACACTAGTTCTAAGTGAAACAGGTGCTCTGGTTTCCTTCCACATTCCAAAGGCTTGTAGGTTAATTGGCCGCTGTAAGTTGACCCTAGCATGTAGGGATTGTGATGTGAAAGTGGGATAACATAGAACTAGTAGGTGAATTTGAGGGCAGGGTGGAAGTTAGCGGTGAAGTTATTGAAATACAATTCTGCACAGGTGCAGCAGGTGCCCTGAAGGAGAAGGAGAGAGAAGGGGGGAGAAGGAGTAGAGACACTTTTAAGAAGCCAGACAACGTTTGATAAAATTTAGCGGGCATTTAATATTACCGGTCGGTTTACTTACCTTTTTTTTCTCTCAACGAGCTTTACTTTCAACTACTTTCGATTGCCTTCGATTACATACGAATAACATGCCGACCTACTATGACCTACCTCGACTAAACCTACGAGTAACATGGCGACCTTTATTTACTCGCGGGCATTTTTCAGCATGTTTAAAAAAATGTCGCGACCTAGCTGAGGCCTCGAGTACGTGGGGACTACTCTCGAGCATGAAGGAGAGTTACAGAGACCTCCTAGGACCTCGTGTCGACCATGCTGCGAGTATGAGTCGAGGGAAAACTCTTCTAAACTCACGAATTAGGTCGCCGCAATGGGACAGGCCCTTTAGCTCTTAGGGCTAACTGAATCAAGGGATATGGGGAGAAAGCAGGAACAGGGTACTGATTCTGGATGATCAGTCATGATTATTTTGAATGGCGGTGCTGGCTCGAAGGGCCAAATGGCCTACTCCTGCGCCTATTTCTATGTTTCCACACTGATGCAGGGTCTCAACCCAGGGTATTTTGCTTTTGCAGATGCTGCTTGACCTGCTGAGTTCTTCCAGCATTGTTTTTATTATTACATATCCAAAAATCTGCATATTTCTTTATATTTCCTGTTGCTCATGGTACAATAAAATAAAATCACAAAGCCTCCACACCCCTCTTTCTCTTCCTTCACAATTGTCCACCATCACAACATTTTTACATTTTTTGTCTTTTAGCATTAATAATAATAACAATTCAAATGAATGGAAATTGATTGACCTGGATTTTTACATAACAGCAGAATATCATCAGCGCAGATGAAAGAAATGGCACACTGTAGTTATCTGAAGCAGTGCAATGTTAGGACTTAAAGATATTTTCCTCAAAACAAGTTCTTAAAAAAACAGTGGTTTTCTGTGTCTCATGGGCCTCTTCAGCCACAGTCAGGACAGAGAGTAGTTTAGTTTAGAGATACAGCGCAGTAACTGGCCCTTCGGCCCAGCGAGTCTGCACCGACCAGCGATCCCCATACACTAACACCAACCTACACACACTCGGCACCTTATACTCTTTAACAAAGCAAATTAACCTTCAAACCTGTATGTCTTTGGAGTGTGGGAGGAAACTCGGGAGCTTGATGCCGCAGAGAGAGTTTCAACCGCCCCGACGCGGGAATTTCTATCACCCCGACCGGGGCTTCGATCGTCGGCTGCGGGAGCTTTGATGGCCCCGACTGTGGATGGTTTGACTTCCCCGACCACGGGAGAACAAGAGGAAGAAGATTGAACTTTATTGCTTTCCATCACAGTGAGGAATGTGGAATCCACTGTGATGGATGTTTATGTAAACTTTTATTTTATGTGGGTATGTGTCTTGTTGCTTTTCACTTAGCATGCTAACTCAAATGTCACTATACCTTAACTGGTACAAGTGGCAATAAACTGACCTTGAAACCTTGAACCTGGAGCTTCCTGGAGAAAGCCCAGGCAGGTCACGGGGAGAGGTACAAACAACTGTACAGACAGCACCCGTGATCAGGATCGAACCTGGGTCTCTGGCGCTGCAAGGCAACAACTCTGCCACCGTGCCACCATTACCTTTTTTTATTTTTATATTTCAAATTACTAACAGCTCGTGTTCCGACATAGATAGTATAAATGGGGCATCCTGGTCGGCATGGGCAAGTTGGGCTCAAGGGCCTGTTTCAATGCTGTATGACTGCGACTATGACATTATTTTGATAATTAATTGATCTGCCCTCAAAGATCACTTTAGGTGGCACAATACTGAAGAAGAGTGTTCCATCACTATGCACAAAATGTTATCAAAATTCTGTTCAAAACCCAAAGCTGCAAAATCATTTTCTTGGTATGACTAAAAATTATAACAATGAAGTAACAGTTCTGGAAATATAGTAGAATGATTGTTGCTGAAATCTACATATTCCAGGAAATGTGTACGAACGCTTCATACTTCGCTTCATAATTTGCTTCGGATTTTGTTGCACCATCTCTCGTTAGATTCAAATCTAGCTAACTAAAACAGACAGGAAATTAAACCACTGTGCATCTGTTTCACACCCCCAGTGAGAGATGCTTCGATATTTGATTTGTAATAATTGCATCTACAATGTAGATGTGTGTGGTTGTGATTGCCTCATTTTATCTCCTCATGAAGGTTAAAGAGTGCATGCAAATCTATTTCTGATTCAATAATCAAATAAGGATATTAAAATGGAAATGTAGATACACAGGTAGCTATAAAAATAGGAGCAGGGGTAGGCTATTTGTCTTCATTCAATGCCATCATGGTTTTATAGTGTAATGTATGTCAATACCATATTCCCATGGCCTCCTGATGCCCAATGATGCCACCTCGTGAACCAGTTTGGTGAAGCCTCACATCCTAAATGACAAGTATATACTCCTTTCTCAGGTAAGGAGAACAAAGCTACACCAAATAATCCAGGTGTGATCATTCAAGATTCTGTATAGGATCTTCCTGAGGAAGGGTCTCGACCCGAAACGTCACCTATTCCTTTTCTCCAGAGATGCTGTCTGACCCGCTGAGTTACTCCAGCTTTTTGTATCTTCTGTATAGGATATTCAGATTCCCAAACTCAAAACCTCTTGCAATGAGGACTAAAATACATATTAACAACCCCAATTGCTTGTTGTACCTGCTCATTTGCTTTTACTATCTAATTTACAGGGAATACCAAATCACTTCTCAGTAAGTAACTGAGTTTAAATAATACCTGCCTTTGTTTTTACATTTAAAGGTGAATCAATTTACATTTAACAAGCCTGTATACCTGTGGGCGAAAAGGCATATGTCATACTTGCCTTTTTAGGTTGGGGCATAGAATATTAAAAAATGGACGTTAGAACACAGAAGGGTACAGCACAGGAAAGGACTATTCAGTCCACAATGTTTGCACGGAACATCATGCCTAGCTGAAGCGATCTCATCTCCCTGCTATAGTGATCTATATCCCACTATTCCCTGCACTTCCATTTGCCTATTCAAAATCTTCTTAAACCCCACTATCGTATCTGCCTCCACCACCTACCATGGCAATCAATGCGTTCCAAGCCACCAACACACTCTGTGTACAAAAAATCTAACCCGCACATCTCCATTAAATTTCCCCCCTCTCACCTCATAGCTATGCCCTCTAATGTTGGATATTTTCACCTTGGGGAAAAAAAGGTTCTGACTGTCTATGTCTACCCTATCTGTGTGCCTCTCATAATTCTATATAATTCTATCAAGTCTCCCCTCAACCTCCATTGTTCCAGAGAAAACAATCCAAGTCTGTCCAACCTCTCCCTGTTGCTGAAACCCTCTAATCCAGGCAGCAATCTGGTAAACCTCCTCTGAACACTCTCCAAAGCTTCCACACATTTTGTGTAATAGGGCGACCAGAACTGCACGCAATACTACAAATGCAGTCTAACATAAGTCCTAGAGAGATGCATGTCTTCCTTGCAGCTTGCAACTTTACAAATCTGGTTAGGCCGCACTTATTCTGCTCACCACACTATTAGAAGGAGATTAGTTTAATTTGGCATCATGTTTGGACTGGTCTTGTGCGCTGAATGGCTTGTTCCTGCACTGTGTTGTCTTATTTTTTAAATTAAATTGAAAGATAAAGCATGGAAACAGTCCCTTCAGCCCATCGGGTCTATGTCGACCATTGATCACCCATTCCCACTAGTCCTATGTTATTCCCACTTTCACATCCATTCCCTACACATACGGGGTGATTCACCCACATTGGGACAATTAACTGGCAAACCCACACATTTCTGCGATGCGGGAGGAAACTGGAGCACCCGAAGGAAACCCATGCGTCATTGGGAGAACGTGGAAACTCCCCACAATTAGGATTGAAACCCTGGCATTATGAGGCAGCAGTTCCACCAGCTGCACCAAGGATGTGTGGTTGCACTACTGGAGAGACATTGACGGCACGGAAAGACGACACCCGGGACAGGCTGGATTAGCACCCCAGTCTGTGTCTTTCGTGCCAAAGACACCCAATAAAGCTATGGAAATGTCTAATGAACCACCGGGGCCTAAATATCCATCAGGCGAGAATGAAATGCTCGGTGAAGGAGAAAGAGGTGCAGTTCACAGGCCTTGAACCTGGTGAGACGCAGGAGGAGCCCAGCCAGGACTCACCCCACAGAGCCCAGTCCCTCCACCCACTAGAGTCTCCCAACCCCTGCAGAGTAGTTATTAAGATGGCTGATCCATCGGCGATTGCTGCTGGGCCGCAAGTCGGGGCCTGATCAACCCCGGCTGGGTCGCCTGGGCGAGTGTGTCTGATGTTGTGAGACCCAAAACACCCGATGACCCCAGGTCACATCACTGAGGATGCGTCTCAGCGCATCTAGAAGATGTATATTTTTCACACTGGGGCATATATAGAGGAGATTGACCAGGATGTTGCCTGGATTTAGTTATGGGGAGAGATTAGATAAGTTGGGCTTGTCTTTCCTGGAATGAAGGAGGCCTGAGGGGTGACCTGACAGAAGAATAAGATTTTAAGATAGTCAGAATGTTATATTTCACAGCAGGAGCATCAAAGACAAGAAGCCGTGGGTTTAAGGTGAGGAAGAAGGGACATACTGCTAGTGAAGATGGTGGAGGCCATTAAAATTATTATGTTTAAGAGGCATTTGGACAGATACTTAACTAGGCAGAGCATAGAATGCTACAGTCCAAAAACTGGTCGGCATTGACAAGGTGGGTCCAAGGGCATGCTTCTGTGCTCTTCAGATGCATAACTGATTTTCTGATTGTATCTGTTATCTGTTCATCAACTTATTTAAATCGCCTTGAAGCCTCTTCGCATCTTTGTCACAACCTCGAAGCATAAATGTGCAGAAACTAGAAATCTGAAATAAGAATCGAAAGTGATTGAGATGCTCTTTAAGCTCAGGCAATATCTATAAAGAGATAAACAACAGTTACATTTTAGGTTGAATGCCCTCAATCAAAACGGGTACTGAACATTGGGGTGCATTGAATAAATAAGCTCTATAGTAACAGGGCACACATTCTTCATACGATGTGATTCTCAATAAATACACTGGTGATACAATACAATACAATACAATTCAATTTATTGTCATTTGGACCCCTTGAGGTCCAAACGAACTGTCGTTTCTGCAGCCATACATTATAAAACAAAAAGACCCGAGACACAACACAGTTTACACAAACATCCATCACATCGCTGTGATGGAAGGCAAAAAAAACTTATCTCTCCACTGCACTCTCCCCCCCGATGTCAGAGTCAGAGTCAAAGTCAAAGCCCCCGGCTGGCGATGGCGATTGTCCCGCGGCCATTAAAGCCACGCCGGGTGATGCAAGGTCGCGCACCGTGTTGGTGTTGGTGTTGGAGCCCCCGTGGTGGTGTTGGTGTTGGAGCCCCCGGCGTGCGCTCGCAAAGTCCCGCGGCCATTCCAAGCCGCGCGTGGCGATGGTGTAAGGACCCGCTCAGGTGCTCTTCAACCCCGCAACTCGGGCGGGAGAAGTCGCCGTTGCGGAAGCCCCGGAAAGCGGTCACCCAGCAGGGACCCGCGGGCTCCCGGTGCCGCCGTCCGCCAAACCCGCAGTTGCAGCCTCCGAAGCTCCGGGGGTCGGGTGGCAGCAGCGCTCCACCACAGCTCCACCCGCTCCGGACTCGGCCAGCCCCGTGACGGTGAGTAGTCGGCAGCTCCGCAGCTGGAAACCCAGGCCGTTCCTGTTGGAGGCCGCTCCACATTGCAGCCCCAACGACAACGGAGACCCGACAAATAAAAGGTCGGGTCTCCCGTGCAGGGGAAAGATTTTAAAGTTACCCCCTCCCCCCACTCCACCCCCACCCCCCCCCACACACATACCCCAACAAAAAAAATAACAAAAACTACATAAAAACGAGACAAAAAATAATAAATATGTATATATTTATATCATGGTCTATGGACACATTTATCTGTTTTGTAGTAAATGCCTACTATTTTCTGTGTGCTTAAGCAAAGCAAGAATTTCATTGTCCTATACAGGGACACATGACAATAAACTCACTTGAAAACACAGATGGACTGCAGAGGCCGCTGCTGACAAGAGTCGCGCCGCCCACCCTGAATGCTGGAGTAAGTTAATAATGAAGAATGCTTTTCAATTCTGTTCCAAAATGTTTGCAATGTGTGGGTGGCAACATACATATTTGAACTCACCCACGTTGATTTTCCCAAGGACCGGCTCATGGGCAATCCGCACCCTCCCACCTTTATTCAAGAAAGTAGATTTCTTGTAGATTGAAATAGAAACCAAAAGTGCAACCTAGCTTTAGTTTAGGTTTTTAATTAAGAGATACACCAGGGAAACAGGCCCTTTGGCCCACCGAGCCTGCACCGACCAGCGATCCCCACACGTTAGCACTATCCTACACACACTAGTGACAATTTACACTTATACCAAGCCAATTAACCAAAAAATCTGTATGTCTTTGGAGTGTGGAAGGAAACCAAAGATCTCGGAGAAAACCCACGCAGGTCATGAGGAGAACGTACAAACTCCGTACAGACAGCACCCGTAGACAGCACGCAGACAACACAACCCTGATTGGACTGATCCAGGATGGGGAGGAATCTGCCTACAGACAGGAAGTGTCACAGCTGGCGTCCTGGTGCCATTGCAACAACCTGGAGCTCAATGCTCTTAAGACAGTGGAATTAATTGTAGACTTTAGGAGAGCTCACCCTCCCCTCACCCCACTCACCATCAACAACACCACAGTCACATCTGTGGAGTCTTTTATGTTCCTGGGAGCCATCATCTCCAAGGACCTGAAGTGGGGGGCTACCATCGACTCCACAGTCAAAAAGGCACAACAGAGGATGTACTTCCTGCAGCATCTGAGGAAGCACAATCTGCCACAGGCAATGATGGTCCAATTCTACACGGCCATCGTAGAGTCTGTTCTCACCTTCTCCATCATGGTCTGGTTTGGCTCAGCCACCAAGCACAGCTCCTGGAGGCTGCAGCGAATCGTCCTATCAGCTGAGAAGATTATTGGCTGCAACCTTCCCTCCATTGATGAACTGTACACTGGAAGGGCCAGGAAGCGAGCGGGCAAGATCATCTCTGACCCCTCTCACCCTGGCCACAAACTCTTTGAATCACTTCCCTCTGGAAGGCAGCTCCGGATTGTCAAAGCTGCCACAGCCAGACATAAAAAGAGATTTTATCCACGAGTAGCTGCTCTACTCAACAGCCAAAAATCTGTAGCCTCCCTTTGATCTGGTATTTTGTTGGTTCATATGCTTGATCAATCATTAACGTCTTATTATTATTCATGTTTAGTGTTTTCTGAGTCATTCGTAACTGTCAGTGTATGTCATGTTGTTACTTGTAGGCGGAGAACCAAGGCAAATTCCTTGTATGTGAATACTTGGCCAATAAACTTACTTACTTAGTCGAGATCGATTCCGGGTCTCTGGCGCTGCAAGCGCTGTAAGGCAGCAACTCTACCGCTGAACCATGGTCTTTCCATTTCACTATTTAATTTATATATTTGTTTGTTTGGTATTTACCTTTAACCCTATAATATAAATGCCACCAATTTCAAGTCTGGGGACTGCAGAGGAAAGATTCTTTGATTGCTCAGCCAGGTTGTTGTTCCTTGTAGTCCTGCTCTGAAACCAAGGCTTTTTTTGAAAATAGTAAAGAGGCCTTAACAGGGAATAATTGTAGTCCTTATCCATATTCAAAGGTTGCCGAAATTCTGTGACAAATTGAAAAAAGAAAATCTTTGTATTTTCAGATTCAAGGATGTTCATCAGATTACACTGTAACTAGAGCTCCACAACCTGTGAAATATATTGCTCTGCAAGCAACTTTATGTGTTCACGAGCTATGCTGCTTGTGCTTTAGTATTGGAGGTGATTTCACTAATGTACATCAATAATGTGAAGCGACCTACACTTCCTTAATATTCAATGCTGAAGCCTTTATTCACGATTCCTATCTCTGGACAAATGTAGTTTTGTGCCCTTTTTCTAAATGTTACATCCAGGACTCACAAGGCTCACGAAGAAACAACATAATCCTAAATTACAGATTTATCAAAATGTAGGATAATGACAAATTAAATTAAATTAGACGATTGAGAGAATGCAAAGACAGCATGTGTAGGAAGAAACTGCAGACGCTGGTTTAAACCAAAGATAGACACAAAAAGCTGGAGTAACGCAGCGGGACTGGCAGCATCTCTGGAGAAAAGGAATAAGTGATGTTTCAGGTCGATACCCTTCTTCAGCAAGAGTTTAATGACTATGGAGCTACCTGCTGTACTGCAGAGATTAAATGTCCCTTGCTTCTTCGTGATATGTTAAGATTTTAAAGTAGGAGTCATTAAGAGGTTGACAAATAATATCAAATTGGTCACACAGTTAACAGTGAGGAAGCAGAGATAAGACTGGATTTGGAAGTGTAATGTTGGGAAATATTCCAGAGTATTCCAGGGTATTATGAGGTATTTATGCAAACAAAGCAAGGAAATGCTTGATAAATATAGAATGTTATGAACTTAATGGAAAAGTGATCTTGGAGTGCAAATGCACAGATCCTTGCAAGCAATCAGGCAAGATGGTTTTTGCATTTATCACTCTGAGTTTGGAATGTAAAAGCTAGATCAAAAACACCAGACGAAGAATGTGAAAGCACCCAAATGAACATTGCTAAAGGGCCAGTCCCACTGTACGAGGTAATTCAAGAGTTCTCCCGAGTTTTCTCCTGATTCGAACTCGGAGAATGTCCGTAGCGGGTCCGTAGGAGTTAGTGGATGTCTTGCTGCGGCTCGTATGAGTAAAAAGTAACAATTTTTTTCATCATAACTATTTTTTTACTCGTGGACATTTTTCACAGTGTGGAAAAAACATCACGAGTTTACCGGATGTCCCGAGTACCTACCATTACTCGTATGAGCCGCTACGAGACATGCACGAACTCCTACGGACGCACTACGGGTTCGAATCAAGGGAAAACTCGGGAGAACTCTTGAATTACCTCGTACAGTGGGACAGGCCCTAAACTATAAATTAAAGCGCGATGAGCTGAGAAATGGGTGTAACTGAAATGTTATCTTTTCCTGGCACTGTGTCTTCTTGTAACTTCCTGTGTTTTAATTACAATAATAGAGAAAGAGAGGGTGCAAGGGAACAGAGTTAGTAAGTGATTGAAGAGCTGGCACAGACAACATGGACAGGAACTTCTGTTGATTTCATGAACAAATAATAAACAAATTAAGTCTTGATCATAATAAAGAATTAAAGCATAGCTTGATTTTGTCACTACTTCAAGCAACACAATGATATTTTAATATGAATAATGCTTCAAATTAAATCTGTAAGGAAGGCTGGTGTAAATCTTTATATCAACCCTGCTATATCATCATCTCATAGTTACATATAGTGACAAATAGTAATGAGAATAAAATGTGAAGATCCAAAATGTTATTGGTTATACAGCATAAACAGGCCCTTTGGGCACCGCATCCATATAAACCGATTATTTACTGTGCAGCATTATTGGTTTAGTATTATTTTTGTCATATGTACTGAGATGCAGTGAAAAACTTAGCATGCTATCCAGGCAGATCATACCATCTATGAGTGCAATCGTTACAAAAATGAACACGGCAGGCATTACAAAAAGAGAAAGGAGAGTGCAGAATGTAGTGTCACAGCTACAGAGAAAGGGCAACATTTTTAAAAAGTGCGAGTGCTGTAATGTGTTATATTGTAAAGTTAGGAATATATCCTTGGCACAGGAAAGGACTTATTAATAGTCTGATAACAGTGGTCTGATAACGTGATCACGGGGAGAACGTATAAACTCCCTACAGGTGCTGTCTGTACGGAGTTTGTACATTCTCCCCGTGGCTGCGTGTGTTTGCTCCGATATCTTCCGTTTCCTCACACACTCCAAAGACGTGCAGGTTTGTAGGTTAATTGGCACATGTTTGTATACTTGGTATAAGTGTAAATTATCCCTAGTGTGTGTAGGTTTGTGTTAATGTGCAGGGATTGCTTGTCAAGGCAGACTCGGTGGGCCAAAGGGTCTGTTTCCATGCTGTATCTCTAAACTGAACTAAACTAAACAGTGGGGAAGAAGTTGCTCTTGTATCGGGTGCTACGTGCTTTCAAACTTTGATATCTCCTGCATAACAGGAGAAGGGAGAAGAGAGAAGAGAGAATGAGTACAGTGTGATTGGCCCCTGATTATGTTGGCTGCTTTGGCAAGGAGGATTGAAGTATAGATGAATTCAGTTGTAGTAGTAACAAAGTGCTGGAGTAACTCAGCAGGTCAGGCAACATCTCTGGAGAAATGGATCAGTGACCTTTCTTCAGACTGATTGTAGGGGGTATCCGGTAGGGTGGGTGGGGGTCCAAGCATGCAAGTGAAGGGGGTATTTTGATCGGTAGATGTTTGGTCAAAGGCCAGAGATGAAAAAACAGAATGTGACAAAAGGCTTGAAGAGTTGCAAATTGTGAAGCCAGAGGAAGGAATGTAGGTGGATGGGGAAGGGGAGGAGAGAGACAGGCGTGGCATAGTGTGTGTGGGAGAAAAGGGAGGGGAAGTGGGGGAGGGAGGCGGTTGTGAGAGGTTACCTAACATTGGAAAATTCAATGTTCATACCATTTGGATTGTCAGCTACACAAGCTATCCAATCTCTCACCATAGCTAAAGTTCTCCAATCCATGCAACATCTGGATGAATGTTCTCTGCAAATTTCTTCAGAACATTTACATCTGGAGGGATTACTGGCGCCGACCTGTAGGGGGTATGGCTGCCTAGCCTGCAGCTGTCTGTTTTTTCATCTTTTTTCTTATTTTTAGTTAGTTTAGTGTTTTGTTTTTGAGGAGTTCTAGCTTTTTTATGTGTGGGGGAGGGGGGGGGGGGAAGGGGGAAACTAATTTTCAGGGTCCCTACCTGGTCGGAGATGCAGCTTTTCTCCGGGCTGCACTTTCGACCCGTCCTCGCGGCCTACCAGCGGGCCTGGAGCGGCGTTTCCTGAGGGGACCGCCCGGGGCATCGGCGGCGGCTGCGGAGCTGCGGGTCCGAGGAGCGAGGGGACCGCCCTGAGCCTCGGCATCGGCGGCGGCGGCGGCGGCACCGGCATCGGCGGCGGCAGAGCTGCGGGTCTGAGGACGGCGGTGCAGCGCTGGAGCGCCATTGCGGGGCGGGCGGTGCCTTGCCTGGGTCGCCGCGCTGGAACTCCGGTGAGCTGGGACCTGCGTTAAAAACATCGCGGAGTGCGGGTGGCGGCGCTGAAATTTTCCATCGGGAGCCTGGGATCTCGCGACGAGATCGCCAGTTGAGCTCCATTCGGCGCGGCCTTGTCGGCTCCGGAAGCCACGGTCTCGAGTAGGGAGGCGGCCGTTCCAGGGTTCCCAGGCCGCTGAGAGGACTCTCCCGACGCCGGAACACCATCACCCGGCGAGGACGGCCTGGAACATCGGGCCTCCGTAGAGGCAACTGTGGAGGCCTCAATAGGCCCGACTATGGGTGAACATTGGGGATGGGACTGGACTTTGTGCCTTCCCCCATAATGGGAACCATTGTGGGGGGATGTTTTTATGTTTTTATGTTGAAGCCATTTATTATTGCTATGTTTGTATTCTTTTTTATGTGCTGCATTGGCAAAAAGAATTTCACTACACCTTGGTGTATGTGACAATAAATACAACCTTTGAACCTTTGAACCTTTGATTACTGTGAAGAGGTAAATGCTTTACCAAAATTGTTGACTTTGTCGCCTAGAGAACAATAAACTAGATTATTTAAATACAATCTAATTTTGGCAACAAGTTCTGATCGAGCCAAAGATAACATTGGCTTCTTTGTTGATAGTTGTGATTCTCAAAGGTGCAAGTAAAATCTACTGGCAAGAATTTCTGAACATTCACCAAACAATTAACCCCTGTACCAGCTAACTGGCTGAAATTAAGGTTTGACAATCCCCCCCGACTCTTTTGAATAAGCAGGTAGTGATTGTATCATGTTTCAAGATACTGTTTAATGCTAGAATGATCATGCCATTTATTTACTATGTTGCCATAAAATGTTCATGATATACATATAAAGTGATCTTTGAGTCATCATTTAGACACATATTTAAATCAAACAAATAGTTATCTTGCAGCAGATAATTGTTGGTTATTATTGATATCGTTGTCTGTTTTTTTATGTGTACGTATGTGTGTGTGCATATATATGTCTGTGTATATATATATATGTAAATGTACACACACCAATTATATTTTTCCAATTTATTAAATTATTTACAGTGTACTATGTTTTGTGTGTACGTATGTGTGCTTGTATATATATATATATATATATATACACATACACACATACACACAAGCACACATACGTCACACAAAACATAGTACTGTAAATAATTTTATATTTATATATATATATATATATATATATATATATATATATATATATATATATACTAAAAGTCTGATCTTGACCACTTCCTGTTGTTCTGTATATTGATTTTAGAAAAGGGTTATGAGTGTTTAGAAAATGTTGAGATTCTATCTCTTGAAGGCCACGCCCCTTCCGGAGGGACTATAAAACCCGGAAGTGTGGAGGTGCCTCAGTTCTCTGCAAGATGGGGGAGCGAGAGGTCACAATTCTCAGTCTGAGCTGTGAATAACACTGAACACATGTCTACTAAACTGTCAGAGTCCTTAATGTGGTTTGAAAATGTAGTTTGGAAATGCTAAAGCTGTGTTGCCTTTGGTTTGGAAATGCTAAAGCTGTGTTGCCTTTGGTTTGGAAATGCTAAAGCTGTGTTACCTTTGGTTTGGAAATGCTAACGCTGTGTTGCCTTTGGTTTGGAAATGCTAAAGCTGTGTTGCCTTTGGTTTGGAAATGCTAAAGCTGTATCGCCTAATTAAAGTTGCCTTGCTTAATTAAAAGTCGAATCATGACCACTTCCTGTTTGCGTTTTATATTCATTTTAGAAAAAACGCTTCCACGTACGGCTGTGATTTTTGGCCATCTTACTCGGAGTCTCCCTCTGCTCATCAAAAATACTTTGAATTCGGTGATAAACCACATAAACCTTTAGCATGACAACTTCGTAAATTAGAGAATGACCGTACCATACATAAAATTAGATCAGAAAAAGGTGATTTGTTCACATTGCCCAAAGATATCAATGAAAGATTTCTACAATTTTATCAAACCCTATACTCGTCACAAACAACTGCCGACTCAGCGAAGATGAAGAGCTTTCTTGAGAAGTGCAACCTCCCATCCCTCAGTGAGATGGAACTGGAGGAACTAGGTGCAGAGATAACAATAAAGGACATTTCAGAGACCATTAAATCACTGAAAAATGGAAAAGCTCCTGGCCCTGACGGGCTTAATAATGAACTTTATAAAAATTTTAATTACTTAATTTCCCTATGCCTACGAAGCCTTTATATTCAAGCATTCAAGGAACAGACCCTACCTCAAACTCTTGCAGAATCAATTATTACATTAATTCCTAAAAAAGATAAAAATCTCAAACAGCTGGGATCCTATAGAGCAATTGCCCTCTTAAATACTAACCAGAAGATCCTAGCCAAGACTTTGGCTCGTAGACATAGCCTAGTTATCGGCAAATTAGTACACCCAGACCAAACTGGGTTCATACCCAAACGACACTTGTCTGTTTAATATAATGTATTCGCAGAAAATACCAAACGAAGACCAAACAATTATCTCACTGGACGCAGAAAAGGCTTTCGATCAAGTGGAATGGTCCTATCTTTTTACAGTGTTGGAAACATTCCAATTGGGAGAAAACTTCACTTCATGGGTGAAGCTTTTATATACTAATCCGACAGCCAGAATACTAACAAACCAAATGCTTAAACTAAATTTCATTTATTCAGAGGCAATATCAAGGATGCGCTCTCCCCCCCGATGCTATTTGCACTAGCCATAGAACCTCTTGCCGAGAGTATCAGGTCCCATCCAGACATTTATGGATACAATACTAAACATACCTCTAATAAAATGTCCCTATATGCAGATGACGTACTCCTATACGTTACCAATCCCCAAATTAGTATTCCAAATTTATTAAATACTATAGAACAATTCGGTTCTTTTTCTGGCTATCGAAGCAATTGGAACAGAAGTGAAATTATGTCAATAAAAGAACAAGACGTTACCCAACTCCAACAGTTTCCCTTTAGAGTTGTTACTGAAAAGTTCAGATACATTGGAGTTTACGTTACCAGAAAAGACTCCCTTTTGTTTAAAACCAATTTCCCACTATTAATTACTAAACCCTATACGTATATTCAATTTTGGAAAACACTACCCATTTCTCTTCTCGGTAGATTAAATGCCGTAAAGATGATCTTCCTTCCGCAACTTTTATACTTATTCCAGTCGATATATCTCCCAAAAAGTTTTTTCTAAAAAATAGATTCCATAGTTATTAATTTCATCTGGGACTATAAAAGCCACCAAATACACAAAAGACATTTGTGAAAATCCGAAGAGAATGGACGATTAGCCTTCCGTAACTTTCTTTTTTATTATTGGGCAACCAATATTAAAACTATAATTTTTTGGCTGGATGACTCATATCAACAGGCAAACTGGCTAAAAATGGAAAGGGAAGACTGTTTGCCTTTCTGTATAGGCTCGATTGTCCTGTCTCCAATATCCCTGAATAAGTCAATGTATGAGCATAACCCGATAATACACAGTACTATCCGTATCTGGAAACAGCTGAAACTCAGTCTCAAACTGAGAAACATGTCTCTCCTTCTCCCCATTGCAAATAAACCCTCTTTTAAACCTTCTACTCTAGATGTGGTTTTTGTTCAATGGAAGAATCAGGGAATCAATACTGTGGGAGACCTCCATCAGAAGGGAACTCTTTCTTCCTTTCAAGAACTGCAGGAGCAATACGATTTGAATACCAATAGTTTTTTCAGATACCACCAGCCGTGAGTGAGTGAGCTGGCAGCACAACAGGCTTGAGTGACTGAGCCGCCAGCCCAAGAATCCATTCGGCCCACATTGTCCATACTAGCCCTCTGGAAACCAGTCCCTTCAGACCTCAACGCCCATACTAGCACTCCAGAAAGCGTCCCCCCCCCCCCCCCCACCAATATTGGAATTGGTGGAGAGGTGGTATATTGTGTTGGCGGACCAGCCCTCCCGTGTGATGCTGGGATTCAACAGGTCCCACGTATGTATATGTATGTATGCATGTGTATGTGTATGTGTATATGTATATATATATATTAATTTCTGTCAGTGCTGGTTATTAATCGCAAGAGAATGTTAGTATGGTGTTAATATATGTGTTGCGACATCAAATGATATACGGTCTGGCTTACGTGTAGCTATAAAGTTGTGCAACGAAGGTGCCAAACTGTAAGGGTTGTTGTGATACAAGTACGTTTCCTTTGCTAAACTGCTTATACCAGTTTCCAGCATCTTTTATTCAAGACCATGCTCGATTTCATTCTCAGAGATGGAAGAAGCTGCTACTTACTGAAGTAATTTCAACGTTAAAGATCTGATTCCCAGTTTGCAATCCATGAAATTAGGTGACCGTGACTAATTTGATCCATACAATATAGTCAGTGGATCAGCAGTAGTCCAAAACCAAAATTCTAGAGTTTGGAAATTGGAAATAAAAGCAATCTGTTGAATCAATGTCAACCTGAAAGATTACTTCTATTTCTCTTTCCAAAGTTTGCTATTTTTTTCTAATCATCTGAGGGTGAAATACTGCAAATATGGAAACAGAAGATGTCAAAAACCGTGTAGGAAGGAACTGCAGATCCTAGTTTAAACCGTAGATAGACACAAAATGCTGGAGTAACTCAGCAGGACAGGCAGAAAAACACTCTGCTGGTCGGTTAGCATATGTGGAAAGTAAAACAGAATTAAAATTTTGAAGACAAAGGTTGAAAACTTTTTCCGACAAAATGCTGAAATGTTAAGTCTAGTGGTGGAAGTGAAATTTGGCTACAGAAAAAGGAAGATATTTCAGAGTACTGGCCAAAGTGTTGGCATCAGAACAGGTACTATGGTGCTGGAGTAGCTGTGATAAGGGAACAGAATCACAAGGTCACAGAGCATGGGAGCAGACCCTTTGGCCCAAGTTGTTCATGCTGACCAAGATGTCTATTCAAGCTATCCCATTTGCCTATACTCCTGGATAAAAGTCCCAGGCCATCCCACCTCTATAATTCAAACTCTCGAGTTCCAGAAGCATCCTGGTGAAAGTTTTCTGCACACTTTCCAGCTTAATGACATGCTATCTATAACTGGATGACCACAAATACCCACAGTACTCCAGGTGACGGTGAAGGTGCCAGTGGATGCCACAGATTCCCTCTCCATACCCAGGTGGCCATGCAGATGGGGCACGCAATGTGATCATGGCTGATCATCCACAATCAGTACCCCGTTCCTGCCTTCTCCCCATATCCCCTGACTCCGCTATCTTTAAGAGCTCTATCTAACTCTCTCTTGAAAGCATCCAGAAAACCAGCCTCCGCCGACCTCTGAGGCTTAGAATTCCACAGACTCACAATTCTCTGTGTGAAAAGTATTTCCTCATTTCCATTCTAAATGGCTTACCCCTTATTCTTAAACTGTGGCCCCTGGTTCTGGACTCCCCCAACATCGGGAACATGTTTCCTGCCTCTAGCGTGTCCAAACCCTTTATAATCTTATATGTTTCAATAAGATTACCTCTTATCCTTCTAAATAGCCGCTCCATTCAATCAACATATGACTGTCCCGCCATCCCGGGAATTAACTTTTTCGCTTTCTTCACTGCCTGCTGTACCACTTTCAGTGACTGATAAACAAAGACCCCCAGATCCCTAGTTAGATAGAGCTAATTAAACTGCATCTGCCATGCATCTGCCCACTCACCCAACCTGTCCAAGTCACCCTGCATCCTCATAGCATCCTCCTCACAGTTCACACTGCAACCCAGCTTTGTGTCATCTGATTCATTGTTGATAGCAAGGGTAAGTGGCTGATCTTACATTTATGCTATCAAAAATGTAATGTGGAGAAAGGTGAGGTTATCTACTTTGGTGGCAAAAAACAGGAAGGCAGATTATTATCGAAATGGTGGGCCGATGGGCTTGTTTCAGCGCTGTACCTCTAAACTAAACAGCTCAGTTCTTTTCACAATTCCCACAGCCCCCCCCCCCCCTCATTTTGTCCTAACAGGACAATATAAAAGTTTTATTCAAAAGAAAGATGTTTGTGAGTTACATAAAGGTCTGATCAGCGTCACATTGAAGCATGATGTGCTGTGGTGCGGCAGTGGAGTGAGACTTTTATGATAAGCAGAGAGTTTGCATGAGGCAGAGGAATAACTGGAATAGTGCACATAGAAACATAGAAACATAGACAATAGGTGCAGGAGTAGGCCATTCGGCCCTTCGAGCCTGCACCGCCATTCAATATGATCATGGCTGATCATTCAACTCAGTATCCTGTACCTGCCTTCTCTCCATACCCCCTGATCCCTTTAGCCACAAGGGCCACATCTAACTCCCTCTTAAATATAGCCAATGAACTGGCCTCAACTACCTTCTGTGGCAGAGAGTTCCAGAGATTCACCACTCTGTGTGAAAAATGTTTTTCTCGTCTCAGTCCTATAGGATTTCCCCTTTATCCTTAAGCTGTGACCCCTTGTCCTGGACTTCCCCAACATCGGGAACAATCTTCCTGCATCTAGCCTGTCCAACCCTTTAAGAATGTTGTATGTTTCTATAAGATCCCCCCTCAATCTCCTAAATTCTAGCGAGTACAAGCCGAGTCTATCCAGTCTTTCTTCATATGAAAGTCCTGATATCCCAGGAATCAGTCTGGTTAACCTTCTCTGCACTCCCTCTAGTGTGGTGACAACAGTGGCCAAAGTAATACCAGCATATTTAAAGAGTCCTCTCTCCCAGTCCGTATGACAGGGAGCCACCCCCACAAGTCTAATAATAATAATAATAAATTTTATTTAATGGGCGCCTTTCAGACATCTCAAGGACGCCTTACATAGTAATCGGAATAACATATAATCGGAATATAACAAGTAATAAAGACATCACAGAGACACAAATTAAAAACAGAATTCTAACGGCTTTAACTCTGAGATCTTATGCTTGGTGTGGATATGTTCTTGAATAATTCTCACATCAGTTTCAAGTTTTCTATCTTGGTTAGAGAAAAAGCAGCAGGATTAGTCGAGGGTCGTACAAACACCCCCCTGGGCCAGTGGGTGAAAGTCCAGAGCCATTTGATTCTGAACACTCATTTTGGACAGAGATTGGACTTTGGATTGAAGGACCAAAATCGTATCTACCGTCCGGTTCTCTATTTACTCCAATTGTTGATGATCGCTTTCTCTAGCTCATTTAGTCCCAGGCCAGGTATCAGAGTGCGGAGAAATCTGTGGACCCCTGCACTACGGACAGCTGGTTTTCCATGGTACATGTAAGACATGTCTCCTGTGGCTAACTAACCATTCCTGTGGATGGCTGCACAGGATTCCTGACCAAGTGAACCTGAAGGATTTAACTCCAAGCATCAGGAGCTATGTAACCCAGGGTACAGGTCCCAATCCAATGCGTAGGTAAAGATGTTTACGCATTGTCACCACTTATCCACAATATCAGAATCAGCATCAGAATCACACTTTATTCGCCAAGTACGTTATGCAACATACGAGGAATTTCATTGGCCAGGTCACTCATACAATTAAAAACAACAGATCACTCAAAAACACATTTTAACATGAACATCCACCACAGTGTCTCCTACACATTCCTCACTGTGATGGAAGGTGAAATAAAGTTCAAGTCTCTTCCTTTTGTTCTTCCTCAGTCGTGGGCCTCGAACCTCCGTTGACGGGATGATCTTGACTCCTGTAGCCGGCGGTGTACGGGCCCTCCGCGTCGAGGCGATCAGCTCCCGCATCAGGGGGATGTCAGCTTCCCCGCGCCGGGCGATCAAACCTCGCATTGGGGCTGGTCGAACCTTCCCGGTTGGAGCTCCCGACTAGCCTCACCCGAGACTATGAGCCCTTGTTGGTAAGTCCACGGTGGTCGAAGTGGGAGCGATCCCAGGCAAGGGATCCACTCCAATGTTAAAGTCCGCGCCCTGTGGTGGGGCTCACGACAGTCCGAGGAGGCTTCCAGCTTCAGCGATATTAGGCCGCAGAGCCCGGAGAATGTGATCCGAAAATTGATCACATCTCCGGGAAGGTAAGAAACTAGAAAAAAAGTTTCCTCCGGTCCCCTCCCCCTCCCACCACATAAAACATACCCAAGAACAATAAAACAAAACTTTTAACAAACTAAAAATTTTTAAAAGAAAGAAAAAACGAACAGACTGCCGGCAGGGCTGCCATCTCCCTGGCGCCCTGGGTGTCTTTATATCCTCTGCTAAATAATTGTAAGGTATCATTTAGTTTGGTTCCGGTGCATTGATTTCCAGTGCATTGCATGTGAGCAAGAATGTACGTATGCGTACCATGTCAAACTGCCTGTCATAGAGTCATAGAGTGACACAGCGTGGAAACAGGCCCATTGGCCCAACTTGCCCACACTGGCCAACATGTCCCAACTACACTAGTCCCACCTGCCTGTGTTTGGTCCACATCCCTCCAAACTTGTCCTATCCATGTACCTGCTTAACTGTTTCTTAAACATTGGGATAGTCCCAGCCTCAACTACCTCATCTGGCAGCTTGTTCCATACACCCACCACACTTTGTGTGAAAAAGTTACCCCTCAGATTCCTATTAAATCTTTTCCCCTTCACCTTGAACCTATGTCCTCTGGTCCTCGGTTCCCCTACTCTGGGCAAGAGACAGTGCATCTACCCGATCTATTCCTCACATGATTTTAGACACCTCCATAAGATCACCCCTCATTCTCAACCTCTCCCTATAGCTCAGACCCTCCAGTCCTGGCAACATCCTTGCAGATCTTCTCTGAGCCATTTCAAGCTTGACAAAATCTTTCCTATAACATGGTGCCCAGAATTGAACACAATACTCTAAATGAGGTCTCACCAATGTCCTATACAACTGCAACATGACCTCCCTACTGCTATACTCCCCAATTTTAGTGCACTAAGGGCTGTGATTTTCCCGATTATACGTCCATGTGTATTGTTCTTTCGTAGTGACCAGTGCGCCACCGTCCTGTACGGGTATGGCTGCCCAGCCTGCAGCTGTCCATTTTTTCATCACTTTTTAAAATTTTTAGTTAGTTGAGTTTTTGTTTTTTTCGGAGTTCTAGTCTTTTTTATGTGGGGGTGGGGGGGGGGGGGGGGGGGGGAAACTACTTTTCAGGGTCCCTACCTGGTCGGAGAGGCGGCTTTTCCCCGGGCTGCACCTTCGACCCGTCCTCGCGGCCTACCAGTGGGCCTGGAACAGCGTTTCCTGAGGGGACCAGCCAGAACCTCGACTTCGGCGGCGGCACAGCGCTGGAGCGCTGTCGCGGAGCGGGCGATGCCTTGCCCGGGTCGCCGCGCTGGAGCTCTGGTGAGCTGAAGACCGTGGATGAAACATTGTGGTTCTGTGGAGCGGCCTGCTGCGGGTCTGTGGAGTGGTCAGCCGCGGGCGGCGGTGCTGAACTTTACATCGGGAGCCTGGGATCTCTTGCCGAGATCGCCAGTGGTGGAGCTCCATCCAGCAAGGCCTGACGCCTTCGGAAGCCGCAGTCTCCGGTTAAGTAAGAGGCCGTTCCAGGGTTCCCATGCCGCTGAGAGGGTTCTCCCGATGCCAGAGCACCATCATCCGGCGAGAACGGCCTGGAACATCGGGCCTCCGTAAAGGCAACTGCGGAGGTCTCAATAGGCCCGACAATGGGTGGACATGGGGATGGGGACTGGACTTTGTGCCTTCCCTCATAATGGGAACCATTGTGGGGGGATGTTTTTTATGTTAAATTTCTTTATTATTGTTATGTTGTTTTCTTTTTTATGTGCTGCAATGGCAATATGCATTTCACTACACCAATTAGTGTATGTGACTAATAAACAACCTTTGAACCTTTGACACATAAAATGCAACTCTCTCTCTCTCTCATGAGAATCCGTGGTGTTGTTTCCACCAGGGTGGTGCATGTTAACAGGGTCTTAGTGCTTCCTTTGTACCATGATGGGTCAGAGGGGTTAGCAAGGAGATGCATGCTAGTATTAGCAGTAGTGGTAGGAAGATGGGTACAGATCCAACAGCGAGTGTTGGTTGCTTGTGTTGCTATTGCCTATATTCTCTGAATAGCTGTGTTATTGCACCGAGCTGTTGTGGTTTTGATCACAATAATTACCAACATTAAATAGCGTCCATTCGCTGATCTGTGGTGTCCGCTTTAACTGTGAGGTGTGTCATCTTTACTCGTCACTTTTCTGCTATGTGGGTCGTCAACAGCACTTGAAATGATTCCCAACGTGCATAGAGGCAGTTTTTTCACTTGAAAGTCTTTACGAGCCAATGTGGCAGTTGTCACTGGATGGCTCCTTCTGTGCCTCGGTCACCGGTGAATGGAAACTTGAGAGAGTATTAGTTAGGCAATGCAACAATTGGCAATTTCAATGACCTCCCCATTACCATCTCATATAGAGTTAACCCTGTATGCCAATTACATAGAAACATAGAAAATAGGTGCAGGAGGAGGCCATTCAGCCCTTCGAGCCAGCACCGCCATTCATTGTGATCATGGCTGATCATCCCCTATCAATAACCCATGCCTGCCTTCTCCCCATACCCCTTGACTCCACTAGCCCCTAGAGCTCTATCTAACTCAGTTAGAGGCAGTTCTCATTATCGTTAAAGCAGCCTTTTCACGGGGCGACTTGACGCAAGAGTTAACCGGAGTTTAACATCGTGGGAACCTCGTGCGATAACAGTGCGGCATTCGTGGACCACCGTGGACCACCGTAGCGCTAACGGCAGGTCATCGTGTAACTTGGTCACTCGGGAGAAAATTCAAGAAAGTTTGAATTTCTCCAAGATTGACTTGTACACTTGTGGTTGAGTATTGCAACATTATATGAATGTAGTGGCCAGTGCGATATCCGTAATAACTCTTGCGGGTACCGTGGGAACTCCTGCGAACGGTGAACCCGGAAGCTGGACAGAGGGAACAGAAGGTGAGTAAAAATTATCTTATGTGGGATTGAATTTAAAAAATAAATAAAAATAAAGATTTGCATCCGCATATGGACATCAACTTATTCATGAGTTATGTTAATGAGATTCAAGAAAATAACTATAATCTTTAAAAGGGACTTTAAAAGGGACTTTACTGAAAGGTTACGCATTTTTATGGTCCGTGAGAAATTTTTCACATGTACTTCTTTGAGAGATACAGGTCGGAGTCCTCGGGTCCAGGGGTCCGGAACGCTACCAATCAATGTTGTACAGAGACCCGTGTAAGGAGTGAACTGTACATGCTGGTTTAAACCGAAGACAGACACAAAAAGCTGGAGTAACTCAGCGAGTCAAGCAGCATCTCTGGAGAAAAAAAGCTGATGTTTCGGGACGAGACACATCTTCAGACTCAATTCCGATTAGGCTGTCTGAAGAAGGGTTCCGGTGTTGGGGGAGTCCAGAACCAGGGTCCCAGTTTTACAGTCTACCGTGGGAACTCTTTAACTCAGTAAAGTAAAGTAGCCTTTATTGTCATATCAGCGCACAGGCAGCAGTTGACTGTTGCTCTATTCAGTTTCCCAGGGGGTCGGGACGGGACTGGAGTTGGGAGAGAAAGGTGGGGGAGTCGAGGGAGAGGAGGGGGAGACAGATGGGGGTGTCTTCATTTACTGACGGCGGGTGTCTGTCACTGAAACAGGCAGGTGAGATTTCACATCCACATTGTGTGTGCCTCTCTCTCTCTCTCCCTCCCTCTTACACAGGCTGAGAGACTCTGCCTCTGTGAGTGTACGTCTCTTTCTCCCCCTCTCCCACACACAGTAAGACCGAGGTACTGTGCTCAGTCCATCTGTGTCTCCCACATACACAGTCAAATATGTCTCCAAATGAGCCAATTCAACCAAGGGAGGATATATATAGTGTGTGAAAAAAAAAGTTACATCATTTGTGTCACGTGTAGTTCACGATGTTCATTCAAGATTTAACGGGAATGCTCGGGAAACGGACAAGTCACTCGCACAAATAGCAGAAATGCCGAGTACTGTGGGAACTCTTTATCTACTGCCGTTATATCGTGCGAGACTCGTGCTGGACCACGACCTCTTCACTCTGGTGACATCTTGCGTCAACTCGCCCCGTGAAAAGGCCGCTTAAGGCTTCAAGCCACTTTAAACCTACCTCATTCCATAACATAGCCAATTTAGGCTTGAGTATCCCATTTTGTCTTTCAAATACCCCTGATGACTGTGGGTGATATGGGCAGGATAAATGTTGTTTGCACAGAAGTCCCTTCATTAGTTCCTTTCTAACTAAACCAGTAAAGTCACTTGAGATAGCCAGTGGAAGACCAAATGTCGGTGCTGCTTCCTTCAGCAACTCCTTGGCTACTGTTGTGGCATCACTGCGGCGAGTAGGAAAGGCTTCTACCCATCTGGAACACAAGTCTACAATTACCAACACATATTTACAACCCATACCTTCAGGCATTTGTATCACATGCATTTGCAGATGAACAAAGGACCCTCGCGGTTGGGTTGTGAAGCAGGCTGCACGCAGAGAGTTTCTCCCATGTTATATTAGTGACATGCCATACATTTAGCAGTAATTCTATCAGCAAAATGCAGCGAAACCCAGTGCATACCAGACTGCTTGAATAATACCATTCATCCCCCCTTTGGCAGCATGAGTGAAGTGATGACACACATGAACCGACCAGGGTAGGAGTTGCTTAGGGGCAACTGTGCGGCTGTCACAGGAGACCCAAAGACCGTCAGGCAATTGGAAACGTTTGGCATCCATCCACAATTGGTGCTCAGGAACACTGGCAGCAGCCTGTATCGTTTTTACTTCATCAATAGAGGAACCTGGTGCGTTAGAATTCTGCACACACGGGGAGGGCTGTCCCTTAAGTTTGAGTGGCTGTCCGGTGAAGCCGACTGCATTTAACATCGAGTTAGAGTTTGGGTAGTCATACAGTGAAGTGTGTCACTCCAGTGTCAATCTGGAAATCTTGATTGAGGCCACTAACTGTGAGAGTGTTTTGTGGCTCGCTGGGAACTTGGATAGCAGCTGGGATGATGTCTCTGGGTGGCATAGTTATTTGGAAGCCCAACATTGGTGCTGACTGGGTCTGAGAGGGTTATTCACAATGATGGGAAGTGCTCTAGCTTTTCCCATTAGTGTATACATTCGGATAGTGTCCCTGGTCAGCGTGTGAAATATATTATTGCAGGCAGTGTTTAACCCATTGTCCAC
Source organism: Amblyraja radiata (assembly GCF_010909765.2). Classification (NCBI taxonomy): domain Eukaryota; kingdom Metazoa; phylum Chordata; class Chondrichthyes; order Rajiformes; family Rajidae; genus Amblyraja; species Amblyraja radiata. The sequence continues at coordinate 2,301,689 of NC_045967.1, read as the reverse complement.
ATTGATCACAATTAACACACACATTTCTTGTTTGCCCCTTGTTCAGTGACCTTGCTCTTCCTCTTCCAAACAGCCTTCCCCCGGGGCACTAGGACTCAGAGTAAGATGTATCTACCGAGATACTTCCTGGTTTCTCACTGATGTTAGTTTACAGGCCCTTCGGCCCACCAAGTCCACACTGACCAGTGATCCCCGCACACATACACTATTCTACGCACACTAGCGATAATTTACAATTATACCAAGTCAATTAAATTACAAACCTGTATGTCTTTGGAATGTGGGAGGAAACCAGAGCACCCGGACAAAATCTATCCAGGTTTACGGGGAGAACGTACAAACTCCATACAGACATGCACCCGAAGTCAGGATGGAACCCGGGTCTGTGACGCGGTGATGCATTAACTCTACCGCTACGCCACTTTGCCGCCCCTATCCACTCACAACTGCCTTTGTTCAGTCTGGCACTGACAATGTTGTAAAATAGACACAACATAATCCACATCTTTAATTTCCCATCCTAGGCAAGTTACACATGACACTTGTTTTATATGAGTTTGCAACCCGTGTACAATAGCACTTGTTAAAGCAGATTTACCCATTCCCTGTTCTAATCCCAAATATTTTATAAAGGTTTTAGGTGATCAACATGAACCCCAAATTCTCATTTTGCTTTTGAACGATAGAATAAATCTCTCCACAATCTACTGCAACTAGATAATATTCATTTAACGTAATTTTCAAAGGAGCCCACAGTGCTGCATTAGTTTCTGTAAAACTGTCCCAATCAAATTTTGTTTAAATAGATTGTCATTTAGATGAAGCACAGATCACATCGCGACCCACATGAATATCATTTTTATTTTGATTCTGTCATTTACAAAGTATGTCTAATTTATGAATGATTTTTTCAACATCATCTTTAGGGCTAGGCACACCTTCAACTATAGAGTTCAACTCAGAGGGTGTCCAGGGTCCGTAAACTGTAATGGTATCTCCATCAGGACATTGAAAGGCTTCGCATTGGTGCTTGTATAGAAGGTTGGGCTGAGGCTCCACTTCCCCTTTCATTTTAGCCTACGTGTCATGGTTCTCTGGTAAGAAGTGGGGGAACCGAGTGTTGCATAGATTGACACTTGAAAAAACTGCAGTTTGTCACTTGAAAACTTTAAGTGTCCTTTAGCTGCTAAAGACAGTAAAATGTCCGCCTGGGCCTACCTGATATCCCAGTTGCAAACACTTTAATTCCCATTCCCACACTGATCTTTCTGTCCTGGACCTCCTCCAGGGTCAGAATGAGGTCAAACACAAATAGGAGGAACAGCACCTCATATTTCACTTGGGCAGCTTACATCCATACCAGTGGTATTGATTTCTCTAACTTTGAGTAACCCTTGTATCCCCTCTCCCTCCATCCCTGGGTGACGTTTCGGGTTGAGACCCTTCTTCAGACTGAAGACTTAAAGTTTTAAGGAGACATGTGAAGCAAGTTTCTTTACACAGAGGGCAGTGAGTGCCTGGAGCATGCTGCCAGGGGTGGTAGAGAAGGCAGATATGATAGTGGCATTTATGAGACTTTTGCATAGGCACATGGATATGCAGGGCATAGAGAGATATGTTTACGCAGATATGTGTACGCAGATAAGAGTTGGTCTTGGCTTCATGTTCGGCACAGATGTGGGCTGTGAGGCCTGTTCCTGTGCTGAACTATTCTATGTGCTTTGAAGCAGGTTGCAATGAGGTGGGGTCAGCATCGTGTTCTGCACATTACGTAGCTTGATACAACACATGAGGGCCCATAATGTCTGTGTTGATCATGACTCTAAATTAAACTCATCCCATCTGTCTGCCCATGATTGATATTCCATCCATTTCCATCTATTCTTATCTGAATCATCGCTATTGCATCTGCTTCCAAGTATCTGCAAAGAGTAGGAGTAAACGGGTCCTTTTCAGAATGGCAGGCAGTGACTAGTGGGGTACCGCAAGGCTCAGTGCTGGGACCCCAGCTATCTGCAATTTATATTAATGATTTGGACGAGGGAATTGAATGCAACATCTCCAAGTTTGCGGATGACACGAAGCTGGGGGGCAGTGTTAGCTGTGTGGAGGATGCTAGGAGGCTGCAAGGTGACTTGGATAGGCGTGGTGAGTGGGCAAATGCATGGCAGATGCAGTATAATGTGGATAAATGTGAGGTTATCCACTTTGGTGGCAAGAACAGGAAAGTTGACTATTATCCGAATGGTGGCCGATTAGGAAAAGGGGAGATGCAACGAGACCTGGGTGTCATGGTACACCAGTCATTGAAAGTAGGCATGCAGGTGCAGCAGGCAGTGAAGAAAGCGAATGGTATGTTAGCATTCATAGCAAAAGGATTTGAGTATAGGAGCAGGGAGGTTCTATTGCATTGTACAGGGTCTTGGTGAGACCACACCTGGAGTATCGAGTACAGTTTTGACCTCCTAATCTGAGGAAAGACATTCTTACCATAGAGGGAGTACAGAGAAGGTTCACCAGACTGATTCCTGGGATGGCAGGACTTTCATATGAAGAAAGACTGGATAGACTCGGCTTGTACTCGCTAGAATTTAGAAGATTGAGGGGGGATCTTATAGAAACTTACAAAATTCTTAAGCGGTTGGACAGGCTAGATGCAGGAAGATTGTTCCCAATGTTGGGGAAGTCCAGAACAAGGGGTCACAGTTTAAGTATAAGGGGGAAGTCTTTTAGGACCGAGATGAGAAAAACTTTTTTCATACAGAGAGTGGTGAATCTGTGGAATTCTCTGCCGCAGAAGGTAGTTGAGGCCAGATCATTGGCTATATTTAAGAGGGAGTTAGATGTGGCCCTTGTGGCTAAAGGGATCAAGGGGTATGGAGAGAAGGCAGGTACAGGATACCGAGTTGGATGATCAGCCATGGTCATATTGAATGGCGGTGCAGGCTCGAAGGGCCAAATGGCCTCCTCCTGCACCTATTTTCTATGTCTCTATGTTTCTACCACTCTATGACAGCATGGTCTGGCACCTGGAACTTATTGTGTAAAAAAACCTTTGCCTCGCAAATATTTAAACTTTTAAATAGGCATATGGATGTTCAGATAATGAAATAATGTGGATCAGGTGCAAGGGGTGGAGATTAGCTTAATATGTTCATCATAGATATTCTGAGCTGAAGGGCCTGTTCCTGTGCTGTACAGTCTATGTTCAATATTCTCACATATGACATTTCCTGTTGCAAACCATTTTATCTCCCTTCACATTCCCATATTGACATGTGTCTTGAGTTCCTTCATTGCCCCATGCAAAGTGGAAGAACAGCACGTTATATTCCACAGAGCAGCTTGCAATCTAATTTCAAATAATATCCCCCTCTAAATATAATCACCATAAAGTTGGAGATTATTTGTTGTACGTGGGGAAGGTGAAATAAAGAAAATTCTTCTCCTTGCACTAGATGGAAGGAGAGGAGGTGCGAGAACATCTGCAGGAAATGGAACAGGCACGGTTGCAAGTCCTGTCAGTTATATTGGGCAGGAAACCACTCTCTGTAGATCTCTCTGTAATGTACCAGAGAGAGCATCTTATCCGGTACATTACAGCTTGATGTGGTAACTGCTCTGCCCAAGACCATGAGAAACAACAGAGAATTGTGAATGCAGCCCAATGCATCTCACAAAACCAGCCCCTCCCATCCACACCCCTCTCCTCCCGTGCCCTCCCTCTCGACCCCTGCCCACCCCACCCCCTTGTCGACCCCTGCCCACCCTCACACTCTCTGTTATAATACCTGCCTCCTCCACAGGTCATTCCATATACCCACCATCCACAGTGTGAAAAAGCTGCCCCTCAGGTTCCTATAAATGTTTTCTCCTTTTACCTCAAACATACAGTATGTCCTCTGGTTCTTGATTCCCCTACTCTGGGTGAAAGACTTTGTGCATTCACCCTTTCAATTCTATGAGACCATCCGAGCCTGCTCAACCTCTAACTACAGCTAAGGCCCTCAAATCGTGGCAACAACCTTGTAAATCTTCTCCGCACTCCTTCCAGCTTAATGATAACTATTGGAGGGAATGTTGTGCTATTTTGTACTTTGCCTGCACCCTGTATCTGGCTTTACGCAGAAAGGCACAAAATAAACATAAAATAAAACAGTTTGTAGATCAGTGGTGAGTCTATCAAACAAGTCGGCTTATTGAAGGCCTTAACAGTGTGCCCCCAATGGAACCCAAAGTGTTTCAAAGATTTACAGTATCTTTATATTCTATTGACACAATGGTTACATGCGGACTTGAAATAAGTCATCATTGATCAATGTCGCTGTAACTTTTTATCTTTGTCTTTCCCCATAGTTATCTCTAACCTTATGTTTCCTGTTATTTAGTATATCACTCTCCCCAATTCTACCAACAATGTCAGTCCACTTGTATGGAGAATTGATAGGGTCAGTTTATTTTACAAAAAGGGTGTTAATTGCTAGGTACAGTGACAAAGAGCAGCTGTAATCTCAAGGGTGCAACAGATAAGAACTAAACGGAACAGTGAACAACTATCCCCTCTCAAGAGATAAGGAACCTGCTTTTTAGCTACTTTTCAGCATTAGTTTTAGCTATTTTAATTAAGCTGTGCTGTGAAAGCTAAATACATTGACACATCTATTTATTATAAACAATAGACAATGGACAATAGACAATTGGTGCAGGAGTAGCCCATTAGGGTATTTTTACCCTTACAATTCCTTAATTCTATCCACACTGACTCTACATCTCCTGTTTCTATGTCACCCCTTGCAAGGGACTGAATTTCATTCCTCACCAACAGAGCTGCCCCACCCCTTCTGCCCACATGTTTGTCTTTTCGATAGGAGGTATAACCTTGAATATTCAGTTCCCAGCCCTGGCCCTCTTGCAGCCATGTCTCTGTAATTCCCACAACATCATAGTTGCCAGTTTCTAGCTCTTCACTTTATTTCTTATACTTCGCGCATTCATATACAACACTTTTACATTGGTATTCACCTCCCCTCTCACACCATTAGCCCTGACCTTACTTTCTTATCCCTTCTCGAACTTTCCTTACCATTAATTCGGGAGTCTTTTGTAATTTTTCATGTAGTCACTTCCCCATTAACTCCATGTTTATACTCCCAATTTGTCAACCTCTTCCCCCCACTATTTAGTTTAAACCCACACGTGTAGCACTAGCAAACATGCCTGTCAGAATGTCAGCCCCCCTCCAGTTAAGGTGTAACCCATCCCTTTTGTACAGGTCCCCAGAAGAGATCCCAGTGGTCTATAAATCTAAATCCTTGCTCCCTGCACCAGCCCCTCAGCCACACATTCGGATCCCCTATCTCCCTGTTCCTGTCCTCACTAGCACGAGGTGCTGGAAGCAACCCAGAGATAACCACCATAGAAGTCTGGCATTTCAGTCTTCTTCCCAACTCTCTAAACTCGCGTTGCAGAACCTCCTTCTTCTTCTTTCCTATGTCGTTTGTGCCCATGTGCACAACTACATCCGGCTCTTCACCGTCCCTCTCGAGCATGTTTGTGATATCTTGAACCCTGGCACCAGGGAGGCAATAGACCACCCTCAAGTCTCGCCTGCCGCCACAGAATCTCCTGCCTGCACCTCAGACAATGGAGTCATTCACCATTATAGCTCTGCTCAATGTCGGTCTAGCCAGTCGAGTCACATCGCTAGGATAGCAGCCACCAACCTGTCTGCTGCTTGGACTGGAAGTGTCGTCTGCTCCGACTGCTCCCAAAAGGGTGCACTGTGGTCTCCTGCACTCCACGGTTACTCCCCTTTCTCCCAGTCACCCACCTTCGCTCTTCCTGCATCCTTGGCGTGAAATCCTCACAGTAGGTCTTACACACGAAACTCACGTTTTCCCGGATGGTCCAGTGGTCATCCAACTGCTTCTCCAGTTCCCCAACACTTTCATTCAGGAGCTGCACCTGGACACAATTCCTGCAGGTGTAGTCTCCAGAAACTCCAGCCGTGTCCCTGACTTCCCACATCCTGCAGGAAACACATTGCACCAACATGCCTGCCATTTCTTCAGTAGACAAAAAAAATCACAAATTTCAAACATGTCGCCTCCTCGCCTCCGCCCCCTCGCCAACGACTCTTGAGCTAAAGACTCGCACTTTTCTCTCAAGGCACTTTCCTCGACAAGGCCGCTCCCCGACAGGCTGCTTGCTCCCTTAGAGCAAACCTTGCTTATATTAACTGATTAATTATCTAATTCTCCAATTTACCAATTTGCAAATTAAATTCCACAGCCAATCCCCGCATTCCTTCACCTGCTGCTCCGCTGCCAATCTTCCTTATTGGGAAAGGCTTGATTGTAATCACGTAATTCTAAAAGCTGGATCAACATGCACTTTGAAAGGCAAGGATTGGTTTGGGGCAGGCAGCTCGGCTTTGTGTGTAGGTGTTGGTGTGTCAAGAAACTGACTGAATTGTTTGAAGAGGTGACCAAGAAGATGGATGGATGCAGGCAGCACAGTAGCCATTGTGTACATGGACTTTGGCTAGGCCTTTGACAGGATACGACATGGTAGGTTGTTTTGGAAGAGCAAATCACATGAGATCCAGGGCACACAAGCCAATTGGATACAAATTTCACATGAAAGTAGGATACAGAGGGTTGATTTTCAGATTGGAAGCCAGTGTTGTGCCAACTGGGATCGTTGCAGGGACCACTCTATTGATATTATATTATCGATTTGGGTGTGAATGTAGTTGGTACTAGACTAAGTGGGACCCGTTGGGTCCCTTGTTCACACGGGAGGGCTGGTCCCCCGACGGAATATTCCACCTCTCCACCAATTCCAATATTGGTGGCCGGTGGGGGGGGCTTTCTGGAGTGCTGGTATGGGTTCTTGGGGTGGCAGCTCAGTCCCTCAAGCCTGATCTGCTGGCAGCTCACTCACGGCTGGTGGGCTGGCAGTTGACTCATGACTATTCCTTGAAATTCCATTTCAAGCAGGGTGCAAGGCCACCAAATTCAAATCCATGTTCCTACCATTTCAAGCAGGGGGCAAGGCCACCAAATTCAAGTGCAGTTTCTTACCACTTTGAGCAGGGTGCAAGGCCACCGAATTCAAGTGCAGATTCCAACCACTTCAAGCATGGTGCAAGGCCACCGAATTCAAGTGCAGTTTCATACCACTTCAAGCTGGATCCAAGGCCACCAAATTAAGTGCAGTTTCATACCACTTTCAGCAGGGTGCAAGGCCACCAAATTCAGTGCAGTTTCATACCACTTCAAGCAGGATGCAAGGCCGCCAAATTAAAGTGCAGTTTCATTCCACTTCAAGCAGGGTCCAAGGCAGCTTCATACCATTTCATGCAGGGTGAAACAACCATAAAACCACACAAAACACCAAAATCGCAGTTCAGTAGACATTCAGTGTGTTCAGTTCAGAGTCATGACCTCTCCCTCCCCCATCATGCAGAGACTGAGCCACACCCACACTTCTGGGTTTTATAACTCCTCCCCCTCCCACCGGAAAAGGTGTGGCTTTCAGGGCGTGATTGACAGGAGAGAGATTCTCAACATTTTTTAAACACTAATAACACTTTTATTTTTCATTGATGGGAAGAATTATCTGCACCTGCTCAGCGGAGGGGGGACTGAGTAAGATGGCCAAAAATCACAGCCGTAAGTGATAGCATTTTATCTAAAATCAATATACAGTGCAAACAGGAAGTAAGTGTCTTTTAACTTCAAGCCAAAGCACCCAAGCCGCCATTTGCAGTAAGTAGTGCCTTTCAACTTCATGCCACCATTTGCAGTAAGTAGTGCCTTTCAACTTCAAGCCAATGCACCCACGTCACCATTTGCAGTAAGTAGTGCCTTTCAACTTCAAGCCAAAGTACCCAAGCCATCATTTGCTGTAAGTAGTGCCTTTCAACTTCAAGCCAAAGCACCCAAGCCACCATTTGCAGTAAGTAGTGCCTTTCAACTTCAAGCCAAAGCACCCAAGCCACCATTTGCAGTAAGTAGTGCCTTTCAACTTCATGCCACCATTTGCAGTAAGTAATGCCTTTCAACTTCAAGCCAAAGCACCCAAGCCACCATTTGCAGTAAGTAGTGCCTTTCAACTTCAAGCCAAAACACCCGTCACCTTTTGCAGTAAGTAGTGCCTTTCAACTTCAAGCCAAAGCACCCAAGCCTCCATTTGCAATTAGTGCCTTTCAACTTCAAGCCAAAGCACCCAAGCCACCATTTGCAGTAAGTAGTGCCTTTCAACTTCAAGCCAAAGCACCCAAGCCACCATTTGCAGTAAGTAGTTCATTTCAACCTCAAGCCAAAGCACCCGCTACCATTTGCAGTAAGTAGTGCCTTTCAACTTCATGCCACCATTTGTAGTAAGTAGTGCCTTTCAACTTCAAGCCAAATCACCCAAGCCACCATTTGCAGTAAGAAGTGCCTTTCAACTTCAAGCCAAAGCACCCACCACCATTTGCAGTAAGTAGTGCCTTTCAACTTCAAGCAAAGCACCCAAGCCACCATTTGCAATAAGTAGTGACTTTCAACTTCTAGCCAAAGCACCCAAGCCACCATTTGCAGTAAGTAGTGCCTTTCAACTTCAAGCCAAAGCACCCAAGCCACCATTTGCAGTAAGTAGTGCCTTTCAACTCCATGCCACCATTTGCAGTAAGTAGTGCCTTTCAACTTCAAACCAAAGCACCCAAGCCACCATTTGCAGTAAGTAATGCCTTTCAACTTCAAGCCAAAGCACCCAATCAACCATTTGCAGGCAGTGCCTTTTTACTTCAAACAAACCATATTTTTCATTTTCAAACTACATTAAGGGTACTCACAGTTGTGTAGACATTTGCTCGTGTTATTCAGAGCTCAGAGAGACGTGACCGGTGCCTTCATCCATCTTGCAGACACTGAGTGAGGCACACCGCTTCCTGGTTTTATAGTCCCTCCCCGTCCCTCCAGCAGGGGCAGCTGAGAGAATTTGACTTTTTTAAACTTCAAGCCAAAGCTCCCAAGCCACCATTTGCAGTAAGTAGTTCCTTTCAACCTCACGCCAAAGCACCCAAGCCACCATTTGCAGTAAGTGCCTTTCAACTTCAAGCCAAATTACCCAAGCCATCATTTGCAGTAAATAGTGTCTTTCAACTTCAAGCCAAAGCACTCAAGCCACCATTTGCAGTAAGTAGTGCCTTTCAACTTCAAGCAAAGCACCCAAGCCACCATTTGCAGTAAGTAGTGCCTTTCAACTTCAAGCCAAAGCACACAAGCCGCCATTTGCAGTAAGTAGTGCCATTCAACTTCAAGCCAAAGCACCCAAGTCACCATTTGCATTAAGTAGTGCCTTTCAACCTCATGCCACAATTTGCAGTAAGTAGTGTATTTCAACTTCAAGCCAAAGCTCCCAAGCCACCATTTGCAGTAAGTAGTGCCATTCAACTTTAAACCAAAGCTTCCAAACCACTATTTGCAGTAAGTAGTGCCTTTCAACTTCAAACCAAAGCATCCAAACAACCATTTGCAGGCAGTGCCTTTTTGTTCAAACAAACCATATTTTCATTTTCAAACCACATTAAGGGTACTCACAGTTGCGTAGACATTTGTTCAGTGTTATTCAGAGCTCAAAGAGACGTGACCCATGGCTTCATCCATCTTACAGATACTGAGTGAGGCACACCACTTCCTGGTTTTATAGTCCCTCCCCCTCCCTCCAGCAGGGGCAGCAGAGAGAAGGGTGAATTAAAAAAAAACATTAACATCTCTCTGATTTGTCATCGATGGGAAAAACCCTCCGTACCAGTAAGGCGGAGGGGGGCTCTGAGCGAGGTCACCATGAATGACGGTCGTAGGTGGCGGAGTTCTGTCGGAAATCGCAGCACAGTGGGCCAAAAGCGGTCAAGATCAGAGATTTAGTAATATATGATGGTTAGTGGAAGATACTGATATTTGTTGTATAATGGACACTGAAGAAAGTTATCTAAGAGTACAACAGGATCTAGATTAACTGAGCCAATGTGTCGAGGAACGTCAGATCAAGCAACTGTGAAGCATCACTCCTGAACAAGCTCAATTTGTTCTGTACTTGCTTTGAAATGTGACTTTTGGCTGCCCGAAACACTCAATCGCACTGCAGCCTCAGTTACCAAAGTCAACATCAGAAGACCCTACTTAAGGGTGAACTCTCTGAAAGCATATGGTTCTGATGATGTACCTGACTACATTCTTAAAACCGATACAGACCAACTGGCTGAGTTTTTCTGACATCTTCAACCTCTCTTTCCTAAGGTCTGGGGTTCCCACCTGCTTTAAAAGAACATAAATAATACTGGTGCCCAAGAAACTTGATGTGACATGCCCTCGATGACTTTGAATAAATGGCACCAATGTCCATGGTGATTAAGTGCATTGAGAGATTACTATTATTGTTTGTCGGGGGGGGGGCTTTGTGTGTACGTATGTGTCCGTGTGTGTGTATATATATACTCTGCACTGGAGCACTTGCTAAATGCTCCCATGTGGAATTATGATCCACATTTATGTTATTTTTTAGATGTTATTCTCCTTGCACTTATTTCATCCACCTCACTTCACAAAAGCAGCAGTGCTTTAGAATAATCCAAAGTTAATTGAGTGTGGGAGGATCAAGAGTATGGTCCCAATTTTCAATTAAGTAGTTTAGTTTATTTTTTGTGATGTGTACAGAGGTACAGTGAAAAGCTTTTGTTGTGCGCTAACCATTTAGCAGAAAGACTATACACATTCACTGTGTAGAGATATAATATAAAGGGAATAAGATGAATACCATTTAGTGCAGGATAAAGCCAGTAAAGTCTGATCAAAGATAGTCCGAGGTTCTCCAATCAGGACTGTTCTCTAATTTTAGGTAGGATGGTTCAGTTGTCTGATAACAGCTGGGATGAAACTGTCCCTGAATCTGGAGGTGTGCGTTTTCAAACTTCTATACATTTTGTCCGATGAGAGAGGGGAGAAGAGGGAGTGACCAGGGCGCGACTCATCCTTGATTATGCTACTGGCCTTGCCAAGGCAGCATGAGGTATAAATGGAGTCAATGGAAGGGAGGTTGGGTTGTGTGATCGTCTGGTCTTCGTCCACAATTCTCTGCAATTTCTTGCGGTCTTGGTTGGAGCTGTTCCCAAACCAAGTTGTGGTGCATACTGATAAAATGCTTTATTGTCTGCTGCCATTCGTCCTTGCTGGTACTGATACAGTAGTACTTGCTTGATGGAAAGCCCAGGATGATCAGATAAATGGATGCTTTTAAATCCTAAATCACTTAATAAATATTTGATGCAGCAATTATTGATTTTTTTCCACTTTAAAACAAATCATTCAGTAATTAATCTTTCCACCAATGAGCTCATACCTAGATTTAATATTAGTAACACATTTATAGGTTTCAGTTTAGATACAAATTAATTTATTCCGACAGCACTAAATTTATGCTCTTCACCTTTTAACAAATCATGTGTGTGACATATGCTGCATTGGGGTTCACGAATCCAAGAAAATTACTGGTAATCCTGACAGCAATATTTACTTTAAGCAGAGATAGGCACAAAATGCTGGAGTAACTCAGCGGGTCAGGCAGCAACTCTGGGGAAAAATGTATAGGTGACGTTTCAGGTCGAGACCCTTCTTCAGACTTTAAGCAGAGTCTTACCAGCAGGAGACTTTTCAAACAAAAGGACCTGCTATAAAATTATTTACCCTATTTCTGTTGATTTATTTAGTAAATATTGATAGAGACAGTGTGAAGGAAATGTAAAGGAGTTTAATGCAACTGAGAGTTTTATTCTAAATTGTAGCAATGTTACAAAATTTTGAGATTAAAAAAATCAAGTCTGTAATTTATCCCATCAGATAAAGCATAAAAAGAAGTTTAATTTGACACCTAATTCACTTTCATATCTTCAGTATTAAAAAAGTTATGGCCATTTTCATACTCGGAAATTAGCATCTTGTTCCCTATTGATTTTCCATTGACTTAACACAAAAGCTGTGATCGAGGACAGTCTAAAGCCCATAACTTTATTAAAAATTAAGAGAACTGAAAGAAATTTTCAGTTATTATAGATTGAAGCATTCTGAAACAAATATGAAACAATCTTACTTGGATGACCTGAAATTAAAGCATATAATTAGTTAGTTACCCAATTGTAGCTAATTCCAAAATTCAATTACTAGATCTAAACATCTGTCCATTTCTTAAGGAAAGATTAACATTTTTAAATAGCCTAAGTGTCCAAAGAACATTCACACAAGAATTCACAATAAAACATGATTTAAAAATCTCATTGACATTAATTTATAGGCCAAATGGAAGGGATTTAGTGTTCAATTGCTGTAATTTAATGGCCATTTAAATCAGCTTGCCAGTGGGATTCTGTGGAACGCGCTGGTTTAGAACGCTGCCATTGCGGTGAATGTGTACCCCATGTCGGCATGAAAGATACTGCGGGATTGAATGGGCCCCCAAGTCAGCTACTCGCAACATAGAATTTTGTATAAAGGGATCTTAAGAAGCCATTTTTAATGTATAAATAAACAACCTACCTTGCCTTGTCCCCTACATGAGATCCGTCCCGTTGTCGGGGTTCGTGGCTTTAGACGATGATTTTTAATCTACTATAACAATTAAATAACCCAATTTAGTTTAAAAATACCTGCAGCGAACAAATTTCGCCGCGATTTTTCGTCAGCAACTAAGTAGGCTGAACAACATCGATTTCAACAGCCTAGAGAAAATCGCGTTTTAAACCCGCCCCCCTCTCAAAGGCGCCAAGTTCGCGCACATGGGCAGCGGCAGAACTGCGCGCCGCTGAAGGTATGTTTTGCAACATACCCATAAATTGTAGAGTTGTAAAGAACAGTCTGTTCTAATGCTATACTATTATACAATACAATCTACAATCTACAATATACAATATCGTTTATTGTCATTTCAACCTCAAATGAAGTTCAAACGAAATTTGGTTTCCGCAGTCATACAACAAGAAAAGAACCAAGACACACACCAACACAATCTACACAAACATACACAAACATCCATCACAGTGAATCTCCTCCTCACTGTGATGGAAGGCAAAGTCTTGTCTCATATGTCTCATATTTATGTTCCATAAATAGCATGAGAAGGAGTGGATGAGTGGATAAGATAAAATGAATATTTTTGATGGGATGTGGGTAGGGTTGCTGAAGTCACATTGTTGGTCAATTAATTATGGCAGTTAGAGATAGAGTGAGAAGGCAAACAAACAATGCAAATGTACAAGGCATAGGATGCAGATCCGCGCAGTTATGGAGAACTGAAACCAAAGGGACAATATGGGAAATACCCAGCAGTTATGTGGAAACATCAAGTTCATTTTCAAGATGGGTAAATCTGCAGTAGAACTGACCATAGGAAGTTGACCTAACATGGTCGCTTGAGCCGTACGGCCTCACGGGGCCGGTCCCACTTCGATCACCGGGGCCGTATGGAAATGTGCAGGGCTGGTCCCGACATTGCACGGGGCTCCGAAAAACTGACACTGTTCAAAAATTCCGCGCGGCAACGGACTGCCGGCCCGCAGCCGCATTGAGGCCGTACGCGCTGCCTCAATGGGCGTGCACAGCGTCTCTACGCCGTACGCACTGTCTTGACGCTGTACGCACTGTCTCAACGCCATACGCAGCGTCTTGATGGCGTACGCCTAGCGCGAACTTCCCGCGGACTTCGCTCGAACTTCACGTCAACTCATACGGGATCACTCGACCTCCGCGCGGCTGCCGCTTCCGGTTTGGTCGCGCTCGCCGCATGCAGTCGCATGCTCGTGGGATAGGCCCTTTAGAAAAGAGATTAAAAAAGGACCAGGAGGGTAATAGTTTTCTGGATTACTCCCACTGCCGAGCGCTAGTGCGGGCAGGAATCGAAGTATACGCCAGCTGAATGTGTGGTTAGGAGGATGGTGAACATGGAACAGTACGGCAAAGGGGCACCGTTTGGCCCATGACGACTGGGCTGGACATGAAGCAAATTAAACCCATCAGTATGAGATCAATATCCCTCTCGTATCCATTGGCCTATCTAAAAGCCTCTTGTCATGTCAGCAGCGCGTCAGTTTTTTTTCAACCTTTTTTTATTTTTTAGTTTGTTTTAAAGTATGCACTTAATGTTCCTTCGTGTGTTTTGTGTGGGGGGTGGTGTGGGGGGGTGAGTGGGAAACCGCTTCGGTCGCCTCCTCCGTGGAGAGACGCCTTTTTCCAGGTCGCCTCCCCCGTGGCCTAACATCAAGGATCGACGCGGCCTTTCCCGGAGACGCGCCCGGGGCTTCAACTGCGGGCGCAGCGTGGACTCTCGGCGTGGAGCGGGTTAGCCCTCGCTGAGGCTCGCTGGACGGGAGCGCTCCGTTTCGCTGGCCCGGGGCAGCCGGCAGCCTGAAGCCGCGGTCTGCAGAGCTCCAGCTGGTGCGGCGTCTACAGCCCGGGATCCCTCGTGGGGGACCCGGGGGTGGAAGAAGAAGCCACCACTGCCGGCCCGCGGCCAACTTAACATCATCCCTGGAGGGGAGCTTCGACCGCCGGCCCTGCAGTCTACGGTGCTTCTGGCTGCGGCGGGGACTTTAAATCTTGATTGCCGGCCTGCGGCCTACAACAACTTAAGCCGCGGTCTCCGGTGAGGAAGAGCCGATCCTGGACTGACTCTGGACTCTGGTCCTGTCCACGGGGGGATATGGAGGAGGACTGGCCAAATTTTTGTGCCTTCCACCACAGTGATGAATGCTGTGGTGGATGTTTGTGTTCCATTTTGTGTGTTCTTTATTATTGTATCGCTGCTGACAACCCAAGGGGCGGGGCGCTACTCTGTGAGCGACTCGCGGCGCGCTGCTCCCGTATGTTTGCATGTTTTCTGAGTTGTTTAGTGTTTTTCTGAGAGTCATTAAGTGCGGTATTTAACGACAGCAAGTATGACTACCACGGTAATCTTTGTACTTGCTTTTGAGATCTGTGCACACTGTGTGTGCTCGCAGAAGTCTGTGTTGTATGACTGCTTGTCAGTACATTGTCCTGTCTGTATGTGGAGCCACGTCAAAGAAGATTTTCTGTTGCGACAGACAATAAAGTTTTCTGAATCTGAATCTGAAATGCCACCATGTTTAAGAAGGAACTGCAGATGCTGGAATGCTGGAGAAACTCAGCGGGTGAGGCAGCATCTATGGAGCGAAGGAAATGGGCGACGTTTTGGGTCAAGACCCTTCTTCAGACTGATGTGAGGGTGGGGGGTGAGAAAAAGAAAGGAAGGGGTGGAGACAGTGTGCTGAGGGAGAGCTGGGAAGGGGTGGAGAAAGCAGGGACTACCTGAAATTGGAGATGTCAATGTTCATACTGCTGGGGTGTAAACTGCCCAAGCGAAATATGAGGTGCTGCTTCTCCAATTTACACTGGCCATGGTGGAGGCCCAGGACAGAAAGGTCGGATTCAGAATGGGAGGGAGATTTCAGGTAGTCCCTGCTCTCTCCCCCTCCTCTTCCCAGATCTCGCTCAGCCCACTGTCTCCGCATCTTCCTTTCTTCTTCCCCCCCCCCCCCATCCTCAGTCTGAAGAAGGGTCTCGACCCTAAATGTCGCCTATTTCCTTCACTCCATAGATGCTGCCTCACCCGCTGAGTTGTTTACTATTAGGTCTCACCTCAACCTGCAGGTCCAGAGAAAACAATCCAGGTTTGTCCAAACTCTCCTTATAGAATAGACCTCTCATCAAAGGGACAGGGATCATGTATCATTAGGATAGAGTCAGAGTCATACACCGCAGAAGTAACCCTTTGGCCTAACTCATCCATGCTGACCAAGATGCCCCACTTGAGCTAGTCACACTTATTGGTTGCCCCATATCCCACTAAACCTTTCCTATCCATGTACCAGCCCAAATGTCTTTTAAATGTTGTTATTGTACCTGCCTCAACTATTTCCTCTGGCAGCTCTTCCCACATGCCCGCCATCCTCTGTATGAATAAGCTACCACTCAAGTTCCTATTAAATCTTTCCCCTATCACCTTAAACTGAAGCTCTCCAGACGTTGATACCCCTACCCTGACAAAAAGAATCTTGGCACTCACGTTATTTATTCCCCTTATGATCTTATACCTTATATAAGATCAACGCTCAGACTTCTACAAGGAATAACATCCTTGGCTGCCTAGCCTCTCCTTATAGCTCAGGCCTTTAGTTTGTGCAACATTTATCACCACCACCTGCTTCCTACCATGAAGCCAATTCTGCATCTAAAATTCTCCTGGTGCAGAGATTGCATGTACAGAAAAGACGGGTTGCAATTGAACACTCTTCTTCTTGCGTATGGCGTGCATATCCTAAAGTTGTAGGACAACTTGTTCTATTTGATCTTGTTTGATTGTGCACACCAAAGGTTGATTGCATTTGTCGAAACAGGGCGGACCACGTGAAGGTTGCAATCTCCCACCCCGCAATTGAACTGAAAGGGGACTTGCATCCTGGGAGGGAGATTTACTGGTGTTACTTGGAAAGAATTAAATTAGTTTGGTCAGGTGGGTAATTCCATGGTAGACCCCAGAGCAGAAATGAGGAGATGAGAAGTTGAGGGCAGGTACTGTGGTCAAAGGGAATTTAGTGGCTAGGACAGGTAGGATTGGAGCAAACAGATAGTTAAGGCCCATGGTTTATTTCAATGCACCAAACTTAACAGGTAAGACAGATGATCTCAGGGTGTGGGTTGGATCAGAGTACTATGATATTATAGCCATAATGAAAACATGGCTGAGAGAGGGGCAGGGCTGGCAGCTCAGTGTACCAGGATACCAATACTACAGGCGTGTTAGAGGTACAGATAAGAGGGGTGAGGGGAGGCGGTTGCCATTTTGATGAGGACGGCCCACTGGTGCAGCTGGTGGAGCTGCTGACTCACAGTGCCAGAGACCCAGGTTCAATCCTGACCTCAGGTATTGCCTGTGTGGAGTTTGCACGTTTCCTCCCACATCCCAAAGACTTCAGGGTTTGTAGGGTAATTGGCCTTTGTAAATTGCTCCTAGTGTGTGGAGAGTGAATGAGACAATGGGAAAATGTAGAAATAGTATGAACAGGTGATCACTGGTCAGCACGGACTCAGTGCGCTGAATGGCCTCTTTCCATGCTGTATCTCTGAAACAAAAAATAAATAAGGATTCTCCAGTGATGTTATATGAGTAGAATGGAGAAACAAGAAGGGGATGATCACTTTAGTGGGACTATATTATAGCCACCCCCACCCCCTCAATCGCCAGCAAGATTTGGAGAGGCAGATGTATAGGATGATCAGCAAATGTAAGAGTAATAGGGTAATACTTCCAGTTCCAAACTGCCCTACTATTGACTGGGTCTTCCAAAGTGCCATGGGTTTGGACGGGCTGGAATTTGTTAAATATGTCCAGTAAAGAGACCTGGGTGTCATGGTACACCAGCCATTGAAAGTAGGCATGCAGGTGCAGCAGGCAGTGAAGAAAGCGAATGGTATGTTAGCATTCATAGCAAAAGGATTTGAGTATAGGAGCAGGGAGGTTCTACTGCAGTTGTACAGGGTCTTGGTGAAACCACACCTGGAGTATTGCGTACAGTTTTGGTCCCCAAATCTGAGGAAATACATTCTTGCCATAGAGGGAGTACAGAGAAGGTTCACCAGACTGATTCCTGGGATGTCAGGACTTTCATATGAAGAAAGGCTGGATAGACTTGGCTTGTACTCGCTAGAATTTAGAAGATTGAGGGAGGTTCTTATAGAAACTTACAAAATTCTTAAGGGGTTGGACAGGCTAGATGCAGGAAGATTGTTCCCGATGTTGGGGAAGTCCAGAACAAGGGGTCACAGTTTAAGGATAAGGGAGAAGTCTTTTAGGACCGAGATGAGAAGAACATTTTTCACACAGAGAGTGATGAATCTCTGGAATTCTCTGCCACAGAAGGTAGTTGAGGCCAGTTGATTGGCTATATTTAAGAGGGAGTTAGATGTGGCCCTTGTGGCTAAAGGGATCAGGGGGTATGGAGAGAAGACAGGTACAGGATACTGAGTTGAAGGATCAGCCATGATCATATTGAATGACGGTGCAGGCTCGAAGGGCCGAATGGCCTACTCCTGCACCTATTTTCTATGTTTCTAAAATAGTTGTGGAGAAAGATAGGACTGGTCTTCAAGTTAAGGGCAAGGCCAATTTTTGAGGCATTGACCACAAACTTGCAGAGATTGGCTGTTTGCAGTCTTCTGGGACGTTGGATGCTTTTGAAAGTGCAATCGCAAAAAGGTTCAGGGACAGTTTGTTTCAAGGGCATGGCTGGCATGTTTAGGGAACCCTGATTGATGAGAGATATTGAGACCTTGGTCTGGATAAAGTACCCATATGCCAGGTATAGGAATGTTTTAGAGGGAAGGTACACAGAAATGCTGGAGAAACTCAGCGGGTGCAGCAGCATCTATGGAGCGAAGGAAATAGGCAACGTTTCGGGCCAAAACCCTTCTTCAGACTGATCATAGAGGGATATGGGCAAAACACAATTAAATTGGACTAGCTTTGATGGGCAACCTGTTTGGTGTGGACAAGGTGGGACAAAGGGCCTGTTTCTGTGCTTTGTTACTCTGTGACTGACTTTCTTTTATCAAGCCACAAACCATTCACTTCTTAGCTTGAAGTTGTGAGTGGCTAATGGAAACTGTCGAGGCTAAAAATAAAGTGTTGGTTGATGCAGTGAGTTACAGGGCAACAAGCAAACTTCCAGTCACTGGTGATGAGTTGGAAAAGTTTCAGTTTCCTTATTCACCTGCAATGCCTCCATTATTTTTATAGAGTGTTGTAAAAGGTAGGTTTGCCAAGAAGAAGTAAAGTTATGTTTAACCATGCCCTTTAGCCTTATTTCAATCCCACCCTGCCAAAGGTCATCGTCTAAGATGACTAATTTCTGCAAATAAAGGAAGCAGTGCCTTGTTATTTCATGTGGTTGATCACTTGACTGTGAATCACAATGCAATTCCCCTCAGTTGTTTCATCAGAAGGTTTGGTTGCAATTTCTTTGTATTCAGACTGCTTCATTCAGCATTACGTGGTAATGTCGATGAATTCCTACTTGGGGAACAGAATACTGGTACTTTTATCTGGTATCGTTTAATTTAGTTTATAGATACAGAGTGGAAACAGGCCCTTCGGCCCACCGGGTCACGTGCTGACCACCGATCCCCGCACATTAACACTATCCTACATGCACTAGGGACAACTTACATTTATGACGAAGTATGACAAATGTACGTCTTTGGAGTGTGGGTGGAAACTGAAGATCTCGGAGAAAGCCCACGCGGTCATGGCAACAACTTACAAACTCTGTACAGACAGCACCCGTAGTTGGGATCAAACCCGGGTCACTGACACTGTAAGCGCCGTAAGACAGCAACTCTACCGCTGCGGCACTGTGCAGTTCTCTAATTATTGATCCTGTGCCTAATTATGGAATTATTCACCTTGTTTTTTCATCCCAAAACATCATGGTATTGTGTATGAACCTCACTATCGTCTCTGAGATTTGGATTTTATCCCAATCATTCAGTTGATTCAAAGTCTTCTGCTTTGATGGCTGCTGGAAGTGATAAAAGATTTGCATAGTTGCAGTCAAGTGCAGTCCATAACAGTTATAGAGCCATACGGCACAGAAACAGGCCCTTTAGCCATTGTGTCCATACTGACCAAGACATCCCGCAAGATTCTAAACTAAACTAAACTAAACTAAACTAAACTAAACTAAACTCTAAGATGTGGGTGGGAAATAGACCACCTGTATGAAACCCACACGGTCACAGGAAGAATGTGCAAACTTCAAACAGACAGCACCAGAGGTCAGGATCAAACCTGGATCTCTGGTGTTGTGACGAAGCTGCTCCAACAGCAGTTAATAGTAAGATTAAACGAGAACTTACCAGTTTGAAGTTTGATCTGTATTTTATGAGGAGTTACGATGAGGGATTACGTGAAGAACCCGCTCAGTGCGCAGGCGCGGTGTACTTCCAAGCAACGGTGTGGAATCACAGATAGACACAGTTATTTTGAAGTAAACATAGTAAATATAAGGAGACATCAATTTATTAGTTTGATCCATATAATGAGGGTGGGAGCGGAGGGCACGTAATACCCTCATCGTAACTCCTCATAAAATACAGATCAAACTTCAAACTGGTAAGTTCTCGTTTAATCTTACTATTTTACTTCGGAGTCACGTGAGTGACTACGTGAAGATTTCAAAGCTCTGTGATTTCAAACCGTGTAACAGTTTCATTTCACTCACTGCCGAAGTTCTTGAGGGAGGAAGTGTTATCGTAATGAACCAATGAGTCTATTTGTAGAAAAACACAATGGTATTTTTTAAACAATAACAACAAAGAATTAAGTTGCTCCCCTGTGCTTAAATTAAATATTTGCAGTTCGTAAATCTTTACTGCAAATAAACCAGGTTTTGCCAACGGCTTATTATAAAATTTCTGAACGGTCTTTTCCCTTCCCACCATCCTGCTGTAGCCAGGATGTGGTCTATAGGCATGCCCATTCTTTAGCCGTCGACATGGATGCTGCCCTGGTGGAATAAAATTTGTACATGTTAGTGTTTATCCCAGCAGTTTCTAGCACCTGCTTGAGCCATCTCGCAATGGTTTGGCTCGTACCCCACCATAAGGTTTTTGTGACTGACCCACAAGGCTTTTCATCTCCCTCGAATATTCTGGTTGTGTCTATGTAGGATAGTAGGTGGGTCATGGCACATAACCGTGGTTCTGGTGGGTAAGCCACGACTGGATTAGGTGTTCCTGGTCTGCTCTGTTTGACCAGTCGCTGGATAACGACAGATCTGGTCTGGAGCTGTGATCATGTTGTCCAGTCGCAATAGGTGTAGTGACTGGACCCTCTGAGCGGATACAAGTGCCATCAACATGAGCGTCTTTAGTGTAGCTTGCTCGAGGCCGGGGGATCTGGCTGGTGGCCATTCCCTGAGATATGTCAGGACCACACTGATATCCCAAATATGGGTATACCTGGGCTTAGGGCTTGATATTGTAAATGCCCTTCATCAGTTTTACCACCAGTGGATGGGATCCCATCGCCTGTTGTCCTGGCGCTGGTTTGAGATAAGCAGAAAGAGCACTCTGCGCTGTGTTGATGGCACTGTAGCTGATCCCTACATCGTGGTGTAGATAGGCCAGGAACTCCAGTATGTTGGTGGCTGTAGCTGTTGCGTATGTTGTCCCTGTTTCCTGGCAGTACTTCTCCCTTTTTTGATGCTGGTTAAGTACTGCCTCTTGGTGGATGTTCGAAGGGATGCCGACATGGTGGTGATGGTTTGTTTGGACAATCCCAGTTCCAGGCAAGGTCTGTTCAAACTTGCAACCCAGGCGTTTAATTTTCTTATGGCATGGGTGTTTAGCTTACCTGGTAGGTAAGTAGCTGATAGCCAAATATGTCTTTCGACACACCATTGCCAAATCATGTTGACCAATTTGTCGCATGATAATGATTTTATGCCGCCCATATGGTTAATATAAGCCATCACCGTAGTATTTATCAATTTGTAACCGAACATGCAAGTGCTGCATATTAGATACCTATGCTTTTAAACCATAAAAGGCGCCCAACATCTCTAGATAGTTAATGCCCAGTGTAAGTAGTAATGATGACTCTAGGTTAGTCCATCTACCACTTGTGCTGGATATGGAGTTAGTCGCTCCCCAGCCTTGAGCACTGGCATCTGTTTGAATAACTAAAGTAGGGTTAGTGATAAAGATAGGGCTGAAACTATGCCAAACGTTTTCTGCCCACCACTGTAGCTCTGATATTGCTTCAGTGGGTAAGTTCATGACACGATCATAGTGACCTGTATGTCGTTTTATTGCCCGTACCTTTGCTCTCTGTAAATTTTTTGATAGTGCAAAGGTCCGAATTGTGTAGCCGGAAATGCTACTACCATTTCCCCAATTACTCTTGCTACTTGTCGAATAGATGGTCGCTCGTTGACCATTAATTTGTTGCATGATTGTGCTAATTCAACCATATTTGCCTTTGGCAAGGTAACAGTCATATGGACTGAGTTAATTGTGAAGCCCAGGTAGTCCATGATAGTGGATGGCTTCAACTTAGATTTATCTGGATGTAAGACGAACCCCAGAGTTTCGAGGAGCTGTTTTGTAGCTGATACTGCTGCCACAGCCAATTCCATCGTTTTCCCTACTATCAGAATATCCTCCAGATATGCCATGACAATATGTTTATGTTTTCTTAGTATTGCCATGGCTGGGTTCAATATTTTGGTGAATAATCTTGGGCTGAAGTTAGCCCATAGGGCAATGGTTTGTACCATCCAGATAAATTTTAGGTATTTGCGATGATCCTTGTATATGGGTACTAGATAGTAAGCATCTTTAAGATAAATGCTTGCCATGAAGTGTCCTTTGGAATTCAGTTGTTTGGCAGTAACATATGTCTCCATTTTGAAATGTATATACTTAACAAATTTGTTTAGTGATGTTAAGTCAATGATGATGCGACAGCCACCATCTTTTTTGGTTTTAGTGAATATATTCGATACAAATTCCAAAGGTTAATGTTTGGTCTTTTCGATGACCCCCTTTGGTTAAGTCTCACCAGTTCAGCTTGTCCCTCACGTTTCTCTTTGACGGAGGGAGAAATACCCTTTGGGGCCATTGTTGAACTGGTGGCGTTTTTTCTGACATGAATTGTATTTTATATCCACTAATGCTGTTGAGTATATACTTGTCACTCGTGACCATACCCCATGCTTCTTTAAACAAGTGTAATCTCCCCCCTGTTAATAAAGCACCCTTATTCTCTATATGCTGGTAGGGACCAGACCCACCTACCTCCATGGTTATTGGCGATTCTGTTTCTTCATTTTCCTGAAGATTTTGTTCTGACGTGCTGGCGATGTTGGGGGGGAGGCGCATTTTCCAGAGGGTCCGCTGCGGGCCCTGATCTAAAAGATCTTTGGGGATAATGTGCGGACCCCAAGCGTTCACCAGTCCCATATTGCGGACGTCGACTGGTGGATGCCGTGGGGTGCTGCCGCTTGGGTATCGGAGGTCTTGGTTTGCTCGTCCCGGGGCCTGCCCTCACAAATAGCAGCACGTCCGTCTCCGCAGCTGGGGATTTACACAAGCCAGCAAATTTGGGATTGAGGGCAGGTCTTATGTTTCCCTCCGGAGATTGTTGATCTCAAATTGTGTGGTACACATTAATGCCAGCACATCCTGCTGGCAGGTATCCATCTCCGTGGTCTCCACGGAATGAGCAAATGCTGTGATGGCCGACGTCAGGAGCCTTAGGATCCGCTGTTGCTTGAGTTCTTGGGTCCGGATGTGTGACCCACGTGCCCCCAAATTTGGCTGTGGACACTTTTTACTTTGAGGGCCTCACAGTTTTCTGGTGCTGTGTGTTGTTTCAGCACCTCAGCGAGCACCTTTTCCAGTAATGGTTGATGCTGGCCGCCATTCTTGGTTCCAGCGGTGCTCCAGCCCGTCGGGTTGCTACAAGCGGTCCATCACACTCTTCATGTTCCTGCATACTCCCGAATTCGTCCGCCTGCCCCTGTTCCAGACCAGCCCAGCCCTGGTCACCAATGCTAGCCTCCAGTAATGAGGGAGCAGAGAGCAGTGTACAGAACACTGTGGAGGGGGTGCCTGACCTCCCTCCGCGAGAGCGCTCTTTCTGCGCATCTCGCTGGAGCTGCTCCAATTGCTGTTGGATGCAGCTCAGGCGGCTGTCTCTCCTCCATTTAGGTGGAGACATGTCCCCGTCCGACGAATCGGACGCCACCGGCCGGATGCCTGTTCGGATGGCTAGACATCCAGCCCGCAGTTCAGGCACTAGCGGGACTGGGCTCGGCGCGGTGATGGGGATAGCGGAGCGCCCGGTAATTGTTCCTACCGCCTTCTTCTGGAGCTTTTGTGCCTTGTAGTAGCGAGAGCGCCCCTCAAGCAGCGCGTCTCGCAGGCACCTGCTCCATGAGCCGCTCCAGCGGCTCAGGCGGCTCTCTCTCCCCCCGTGCGGGTGGAGAGACGTCTCGTCCGACATCGGGAACACCTGCCGGATGCCTCTCGAGTGGCTATGCATCCAGCCCGCTGCTCAGGTACTAGCGGGCTGGCCTCGGCACGGTGTGGGGGAATTACGGAACACCGGGTAACGCTCCTACCGCCTGTTGCTGCTCCCCTCCCCGACGGGAATACGTTCCTCCTTGAACGGGGGACAGTTTTGTTCCAGAGCCTTTTTCTCTGCCTGTAAAAAACACAAGCAGAAAAAGGCTCACCTGTAAAAGATAACCTGTAGCGGGAGAGCCTAATTCCCGTGGCAGCCGCTGTTGCACTGCTGGCGTAATGCCGCGCCTGCGCACTGAGCGGGTTCTTCACGTAGTCACTCACGTGACTCCGAAGTAAAATCATGTATTGTCTTTCTGTTCACTGGTTAGCATGTAACAAAAGCTTTTCAAAGTACCTGGGATCAAGGGACGATAAACTAAACTGAAACTGAAACTGTGTTTAAAGTAAGTCAATTTGAAGACAATGCAGTCCTCCCACAGTATTGCTTGTACTGTGTAGTCTTGATCAGGGCTGTCAACATTTGGTGAGAGTTGGAGGGGGAAAACGAGGGGGGGAGGGGCTCCCTATCCCATGGTACGGAGCTTTTGCATTTTTCAGCTTGAAATTGTGCTATCTGGTGCATTCTGTAACAAGTCTTTTAAGTTACTCTTGAATGCAATATTTATGCTTTAAATTGATTAGCTATGACGTTAGGTTAAATTACATTCCTAATTACATTCCACAGTGGAACCAGGCTCCGATCAACAGGTGCAGCACATGAATCATCTTAGTGTATTCATGTATGGAAATCAGATTATAATCGAGCACTTGGCCCATGTTGACCAACCTGGGTCTCACTGCACACCTGGTACTACTCCTGATCCTGAATCCAGTTGCATACATTCTCTCATTCCTGGCCCTGAGTTCAGCCTTACACCTGGCCCCCCATTCTTCCCTGATCATAGCTGCTTACCTGCTTAGGTTCACAGTGCTGAACACTCCCATTGTCCCAGCTTTGACACCTAGTACTTTTCAAGACCTTGACTCTGGATGCACACTTGGCCTTGCTACTAACCCCTCTGTACTGACAATATATCTGGCCCACACATAAAACTTGCATGGGGACATGGTTAGG
Source organism: Amblyraja radiata (assembly GCF_010909765.2). Classification (NCBI taxonomy): domain Eukaryota; kingdom Metazoa; phylum Chordata; class Chondrichthyes; order Rajiformes; family Rajidae; genus Amblyraja; species Amblyraja radiata. The sequence goes on along the minus strand of NC_045967.1, from coordinate 2,276,432 downwards.
AGGTGTGTGACGGTTTGGTCAAGTGAGAATAACAGAGAATAAGAATGCTGCTGTCTTGTCAACAGACACGTATACAGGCAGTTGATATTAGTTTTGAAATTCTCGTTGATCACGACAGTATTTTGACAGAGCGTGAAAAATTTGTGATCAGAGTCAGAGCGTGAGAATTGGGCGAAATGCGTGAGAGTTGGCCGCTCTCTCTTCAAGTCAAGTCCATCATTAGGTGTAGCGGCGGACACTGCAAGAGAGAGACAGAAAAGGGGGGGGGGGAAGGAAGAGAAGGAGAGAGAGAGGGAGAGAGAGCGGGAGAGAGAGAGAGGGGGAGAGAGAGGGGGGAGAGAGGGGGAGAGAGTGGGAGAGAGGGGGAGAGAGGGGGAGAGAGGGGGAGAGAGGGAGAAAGAGGGAGAGAGAGGGAGAGGAAGAGGAATCAATGAACCACAGGGAGAAATGGTCCAGTGATCAGCACCTGGTGAGAGTGCAGCTGAGGATTACAGGTGTGGACAATACGAAGGTGACTCAAATGGCCATTTTGGACAGGGACTATATGATGAGAAGCAAAATATGAACAGGCAACATTATAACCTTTAACAGAGTGCTGGAGTAACTCAGCTAGTCAGGCAGCATCTCTGGAGGACATGGATAGGTGACTTTTGGGGTTGGGACCCTTATTCAGACTGAGATGCTGTCTGACCTGCTAAGCTGATCTTGATTTTGTTTTTGTTTTTGTAAACCTACATCTGCAGTTCCTTGTCTCAGCATTATAATTCAGAATGCTTTAGCCTGATAAGTAAATAAGATGTGTTTTATTTATTCTGTCCTTGGATGACTGACAGCTTGAAACAATTGGCCAGAGTCTACCCCACCACCAGCTGAGTGAATCTGGTCAAGTCATCCACACGGCAAGTATTTGAGTCCAAGCTGTAAGTTCTGTTATTTAGTGTAAGAAGTCAAAGGCTGGAACAGTAAATCAAATATGAAGTCCTTAGGAGACAACAGCTTGCAAGCACAGTTAAGTACCGAGTGCTAATAAAAATGAAGTACTCACTTTTGATTTCTTGTAATTTACTTGACATGTCAGATGATTCTTACAGGTCACCAATGTTGTCCCTGTTGGGCCTAGAGGAGTGGTCCATTTCTGGGGTCTCCTAGTCGCAAATATGCCAAACAAAGGTATGTTTATAGAGGAAGTAAATGTGTTCAGCTGTGAGGGTAAATTGTGCAAGCCGCCCTTGAGGCAGGTTCAGCCCAACGGAATGAACATTGCATTTTCCATTTTTAAGTAACCAACCCACAACAGCTTTCTTCCCACCCCACTTACTCCTGCAATAATACCCCATTGCTCTTTTTTTCCTTTCTTCATCTCCCCCTTTCCTCCCCCCCCCTTTTCCCCTCCCCCTCCCTCCCCTCCCCCTCCCTCCCCCCCCCCTCCCCCTCCCCCCCCTCCCCCCCACCCACCTCTCTCCACTAGCACAGTTTGCAATGAATACCCATTTCACAACTTTTCCATCCCCAAGCTGAACAATTGACAACTCTTCATCCTTTCGTGCTCACACCTGTCACCACCTGGGTTCACCGGTAACAGACATTTCACTGCACATCTCGTATGTGTGTGTGAGGAATCATGGCCGTCCGAAGGGGGGGGGGGGGGGGGGTGCGTTGGGTGCGACCGCACCCCCCTTTTTCCCCCCCCAGAGTAAAAAAAAATCCTGAGGGGAAAAAAAAAAAATAATAATCTGGCCCGCGGGATAAGGGAGTGTCCATTTCTCCGGGCCCTGGGGGGGGGGGGGGGTCTGCCCGGCTGGTCCAGCATTTCCAACCGCGGCGTCGGAGCCTCACCAACGGCTTGCCAGCCAACCGTCCTCCCATCGCCGGGCGGGAGTGGCTGAATCTGAACCCAGCGGCTGTAACCCAAACACCAGACTCCTGTGCAGCGGGGCCCGCTCCCCTCGCCTTCCCCCGCTGCTGGAGCCCAAGCCATCTTCCCCCCACTCCACCCCCGCTGGGCCCACGCCACCCCTGCTGGCCCACGCCACCCCCGCTGGGTCCACGCCACCCCCGCTGGGTCCACGCCACCCCCGTGGGCCCACGCCATCCCGCTGGGTCCAAGCCACCCCTGCTGGGCCCAAACCACCCACGCTGGGCCCAAGCCACCCCTGCTGGGCCCAAACCACCCCCGCTGGGCCCACGCCACACCCCGCTGGGCCCACGCCACCCCCCGCTGGGCCCACGCCACCCCCCGCTGGGCCCAAACCACCCCCACGGGGCCCAAGCCACCCCCGCTGGGTCCACGCCACCCCCGCTGGGCCCACGCCACACCCCGCTGGGCCCACGCCACCCCCCGCTGGGCCCAAGCCACCCCCACGGGGCCCAAGCCACCCCCACTGGGCCCAAGCCACCCCCGCTGGGCCCACACCACCCCCGCTGGGCCCACGCCACCCCCGCTGACCCCCGCTGGGCCCACGCCACCCCCGCTGGGCCCACGCCACCTCCGCTGGTCCCAAGCCACTCCCACTGGGCCTAAGCCACCCCTGCTGGGCCCACACCACCCCCGCTGGGCCCACGCCACCCCCGCTGGGCCTAAGCCACCCCCACTGGGCCCAAGCCTCCCCCGCCGGTCCCACACCACCCCCGCTGGGCCCACGCCACCCTCGCTGGGCCCAAGGCACCCCCACTGGGCCCAAGCCACCCCCACTGGGCCCAAGCCACCCCCGCTGACCCCCACTGGGTCCACGCCACCCCCGCTGGTCCCACCAACATCTTCGTCCCCCCCGGCAGAAAGAAGGGGGGGATGTGGGAGGGGGAGAGTGAGAGGGGAAGGGAGGTGAGAGAGAGATGGGGAGGGAAGAGGGAAAGGGGGATTATCTTTAGTGAGATTGCAACATTAAGGTAGGTTTTAGAGCTATTATATTTTCTCCTCCATATGAATAATTTTAAACAATATCAAATAATATCAAACAATTGGAACTGCTTTCTTTTCCTTGATAACAACACTGAAAATATGAATTCTATAGTTTGTGACATAAATATACATTTTAATGGGATCATTATATACAGATGTAACATTTCTATTTCGAGATCGGGGGGGGCGCAAATATGCGTCAAGCCGATAGCCTAATCGTTAAAGAGTTAAAAGATGGTTATATGGTTATAGCCTAATCGATAAAGAGCTGAGTAGAGGAATCGGAGCTGCCAAGGAAAGGTACTCTGAGAAATACCTGAATGAGTTTTACTGCAGGTTTGAAAGTCAGAAACGTAACCCTGGTACCCCCTCCCCAACAAACACAACCAGACCCCAGAATGGACCCTGCATCCTCTCCTTCCCATTCACCACCTCACACCTACTTAAGGCAAGACTCCCACCCCCACCAACACTTCACACCCAATTACTCATTTTTAACCAGTCCCTGCAAAGATGCACTGTCCCTGCCTGCTTCAACATCTCCACTATTGTCCCTGTACACAAAAAGGTAAGGATTACTGGTCTTAATGACTACAGGCTTGTCGCACTGACCTCTGTAGTCATGGTGACTGTTGAAAGCCTTGTGCTGGCCAAGCTGAAAAATATCACAATCCCTCTGCTGGACCCTCTGAATTTTGCATATTGGGCTAATAGATCTGTGGATGATGCAGTCAATCTGGGCCTGCACTTCATCCTCCAGCACCTAGACCGCCAGGGGACCTATGCGAGGATTTTGTTTGTTGATTTTAGCTCTGCATTCAACACCATTGAGCCAGAGCTACTACGCTCCAAACTTTCTGAGTTGACTATGCCTGAACCCCTCTGTCGGTGGATCACCAGCTTCCTGACAGACAGGAAGCAGCATGTGAGACAGGAAAGCATATCTCGGACCCGCAAACGCTCAGCATAGGAGCACCGCAATATGCGCACTTTCCTCTCTCCTCTACTCTCGCCACACCAATGACTGCACCTCCACAGACACCTCTGTCAAGCTTCTCAAGTTTGCGGACGACACAACCCTGATTGGACTGATCCAGGATGGGGATCTCTGAACTCTTTTCAATTTGACAACTTTCCTATAACATGGTGCCCAGAACTGAACACAATATTCTAAATGCGGTCTCACCAACGTCTTATACAACTGCAACATGACCTCACAACTTCTATACTCAATACTCTGACTGATGAAGGCCAAAGTGACAAAATACGTTTTGACCACCTGATATACCTGCAACACGACCTTCAAGGAACCATGCAACCATCAACCATTCCTCTGCCCACCTGGCTAATTGATCCAGATCCTGCTGCAATCTTTCACAACCATCTTCACTATATGCAAAACCACTCACATAGAAACATAGAAACATAGAAAATAGGTGCAGGAGTAGGCCTTTCGGCCCTTCGAGCCTGCACCGCCATTCAATATGATCATGGCTGATCATACAACTCAGTATCCTTTACCTGCCTTCTCTCCATACCCCCTGATCCCTTTAGCCACAAGGGCCACATCTAACTCCCTCTTAAATATAGCCAATGAACTGGCCTCAACTCCCATCTGTATCATCAGCAAACTTGCTAATCTTGCCCTGTTCTGTGACGTTTCACAGAGTGCTGGAGTAACTCAGCGGGTCAGGCTGAGTATGGAGGTTGGGAGGTCATGTTGCGGTTGCATAAGAAGGTGGTGAGGCCGCATTCAGAGTATTGTATTCAGTTCTGGGCACCATGTTATAGGAAAGATGTCATCAAACTGGAAAGGGTACAGTGATGATTTACGAGGATGTTGCCAGCACTAGAGGGCCAGAGTTATAGGGAGAGGTTGAGTAGGCTGGGACTCAATTTCATGGAGCACAGGAGGATGAGGGATGATCTAATAGAGGCAGATAAAATTATGATTTGAATAGATATGGTTGAGTCTTTTGCCCCGAGTAGGTGAATCGAGGAGCAGAGGACATAAGTTTAAGGTGAACGGTAAAAGATTTAATAGGAATCTGAGTGGTATGATTTTCACACAAAGGGTGGTAAGTGTATGGAACAAGCTGCCAGAGGAGGTAGTTGAGGCAGTGGACTATCGCAACATTTAAGAAACAGTTAGACAGGTACATGGATAGGACAGGTTCGGAGGGATATGGATCAAACGTGGGCAGGTGGGACTAGTGCAGATGGGACATGCTGGACAGAAGGGCCTGTTTCCACACTGTATCACTCTATGACTATCTTTCCCTATCAAACCCATTCTCCTGCCTTCTCCCCATTACCTCTGACACCCCTATCAATCAAGAATCTATCAATCTCCTCCTGAAAAATGTCCATTGACTTGACCTCCACAGCTGTCTGTGGCAATGAATTCCACAGTTCACCACCCTCTGACTTAAGAAATTCCAGCTCATCTCCTTCCTAAAGGAATGTCTTTTAATGGTGAGGCTGTGGCCACTGGTCCTAGACTCTCCCACTAGTGGAAACATCCTCTCCACATCCACTCCATCCAGGTTTTTACCAGGCTGGGACAGACGGCAACAGCTTCACACCGTGTCCCAAAGCTTGTGTCCTGTCCTGCATCACCCAAGGCAGCAGAGACATTATAGTAGAGGGCAAGCACCGTAACAAAGTAGCTCACGATGGTTTGGGTAACATTCAGGAATGTCTATGCATGCCACATCATGAATATTACTGAAGAACGGTCTTGACCCGAAATATAATGATGATGATGATGGATGGGATTTATATAGCGCCTTTCTAATACTCAAGGCGCTTTACATCGCATTATTCATTCACTCCTCAGTTACACTCGGTGGTGGTAAGCTACTTCTGTAGCCACAGCTGCCCTGGGGCAGACTGACGGAAGAGTGGCTGCCATTTTGCGTCTACGGCCCCTCCGACCACCACCAATCACTCACACACATTCACACACAGGCAAAGGTGGGTGAAGTGTCTTGCCCAAGGACATAACAACAGTATGCACTCCAAGCGGGATTCGAACCGGCCACCATCCGGTCGCCAGCCGAACACTTAGCCCATTGTGCCATCTGTCGCCAGAGATGGCGCAATCTATGAGATAATCTCCAGAGATGCTGCCTGACTCACTGAGTTACTCCAGCACTCTGTGACATGTCATCTATCCATGTTCTCCAGAGATGCTGCCTGACCCACTGAGTTACTCCAGCACTTTGTGACTATTCTCCCTTCACCCATCTGCCCAAGCCCACCCTCCCCCCTCCTTTCCTATGTTCCTTTCCACCCATAAACCTCTCTGCCTTTACCTTTCACTCCTCTTTCAAATCTGCTCTACTTAACTACATGCATTTTTCTTCTTAACTTTTTAGTCATAGAATGATGCAGTGTGGAAACAGGGCCTTCAGCCCAACTTGCCCACACCGACCAACATGCCCCATCTAAACTAGTCCCACGCACATGCGTTTGGCCCATATATCCATCTAAATCTGCCCTATCCATGTACTTGTCCAAATGTCTCTTAAACATTAGGTTAGTCCCAGCCTTAACTACCTCCTCTGGCAGCTCGTTCCATACACCCAGCACCCTTTGTGTGAAAAATCTACCTCTCAGATTCCTGTTAATTTCTGACATATTGGTCATATATTTGGTGCAAAAATGCTCCACAATAAGGCTCAGAATGCATCAGAGAGCATCTAAAACCCCAGAGCTCCCAGGGCCCTTAAGCGGGCCCTGGACCCTGGCATCGAGGGACTTCACGCTTCACGCTCATGATGTGCGCAGCACGCACACTATTTCACATTAAATTTCTTTGTAATCCTGTCATGCCACCCCCCTTTTTGGAAAGCTTCGTACGGGCCTGCGAATAAACTTGACTTGACTTATTTTGTCCTGCCCCTCCTCCCTCAGATTTCTTTCCCATCTCCCCCTACAATCAGTCAGAAAGGTTCTCACCTGAAACGTCAACTGTCCGTGTTCTTCAGGGAAGCTGCCTGACCCATTGAGTTACTCCAGCATGTTGTGTTTATCTTTGGTATTCACCAGCTTCTGCATTTCCCTGTTATTACAGTATTGGCTGAATATGTTGATAAAATATTAGCGGATCTAGACCTGTTAGAGGGAAGAGCAAGGAAAATACTTAGGATATGCCTCAAGGCCCGACTTGCAGAGTTTGTACATGGGAGATTGTGTCTTGTGAATCCTATTATTTGAAGAAGTGACCAAAAATGTTTGATGAGGGCAGAGCTGCAGAGATATGGATTACAGCAAGGCATTTGACAAGGTTCTACATTTACACAAAGGGTGGTGAGTATATGGAGCAAGCTGCCAGAGGAGGTAGAAACATAGACAATACGTGCAGGAGGAGGCCATTCGGCCCTTCGAGCCAGCACCGCCATTCATAGTGTCATTGTGATCATTGTCCCCTATCAAGAACCCATGCCTGCCTTCTCCCCATAGCCCTTGACTCCACTAGCCCCTAGAGCTCTATCTATATTTTTGTTTTGATGTATTTGAGGCAGGTATTATCACAATGTTTAAAAAGCATTTGGACAGCTACAAGGATAGGATAGGTTTAGTGTGTTTAAATGTATGTTTTTAATGTTTCTTTGTGTGTTTTGTGTTGGGGGTGGTGTGGGGGGGTGAGGGGGAAACCGCTTTGGTCGCCTCCTCCACGGAGAGGCGACTTTTTCCAGGTTGCCTCCCCCGTGGCCTAACTACGAGGATTGGTGCGGCCTTTCCCGGAGACGCGCCCGGGGCTTCAGCGGCGGGCGCAGCATGGACTCTTGGCGTGGAGCAGGTGAGCCCTCGCTGGGGCTCGCCAGAGGGGAGCGTTCCGTTTCGCTGGCCCGTGGCAGCCGGCAGCCGGCTCCAGCTGGCGAGGCGTCTGCAGCCCGGGATCCCTCGTGGGGGACCCGGGGGGAAGAAGCTTCCACTCCGACTGCCGGCCCGCGGCCTACTTTTACCGCGGACCTGGTGTGGACTCACCATCGGGAGTGGGGTTCCTCGCTGGAGATCCCTGGAGGGGAGCTTCGACTTCGACTGCTTCCCTGCAGTCTGCGGTGCTTCTGGCTGCGGCGCGAACTCTAAATCACCGACCGCTGGCCTGCGGCCTACACCAATCTGAAGCCGCGGTCTCCGGTGGAGGAGGCACCGATTCAGGACTTACCTTGACTTTTATCTTCTGGACGCCTGCAGCGACGCCTGCGGAGGGTTGAGGTCCCGGCCACGGGGGAAAATGGAGGAGGACTGGCAAAATTTTGTGCCTTCCACCACAGTGATGAATGCTGTGGTGGATGTTTGTGTTAAAATGTTATTGTGTTTTTGTGTGTTCTTTCTCATTGTACCGCTTCTGGTAAATTCATTTCACTTGCACTTTATGTGCAATGTGATGAATAAAACTGATTGTATTGTATTGTATTGGGTAATATGTGCTAAATGGAGGCATGTGGGACTAGTGCAGATGGGGCATATTGGTCAGCATGGTCAAGTTGGGCTGAAGAGCCTGTTTCCATGTTGTTTGACTGACTCGAAGACATGCAAAAACAAACCTCTAAGGCCACAGCAATAAGCCAGTGATATTGCAGAGTTATGAAAAAAAGAAATTGAGATATCAATGTTAAAGATGAGAATGAGAAGCTGCAAAACTAGAAGCAAGTGGGTTACGGCAGGAAACAGCAAATGCTACACCACAATCATTAAAGTGCAGTGGTAGCAGGGACATGTGTAATCCTGCAGGCTGTAGGTCATGCAGTGTGCCAAAAACACAATGCCAATTAAAGGCACAGGTCTCAGTTTGAAGGGATATGAGGTGAACCTTCTAATATGCAGAACTTGTTGTGGAGGATGGTGATATACTGTGCCAGCCTAGCGTTGTATAGAGAGACTGAGTTGGATTAGGAATGGGTACTTCAGATCCCCCAGCACAAAACTCGGACTATAATAGCATCCGGCCTTATCAATATATTCTCTCCACGTTAAAGAGATCACAGGCCGCAGGGAGGCTTGGGGGAGTAACATATAACACACCAATTATGATGGCACAGTTATGAAATCCCTCAACTTTAAGCCACGCAGAATCCAGATGAATTATTTGATGCAGTTCATAACTAGCAAATGCTGCCTCAGTTAACTGAAGAGGAGGAAGTAAAACTGATAATGGCTTGTTTTAGTCAGTTTCTGTCCTTTCAGCTGCACCCCACCTACGCAATCAGGGTAGAGGTTCTTTTGACAACGTAAAAAATGCAACTTTAGTGGTTGTGTGACATAATGTGACATAGTGGTTGTGTGATATAGTGTTTGTGTGGCATACCATGTGAGCCTTGTTGGTGTCTACTGGGAATAGGACAATACATGGCAGCTTTTGTAAACCTATGGCTTCATTTTTTAAGGAGTTTCTACTTCTCTGGCCTGCTGAGTTACTCCAGCATTTTGTGTCTATCTTTGATATAAACCAGCATCTGCAGATCCTTGTTATTATGGAATGGGTCGAATATGTTGATTAAATATAAATGTACAATGTCCATCTGAAGTAAAGAGACAACACTGTATTTGTGTAGGAAGGAACTACAGATGCTGGTTTAAACTGAAGATAGACACAAATAGCTGGAGTGACCCAGCGAGTCAGACAACATCTCTGGAGAAAAGGAATAGGTGACGTTTCAGCTCGAGACCCTTCTTCAGGCTGAGAGTCAGGAGAGAGGGAAACAAGAGATATAGATGGTGATATACAGAGATATAGAGCACATGAATGAACGATATGCCAGAAGGTAACGACGACAAAGGCCATATATTGCCATATTATCTGAATGGTGGCCGATTAGGAAAAGGGGAGATGCAGCGAGACCTGGGTGTCATGGTACACCAGTCATTGAAAGTATGCATGCAAGTGCGGCAGGCAGTGAAGAAAGCGAATGGTATGTTAGCATTCATAGCAAAATGATTTGAGTATAGGAGCAGGGAGGTTCTACTGCAGTTGTACAGGGTCTTGGTGAGACCACACCTGGAGTATTGCGTACAGTTTTGGTCTCCTAATCTGAGGAAAGACATTCTTGCCATATAGGGAGTACAGAGAAGGTTCACCAGACTGATTCCTGGGATGGACAATACATGGCAGCTTTTGTAAACTTATGGCTTAATTTTTAAGGAATTTAAAAATCCTGGGATGAAAAATATTTTTCACACAGAGAGTGGTGAGTCTCTGGAATTCTCTGCCACAGAAGGTAGTTGAGGCCAGTTCATTGGCTATATTTAAGAGGGAGTTAGATGTGGCCCTTGTGGCTAAAGGGATCAGGGGGTATGGAGAGAAGGCAGGTACATGATACTGAGTTGGATAATCAGCCATGATCATATTAAATGGCGGTGCAGGCTCGAAGGGCCGAATGGCCTACTCCTGCACCTATTTTCTATGTTTCTATGATGCTGTGGATTATGTGAAAACAAGTTACAGACAATGAGACTCAACAATACAACTTTGAACCCAATACAACGGCTTGGGTGGGTGAGGGCGTAAAGTGAGGGGATGCTAAAGCCCCTGTCCCACATGGGCAACCTCCAGCGCGACCTCTGCTGAGTTTGCCCGCCACCCAGAGTCACGGCAAGCTCGCCACGAGGTCGTTGGAGGTCTTCGTCACTCTCCTTCATGGTCGAGAGTGGTCTCCGCATAGTCGAGGCTTCAGCTAGGTCGCGGCGTGTTTTTCAAAATGTTACAAATTCGGCCGCGACTAAAAATAGGTCGCCGTGGGAAAAATCGATATATTTTTAGACGTAGGTCTAGTCGAAGCCGGTCGTAGTAGGTTGTGATGCTAGTCGTAGGTGGTCGAAGGCAGTCGAAGGTAATAGCTCCGGGATGAAAAAAAGGTCAGTAGAAAAAAAAGGTAATTTAAACAGCAGAACGTGACCTCTATCACTCCAAGGCATGTTCATTCATAGCTCGAGAGATTTTTTGGAGAGGAGACTTGTGTTTTAGAGATGGCACCAAAAAGGCAGCAGTGCATGGGGAGGGCACAACCCTAAAAAAAACCTGCCATGCAGGTGTTGCCCACCCAGGAGGAAGAGTGGCAGGAGGTGATGCCACAGGAGGTGATAGTGCAGGAGGAGGTAGCCCTGCATGAGAGATCCCTGGAGGAGGAGACCAGGGTGGTAGTATATGTCCCCACCACCACCCCATCCTTCACTGCCTCATTTGAAGGCAGCAAAGCAGCCCTTTCTCCTGTGTCTGACACAGCATCAGGCAGATGCCCATTGGTGGTGAGGGAGGGCTGGACAAAGGTTATGCCCTACACCTTCACCAGGCAGCAGGAGTGGGACCTTGAGGAATGGTTCCAGCAGAATGCCATCCTGTACGAAAAGGAAGATGAGGGGTAGAGGGACAGGGACAAGAATGGCATCCTTGCCATCCACTGCCCCACATGTGTGCTTCAAGTTCCATCTTTTGTCAAAGCCCAGCGCCACTCTCTTCCAGTCATCTGGTGTACTGGGACAGCATCACATCATCTCCATTCACCCATTGAGACCTCTTCTTGTGCTTCCTCTTCACCCTTGCTCTTCCCATTCTGCCTTTCTTAAAAGGCTGCAGAAGTAAAAGGGCTACTGCAAACAGCAGTGGTTGTATTTTCACTAACATCCTCCAAACTAGTTCCTTCCTTGCCTGCATGGTTCAGAATGATTTTTATTTTAAACCTGGGAGGCATTTTTTAGTGAGAAAAAAATGCAGACATGTCATCATTTTATCAGGTGATCATTTGAGCTGTGGACACTTGTCACTGGTCGTTGTTGGTTTTCGGTGTGGTCCTCTGAGGTGGAAGGGGGTCGTGTTCATTCACGGACCAATTTGCCAGAGACCATCCTCGAATAAAACGTACATGGTCGAAGCCAGTCTTCAACATAGTCGAAGGAGGTTGAAGGAGGTCGAAGGATGTCTTCAACATAGTCGTAGGAGGTCGTAGGTCACCGCAACCTTAATTTTTTTTATAGTCGCTTAAGCTCGCCAGAACGCGCGGTGGAGGTTTCCTAAGTGGGACAGGCCCTTAAGGTTACTTGAAGTTAGAGAAATCAATATTCATACCGTTGGGCATTTGTACTGTCATTTCACAGTCACAGAACATAGAGAATATTGCAGCAGGGGAACATGCCCTTCAGACTATGATGTTTGTGCCAAACATGATGTCAAATTAAATGGATCTCTACTGCCTACACATGCTCCATATCTCTGCATGCCCTGCATATTCACATCCCTGGTGGCATTTAGACGGACACATAACCAGGTAAGGAACAGTGGGAAATAGACTGTGTGCACACAGATGGGATAAGTTTAGAGTGGCATCATGATTGATAAGGATTTTGTGGGCTGAAAGACCTGTTCCTGTGCTGTAGTTCTACGGAGTACGATTTCTAGCTGCTCAGAATGTTCTGCTCCCTTTCTGAGAAATCCTTAATCCCAGCACTAGGGATGAACACACCCTCCTGAGCAGTAGTGATCGGGGCCTTGTCCCTCTAACTATCAACTTCCCCATTACTACTGCTTATTTCAACTTTGTCCTATTTCTGCTGTACAAGAGAACGAGTTATGATATCAAGGCCGCACCCATCCCCTGAGAGGCAATTCACCCCACAGTATCCAAAGGGATTTATTTGTTAAAGAGGGGAAGAGTCAAAGTGCATCATCTCACACTGAAAATAATCAAATTCCATCTACTATTGATCTGCCCATCTTACCTGTTGCTAAATTTCACCCTGTAACCTCCAACTATCCTCCTCACTATCAATTAGACCACCATTTTTCGTTTCATCTGCAAATTCCTATATTAAGGTAGAGATTGTTACCATGGAGAAGACACATGTAGAATCCCAGCACTGATCCCTGTGGAATGGCACTGTTTACAGGCCTCCCAATCACATAAACAACTCCCTCGTGTCCTATGTCTCCCATTTCCAAGGCAATTTTGGTAATAATTTGTCAAGTTGCTCTAGATCAAGTGTTGGAGTCCCATTTGGGACTTTGTCAAAGGCTTTACTGAAGTCCACTGTAGTCTACGCAAACCACACATCAGCTTGTTCTGTTGATGCGCTGACTAGATATCTGACTAGATAGGAGACTATTTCACTTGTGCATTCACATTAGTGAAATTATACACTAGATTTTATAGTCGTAGTCCTAGAGTCATACAAGGTGGAAACAGGCCCTTGACCTTGCTGATCAATATGTCCCATCCACACTGGTCCAACCTACTTGTGTTTGGTCCATATCCTTCTGAACCTATCCTATCCACGTACCTGTCCAAATGCCTTTTAAATGTGCCTCAACTACCGCCTCTGGCAGCTCTTTGCTTATACGCACCATCCTTTCTGTAAAAACGTTGCCACTCAGGTTCCGATTCTATCTTTCCCCCCTCATCATAATCCTCTATCCACTGGTTATTACTCTGGATAAAAGAGTTCACCCTATCTGAACACCTCATGATCTTATACACCTCTATAAGACACCATTCATCTCCCATGCTCCAAGGAATAAGCTCAACCTCTCTGCACCCTTTTCAGTTTCCAAACATCTTTCCTATAACAGAGTGACCAAAACTGAACACAATGCTCTAAATTTGGCCTCACCAATGTTTTAATAAACATACTTAATAAGTATAGTTTGGTTTAGTTTAGAGATACAGCATGGAAACAGACCCTTCGGCCCACCGAGTCCATGCCGACCAACGATCCCCACACATTTACACTATCCTACACACACTTGGGACAATTTACAATTATACCAAGCCAATAAACCTACAAACCTATACGTCCTTGGATTGTGTGAGGGAACTGAAGATCCCGGAGAAAACCCACACAGATCACGTGAGGGGAGAACGTGCAAACTCCATGCAGACAACACCAATAGACGGGATCGAGCCTGAGTCTCTGGTGCTGTCAGGCAGCAACTCTACAGCCAGAGTTGCAATGTCTTCTTAATTGGTTAGCTTTCGAACGAAAGGGCATGTTTCCCAAATATCAGTGGTAAAGATCTGAAAACTGTAGATAAAACTAGTTCTCATTAAAACAGAACTTGATTTCCACACCCTAGGTTAAAAGATATTTTGCCTCAAATTGTCATCTCTCTTTTTAACAGTTCCTTATTTTACAGGGGAAATATGTCATTACTTTGTTAAGTGAAAGAGGGTAACTAGAGAGAGAATAGGACCCCTCAGAAATCAAAGCAGTCATCTCTGTGTGGAGCTGTATGAGATGGGCAAGGCTCGCAATGAGTATTGCGCCTCCATTTTTTCCATGGAGAAAGACATAAGGACCCAATCCTGGGTTGAAGGGCTGTTTCTTTGCTGTACAACTGTTTCGATGACTCCATAACTAATAAGGCAAAAATACAACCAGTGGGGCCCTTGAGAGTATTGTGGAACAAAGACAACAATCTGTATACGTCCAAGGAGTTTAAGAAGGAACTGCAGATGCTGGAAAATCGAAGGCACACAAAAATGCTGGAGAAACTCAGCAGGTGCAGCAGCATCTATGGAGCGAAGGAAATAGGCAACGTTTCGGGCCGAAACCCTTTCACGTGAAGGGTTTCGGCCCGAAACGTTGCCTATTTCCTTCGCTCCAGAGATGCTGCCTGTGTCCAGAGCATCTCTGAGTTTCCAGAGACGCTCCCTGCAGCCATCAGGCTATTAAACACAACTAATAAGCTCTGAACCACATATGACTTGGGGGCATTGGCTTTATCCACTTCCGTCTGGCACCTGGACGAGATGGACGAGTACGCCTACCGGGATGAGGCGGAGCAGCTGACAGTGTGGTGTGAAGAAAATAACCTGCTCCTCAACACCTTAAAGACAAAGGAAATAATAATAGACTTCAGGAAGAATAAAACGGACATGGTACCATTAATTATCAGAGGGGACTGTGTGGAGAGGGTGGCGGATTTCCGCTTCCTGGGAATCCATATTGAGGAGGACCTGACGTGGAGCGTGAACACCTCTTCGCTGCTGAAAAAGGTCCAGCAGAGACTGCACTTCCTGAGGGTGCTCAGGAAGAATAACATCACTCAGAGACTGCTGCTGTCCTTTTATCGGTGCTCCATTGAGAGCATCCTAACATACTGTGTATGCGTATGGTACACCAGCTGCACAGCGGCTCAGAGGAAAGCGCTCCAGAGGGCCATTGACAACGCCCAGAGGATTGTCGGCTGCCCTCTCCTTACCTTGGAGGACTTACACAGTTCCCGCTGCATCAAAAAATCCCAGAGTATTATAAAGGACATTTCCCACCCCGGACACTCCCTGTTTGAACTGTTGCCGTCAGGCAGACGGTACAGATCTACAAGGACAAGGACAAACAGACTTAAAAACAGTTTTTACCCCACTGCTATAAAGGCACTAAATGTAGCCGCCAAGGAACGCAGGGGCGATACATACTAAGGGACTGTGGTACACTGTGAAATCCACAGAAGGATGTAGGGCTGGGTGTTTATGCGTGCTATTTTCATGATATTTATTTTAGTTGTTTATCTTTTTTTAATATTTTACCTTGTATGTATCGTTAGCTTTTAGAAATGTTTGAATGGTGCACTGACTGGCTGACATTTTTAAATTTTGTTGTACATGGTTCATGTTACAATGACAATAAAGAAACTATTCTATTTTACTTCGGAGTCACGTGAGTGACTACGTGAAGAAGGGCCGTCCGTCTGCGTGCACGTCATTACGTCTGAACGCAACGCGCATGACGGACTGGAGAGGCACTGTGTCCTCCCAGCCGTCAGGATCGGCAGGTAAGGAAAGTTGAACTACTTACCTGCGTTCTCTCGGACTTGAAGCTTTTTGTAGTTTCAGAGCCCAGATGTCGAGGAGACGGTCCGCGGGGAAGTCGGCTGCCGAAGACCGCAGCATTCCCAGTAGCGGGCGACGGTCTTGTTCCCGACATTACCGCCGGCAGAACCGGCAGGAAAGACTTGGTGCAGGAGGAGGTGCTCCGTGGTGGTCCTGCGGGATGTATAAACCACCCGCAAGTCTGACACCCGTTGACTCAGATGAGTCCGGGGAAGAGGGATACCCTCCCTCAACGGAGAGCGTCTGAGGACGACTCTCCCACATGGAGCAACTTATGGAGAAGTTGCTCCAACAATGATCTGCTCCGAAGGAGGGAGCAGTATCAGCACGGGCCTCTACAGCAGGCCGTGCCAGCAACGGGGAAAATAAAACGGGCCAGGAGTACCTAGGCAAACCCAATTGGAGGGTAGGCCAGGAGGATCCCGGATGGAGAGGATAACCTCCTTCATGGGTAACGTGTTTAAACGTTCAAAACCCACATGGAGCACCTGATGGAGAGGTGCTCCACAATGATATACTCCAAAGGAGGGAGTTATCAGCCCGGGAATTATGGAGAACCCGCAGGCAGCGGCACCTGTTTCAGGGCTGCACAAATGTCTCCTGCTCTGAGGAGAGGAGCATCCACGGTCAGTTTCAGTCTGACCCAAAGCAAGAACCTCATTTAGGTCCGCTGGATGGGCCATGTCAGCGCAGGTATCCTCAGGGGCCTGCGGCAGCACCTGTTTTCAGGGCTGCCTACAAATCTCACTCTCAGTGGAGGGGAGTGTGAGTGATCAGTAGGTAACTGATCTCGAATTTAAAGTATGAACATACTGAAGCACATGCATATGGCCTCAAGAGCCAGCAGTTGGCAGAATATCCGGCAAGGGAACAGCGCTATCAGGGTGACATTGGAGAAACCAGCCGCCGAATCCTCTCTTCAGGTAAGACCAGAAGAAGGAAGCAAAAGCTGTCGGACCAATCAAGGTACAACGACAAGCAAACTTCATCAGTAGTCGACAAACACACCCCACACCTCCATAGGGGGTAAGCAGTTCACTGAAGCCGGTGGTAGCTTGAAAGCTGGGCACGGAAATATGATCAGAGTCGTCTTTCAAGGCAGACTCAGAATTATGGCCAGAATTGTCTTACAAGGCAAGCTCAGTATGATAAGGTTTTCAGACCAAGACCCAAGCAGAGGTCAGGAGAAACATGGAATCCACACTTCCTACCAGTCCTACTCCCAATCAAGGAGAGAAAAGGAACCCGCATCAGGGGCCTTTGGGCTTACCACAAGACCACCGGAAGCCATGGAGGTAGGTGGGTCTGGGTTTACTGAAACAAGGGATTGTGGACCATTTACATGTTGGTAATTTTACTCTTGTGTTTTTGTTCAAAATGACAATAACATGAATTTCAGATCTGGTTTTAGAAAACAGATAACAACATGTGATTATTTTACTGCACAACATACATAGGTTCCAAGCAGACTTAGAACTCGGACCGGAGTTGTCTTCGAGGCAGGCCCAGTATTATGGGCAGGATTGCCTTCCATGACAGGTGACAGATGGAGGATGTCACTTCATCCAGGTTTAACTCATTTGTGCAGTATAGACTTTCAGAACAGTAAAATTTTGTTATGGTCTAACAACTGTTTTATAGGAGCTTCCTATAAAATGGTCACATGGCATGCATCAACCTCAAAGATGCATACTATTCGGTGTCTATTCACTAAGAACAGGAGATATTTGAAGTTTAACTGGATGGCATGGCTCTGCCAAATGGGTTGACAGCAGCTCCTAGACTATTGACTAAACTACGGAAACCAATTCTGGGACTACAAAGGTCTCAAAACCACATAGTAATGGCATATTTGGAGGACATTTTCAATTTGGAGTCACCAAGAATTGGCAGAAGCATCAGTCAAAGCAAACCAAAACCCTGTTTGAAAGAATTGGTTACCTCATCCATCCAGTTAAATCAAAATTGACACCTACAAGGGTAATTGATTACCTAGGATTTACTATTAAAAACAGTAAATATGTTGGTGACTTTGCCTAGGGGCAAACGACAAGATTATGTAAGCCTGCTATGACCTGATAGTCAAATACTAGCCATCTATCAGGCAAACAGCGAGTGTAATTGGCAAATAGTAGCTGCATTTCCAGCAGTACGTCACGGGCCTTTGCATTACCAGAATTTACAGCGAGCAAAGGAACGAACACTCAGATTACATGCAGGCCAAATTGGCAAAACTATGGATTACCAGCAGAGGCCATTGTTGAATAACTATGGTGGATAACGAACGAGAGACAGCTCAAGGGAAATTTTGCTCGAAAGCCATCGGTGGTTCAGACCAATGCAAGCGGCTAAGGATGGGGAGCCACCAACACAGTCTAAGCTGTGGGGGCAGATGGAATGAGCAGGAGTCTGTAATTCCCCAACACAGGGAATCAATTACCCAGAATTGTTGGGGGCACAATTTGGACTCAAGGTTTTCTGTAGCGATATGCAACCGGTGCTTGTTCAAATTCAGATTGATAACACCACTGCGATGGCATATATCAATCACAAGGGTGGTGTAAAATCTGTATCTTGCGACAGATTGTCGAACCTCATTTGGCACTGGTGTATCAAGAGGAATATTTGGGGTACAACGGTCTATCTACGAGGTAGATATAACACGGTGACAGATGCTGGATCACGAATATTTAATAACAACACAGAATGGATGTTGAATCGGGCAGTATTTAACGAAATAACTACACGATTTGGCATACCAGATATTGATCTGTTTGCATCTAGACCAAACCATCAGTTACCCAGATATGTGTCCTGCGAGCTGGATCCAGGAGCTAATGCAGTGGATGCTTTCTCCCTCAATTGGGGAGGAATGTTTATGTATGCTTTCCGCCAATTTGTCTCACAAACCGATGCTTGACCAAAATCAAGCAAGACTGAGCCACAGGCATATTGGTAGTGCCAGATTGGCCTACTCAAGCCTGGTCCCCAAAAAATTGGGAATTATAGTCCAGCCAGTTATGGCTGTACCCAAGAGCAGGGACCTCCTAGTGAACCCAGTTACAGGGAGCAATCATCCACTACATGAACGTATTAACTTGTTGGTCTGCAGATTCTGAGGAGGCCATGTCAAGGCATAGGACTGTCCGAACAAATACAACACAGTTCGGATAACGGATGTCTTGGAGTTTCCTATCAACTGTACTATAACTATAAACTAAGTTATAGTGCAATCTATAGTGCCAGAGACGCATTCTCCTCCTATCTGATGCTGGAAGCAGGGCACGGGTCGATAGGAACGCATTCCTTTACAACACAATTCATGAAGGGAATTTACAACTTAATACCTCCAAGGCCAAGGTACACTGACACATGGGATGTGAGCGTGGTACTAACCCTACTTTGACAGTGGGGACCGCCTATAACTAACCCTGAAGGTGGTATGCTGACAAAGAGTCCAGACACTGCAAAAGCTACGGTTGGACTACATGACCACCAATATGAACAACATAACATTCCTAATCAGGAACCTGATAAAACAGAGCAGGCTAGGAATGCCAGGGATGGAGATCCAGTTCTTGGCATATCCAGAGGACCAACGGTTGTGTGTGTGGTAACACACTAACACCACTATCTGAGAGTTACGGAGAACCTCAGAGGCTCAGAACAATCGCTCCTCATCAGCCATAAAAAACCACACCAGAAGGTATCAACTCAAATCATCTCCAGATGGTCAAAGGAGGTAATGGCGGTAGCAGGAGTGAACATTTATATCGTTAAATCTCACCCCACCAGGGCTGCATCTACGTCAGCAGCAAGAGCTACGGACGTGCCCCTTAACGACATCCTAGTGGCTGCAGGATGGACGAACGAAATAACGGTCCACCGGTTTTTATAACAAACCCATAACCGGACTGGGGGTGTTTGCACGTACCATTTCAAGTTCTGTCCCTTAGTTTCCCCCCAAGGTTGGGAGGGGTAACTTTTAAAAAAACTTTTCTTTCATTTAAAGCATCAGTTTCTTTACTTAACTACGTAATGTCTGAATGCTTTAATGATTACACGCATCCATGGTCAATCCATTCAGTGTGTGACGCCTGGATTCGTAACCGGCGTAAAATCACAGAGCTTTGAAATCTTCACGTAGTCACTCACGTGACTCCGAAGTAAAATAGTAAGATTAAACGAGAACTTACCAGTTTGAAGTTTGATCTTGATTTTATGAGGAGTTACGATGAGCGATTACGTGCCCACCGCTCCCACCCTCATACTATCAAGGTCATATGGAAGTTCAAGTTTTTCACAATCTTACTATTCTCAGGTCTTCTTTTTTATCTGTGATTTAACACCGCTGCTTTGAAGATTGACGCGCACGCAGACGGACGGCCCTTCTTCACGTAATCGCTCATCGTAACTCCTCATAAAATCAAGATCAAACTTCAAACTGGTAAGTTCTCGTTTAATCTTACTATTCTATTCTATTCTATTCTATCTGACTGCCCAAAGTGTAACACCTCACATCTGCCATTTTTCTGTCCATATTTCCAACTGTATACTTTATCAATGTGCCTCAATGTACTTTCCATCACTCTACCAAATGTTGTGTCGTCAGCAAACTTACTGGTCATTTCTACATTTCAGTTCAAATCATTTCTATACAATATATATATAATCATTCATATCACAAACTAATGAGGCACGAGCATAGTTACTGTAAATTGCCAGTGGTCACAGACCTCCAGTCAGAATAATGCTCACCCTCCCCTACATTGCCCCACCACAACACTTACTCTTCTATGACATAGCCAATTTTGAATCCTGTGTGCCTGATCACCATGAAGACCATATGCCTATATCTACTGGATCAGCCTACCATGTGGGACAATGTTGAATGGTTTACTAAAATCCATGTCGACAATGTGTACAGCCCTACCCTAACCACTGCCCTACTCCTTAAAAATGTCAAAGCAAGGTTGTAAGACCTGACCTCCCTCACTCCTAATACGTTTATGCTTTTCCAAATGTGAGTAGATTGTATCCACAAGAATATTTTAGAATAATTCCCTCCCACTAATGGGATTACTGATCGATCGTTCCTTGGCTTTTGCTATCACGTTTCTTAACAAAAGGAACATTGGCTATTCTCCAGTCCTCTGGGGCTTTGCTACTTGCTAAGGAGGACACCATCTTCTGTGTGAGGGCCCCTGTCTCTCCTCTCTCAATTACCTGGGACAGATAAATAGAGGGATCAGGAGATTAATACCTGTCTGAAGAAAGGTTTTGGCCCGAAACTTTGCCTATTTCCTTCGCTCCATAGATGCTGCCTCACCCGCTGAGTTTCTCCAGCATTTTTGTCTACCCAGGAGACATGCTTATCAATTTACCCCTCCCCGATATTAGCCTCCAAGACCTACACTAAAGACCAGTGTAAAGTAATCATTTAATACCTTATCTACTTCCTCTGGATCCAGACATGGATTCCCTCCTTTGCCCTCGATTTACCCTATTGTTTTTAATGTTTGTATGAAATGCCTTGACATTTTTCATAATCCTACACACCAAGGGAATTTCATGGCCCATTTTGGTTCCTCCTGATCCCGTTTAATTTATTTCCTGTTTCCTTTATATTCTTCAAGAGCCGTGTCTAATTTCATTTTTTTGAATAAATTTGCAATATTTCTCTTCGTCTACAATTTCTGAATTTTACTATTCTTGTCTTTGTTGGTCTTAAATTCTGAGTGGTTGGCCTGTAAACATCACCATGTCAGATGCGGACTTATCCATTAACAACCGCTCCCAATCTACTCCCAATCTACAGCATTTCAACTCCCCCTCCCATTCCCCGTCCGACCTCTCTGTCCTAGGTCTCCTCCATGGTCAGAGTGAGCAACACCGGAAATTGGAGGAACAGCACCTCATATTCCGCTTGGGGAGTCTGCATCCTGCGGGCATGAATATTGAATTATCCCAATTTTGTTAGCCCTTGCTGTCTCCTCCCCTTCCTCAGCCCTCGGGCTGTCTGCTCCCATCCCTCAGCCCTCGGGCTCCTCCTCCTCCTTTTTCCTTCCTTCTCCCCGCCACCCCCTATCAGTCTGAAGAAGGGTTTCGGCCCGAAACGTTGGTTATTTCCTTCGCTCCATAGATGCTGCTGCACCCGCTGAGTTTCTCCAGCATTTTTGTGTACCCCCAATCTGCTCTCCCCAGTTCCTATCTTACACTGTTTTAATTAGCCTTTCCCCAATTTAGCACCTTACCCCCGAGCTCCAGTCTTATCCTTATCCATTATTAACAGAAAATGGAGTTGTGATCACTGTTCCCAAAATGGTCTCCCACTGAACTTCTCATCGCCAGCCAGGCTCATTTCCTAATGCAAGGACTATTATCGTCTATTCCCTGGTTGGATTATCTACATACCGTGTTAAGATGCCTCCTGGATGCATCTACAAAATTCTGCCAGATCTAAGCCTTCAGCACCAAGAGAGTTTCTGTTTCTGTGCCCCATGACTCTGTCTCTGTTGAAAGGATTTCTCTTGTGTTAAGAATTAATTAAGACTAATAGATAAATATGACCAATTCTTAAGGAGTTGGTCTCCTTTCATCGACTTTTTGGAATCATGTGATGCAGCGGTACCATAAGGATTGCTGATTTCAGTTCATGACGTGGATAGATCTACATCTCCGAATATAGATTTGAAAAATTCTCTTTTGGGGCCTTCTCTTCTATTTCTACTTTCCACCTTTTCTTTTTTATTTTATTTATTTATTTATTTTTTTTATATACACACTTCACATTTTTCTACTTTCTACCATCTATTTTCCCACTCTTTCCCCTTTCTATTGTTTTCTTTTTCTTGTCTTGCTTACTCATAACATAAAACTAGAGGTTGTACATGGAATGGATTACGGTATGACATAGTTGGCACCTAAAATTAGGTGCCACTGTATTGTTTTTGTATTGTATTAACTTCTAATAAAATAAACAAAAACAAAAAAAAACAAAAAAAAAGAATTAATTTGTTTCTCAGGGTTACTTGATGTCTTTATAATAGGCAACAGGCCCTTCATCCCCGATTTTTTAATATATAATAGGAAATAGGATGCCCACCATGTCCATATTTCATATTTTAAGATATGCTTTGTGTTCAATTTTGAAATAATTATAGGGAAGAAAGGAGCACTTTTCTGGTTTTGATATCAATCCTATCCAAAGCAGGTAACTGGATGCATAGTCCCAAATAACATTTCCAAGTGCGCCAACAGCAATAAAGCTAATATACTTCTCAGCTTCCAGTTTGGTTAAAGTAACTGAATGCGTATCTTTCTATGCTTCATGAAGCAGCTCGGCATGATACTGCTGCACACCAACTTTTACCAGGATCTTGCACAGCTGTTGTGCAGTGTGTAGAGCTGCTACCTTGCTGTTCCAGTGACCCAAGATTAAATCATAATCTCAGGTACTATCTGTATGGAGTTTACACATTCTCCCCGTGGCTCTCTGGATTTTTGCCAAATACTCTCTCATAAAAGGTGAGCCCATAAATAGAGTCATAGATATACACAGCATGGAAATAGGCCTTTCAACCTAACATGTCTCTATCGGCCAAGTTGGCATACTAGGCTAGTCCCATAGGCCTGCCTTTGGCCTGAAGCATTTCTCTTCATAAATCTGTCCAAATAGGGTGGCATAGTGGCACAGTTGGTGGAGCTGCTGCTTCACAACACCAGAAACCCAGGTACAATCCTGACCTCGGGTACTGTCTGTATGAAGTTTGCTGTGATTACGTCAGTTTCCACTGAATGCTCCGGTTTCCTCTCTCATCCACAAGATGTGTGGGTTTATAGGTTAATTGTCCTCTGAAATGCACTGAGTGATTGAGGAAGTGGGATAACATAGAACTAGTGTGAACAACTGATCGATGGTCGACGTGGGCTCGGTGGGCTGAAGTGCCTGTTTCCATGCTGTATCTCTAAACTAAACCGAATAAAATGTCTTTCGAAAGACGCAATTGCATCTGCTTCAACAGCTTCGACTGGTTGCTTATTCCAGTTACCAACCATTATCGGAGTGAAAAGATACGCCCTGAATTCCCTCTCACCATATGTTTCTGGCTGTTAGATGTAGGATCTTCTACCCTGGGGAAAAAGCCTGTGAATGTTCATTTTATCCATGCCCCTCATGATCTTGTGTGAAGAGGTGATCAATTCCTCAGCTTTCGTGATCTTCTCTGTAAAATTGGTTGAGAAGTATTGGAAAAATGCAGGGGAATTTAAAAGTTAAGCAGAGGATTACTGGAGCCAGCTGAAGCCAGCTATCGTGAGAGGTGGGACAGGAGCAGGACAGTTTGAAAGATAAGTGGTGCTGACATTCGATTTCACAATCGGAAGATTACTGAAGCCAGCTAACGAGAGGGGGACAATATAATGGTAACCAGTGGACAGGTTGGTTGATCAAAATTGGCTAATGGAGCACCAAATTAAATGAATGCAAGGTATGGCAGAGTGGTCTATTGGGAGTGGATATATTGGAGAGGTGCTAGGTGGAGGGCAAGAGTGAGTCTTCAGCTCAGGAGCATAATACTAAAGTGGATAAGATAAGAAAAGTGTGTGAGACTTACACATTGTTTTTCCTGGTTCAGTGCAGGGGCGAGGGCAGATAAATTGGTACAATGTTCCTCCTGCAGGATGTGGGAAGTCAGGGAAGCTGATGACTAGACCTGTGGGAATTGTGTCCAGGTGCAGCTCCTTAAATACTGATTTTGTGAACTGGAGTAGCAACTGAATGACCTCAGGACTACCTGGGAGAATAAGAGCTTCTTAGATAAAGCTTATAGTGAGGGTCACACCCAAGGTCAAGGAAGAGAGAAGACTTGCCAACCAACCCTTGACCTGCAAATAGACTCTACCAATCGACCTTTGCAAGTTCCCGCCTAATGCCTGCAAAATTGACCTTGCTCTAATTTAGGACCTTCACTTGTGGGCTAGTTCTATCCTTATCCAAACTACTTTAATAGAATTCTGGGCAAAGTCCTCCGCTTCTGACACTTCAGTCACTTGCCAAACCTCATTCCCCAAGAAGAGATTTATCTCTCTATTCTATATATTGATCAAGGAAGCCTTTTTGGACAAGGGGTGGCAGAGTGGCTCAGTGATAGAGTTGCTGCCTTATCACGCCACAGACGCGGGTTCGATCCTGAATATGGGTGCTGTCTGTACAGAGTTTGTAAGTTCCCCCTGTGACCGTGTAGGTTTACTCCGGGTGCTCCGGTTTCCTCGAAAGGCATACATGTTTCTAGATTAATTGGCTTCTGTGAAATGGAAGTTCTCCCTTGTGTGTTGGATAGTGCTAGTGTACGGGGGGATCGCTGGTCGGCGCGCTCGGTGGGTTGAAGGCCCTATTTCCACGCTGTATTTCTAAATCCTAAAGTCTAAAAGTAAAGACACATTGAGCAAATTCCACTCTCTAAGTCCATTACACAATGGGAGACCCAGTCAATATTAAGGAAATTGAAATCTCCCAGTCATACGATACCATTATTTTCAGTTATCTGCATCTGCTGCTCCAATTCATGCTGACTATTGGGACACTTCAGTCACTTGCTCCTTCAATCACATGACGTCAAAATGCTCGCTCCCTCACTACTTCCAAGTTCTGCCCAAATGGCCTCACTGAACGATTCCCATGAATATCCTCTGTGAGAACAGTGCTTATGTCCTCCCTAATCAAAAAGGCAACACCCCCCTCCCACCTCTCTTACCTGCATCTCCCTCATGGCTGCTGCATCTGAACCATGGAACATTGAGCTGCCTGTTTTGCCCTTCTCTCAGCTATGTTTCTGTTATGGCTATAATATATCAATTTTTCAGCCAGTCCATGTCCTGAGGTCATCATAAATATTTGCTACTGTCATTTGTATCTGATTGTATGTGGGTGATGGAATGTAATAATAATAATAATGGATGGGATTTATATAGCGCCTTTCTAATACTCAAGGCGCTTTTACATCGCATTATTCATTCACTCCTCAGTCACACTCGGTGGTGGTAAGCTACTTCTGTAGCCACAGCTGCCCTGGGGCAGACTGACGGAAGCGTGGCTGCCAATCTGCGCCTACGGCCCCTCCGACTACCACCAATCACTCACACACATTCACACACAGGCAAAGGTGGGTGAAGTGTCTTGCCCAAGGACACAATGACAGTATGCACTCCAAGCGGGATTCGAACCGGCTACCTTCCGGTTGCCAGCCGAACACTTAGCCCATTGTGCCATCTGTCGTCCCGAAATGTAGGGGAATATGATGGGGAAAGTGGGGAGAATATACATGTGGATTAATTTATATATACCATGCTTAGACAAGGTAGAATTTGTGTGGTGCATGCACGAGGGTTTCTTGAAACAGTGTGTAGATTGTTCAATAAGGGCACAGATTGCTGGATTAACTCAGCAGGTTTGGCAACATCTCTGGAGAACATGGATTTATTGAAGTTTCAGGTCGGAACCCATCTTCAGATGAACAGAAGGATATTCATTAGTGATAGCCCATCCCAAGCAGAGAACATTCTGGACCTTGTGTTTGGAAATAAGCCTGGGCAGGAAACCAATGTTTTAGTGGAAATGCATTTTGGAGATAGTGATCACATTGAGTCACAGAGTGTGGAACCATGTCCTCTGGTCCAACTTGCACACGCCAACCAACATGGTCCATCTAGCTACACTAGTCCCACCTGTGTAGTTTTGGTTGCCCCATCACAGGAGAAATTGAAGTCTTTGGAAAGGGTTCAGAGGAGGTTTATTGGAATGATTCCAGGATTAGGGCATATTGGTTACAGGGAGATGTTAGACAGATTTAGATTGATTTCTCTGGAATGCGGAGTTTGCAGGTAGACCTGATAGAATATATATACAATTATGGGAGGCATAACTAGGGTAGATAGCCAGAATATTTTTCCAGGATGGAAGAAGTAAAGACTAGAGGGCATAGTTTTAAGGTGAGAGGGGCAATGTTTGAAGGAGATGCACATGGCATTTTCTTCTTTACACAGAAGATGGTGAGTGCCTGGAATACATTGCCAGAGGTGGTGGTTGGAGCAGGTATATTAGTAGATATATTGAAAAGACTCTTGGACAGGCATAAGGCAATGCAAAGATTCGAGGGATATGGGTTATGGGTTACAAAAACTGCAGATGCTGGAATCTTGAGCAATACACAGTGATGAAGGGACTCAGTGGGCCAGGCAGCAACCGAATGGAGGGAGCGAAATAAACAGGCGATGTTTTGGGTTGGGTCCGTTCTTCAGACTTACTATAGAAAGGCGGCGGAGGATGTTGGAAAGGAAATGTCGAGGTGGGATAAACCCTGGCAAGTGATAGATGGATAAAGGTGAAACAATTTTTGGGAAGAAAAGATCCCTGTTATCATAGGGAATGCTGGAAACACTTAGCACATTGGACTGCATCTCTGCAAAGAGGAGCAGAATTAATGTCTTAACTTTGTCAAAGATTATTTGACTTGCTCTGGAAAATGAAGCTGTGCTGGATTTTTGATGTGCACAAGAATAGCTTTGGGGTGCAATATAGTGCAAATGTAACCTCAACAGGTTGTGTTTCCTCTTCAGTTTTATTTTAAATGCAACCGACTAGCCTTTGCTCTTTCGCTCAACATAATGTAATGCTGTGGTTTTATTTTTAGAGAGTGTGGAAACAGGGCCTTTGGCCTACCATGTCCATGTTGACCATCGATCACCAGTTCACACTATTTCTATGTTATTCCAGTCCCTGCACACTGGGAGCAATTTAAGAGGCCAATTAACCTACAAACACGTACGTCTTTGGAAAGTGGGAGGAAACTGGGGCATCTGGAAGAAACCCACGTGGTCACAGGGTGAACATGCAGACTCTACACAGACAGCTCCGGAGGTCAGGATGGAACCTGGGTCTCTGGTATTGAGGCAGCAGCTCTACCAGCTGCGCCACTGTGCCGCCCTCTTCTGTCTTTAATTTTGATGGCCATCGGTGGTTCTGCCAACATAATGGAACATCTGAGGTTGAGGGAGAATTGATAGAATTGTATGAAATTATGTGCGGCATACATAGAGAACATTAGTCAGATCTTTTTCCCCCAGTGTGGAAATGTCCAATGCTAGAGGCCATTGCTATAAAGTGAGAGGGGGAAAGGGAAAGTTTAACGGAGCAAGTTTTGTTTTACACAGAGAAGTAGAGAAGTAGAATGCATTGCCGGGGGGGGGGGGTGGTGGAGGCAGATAGATAGTGGCCTTTAAGAGGCTTTTAGATAGGCACATGGAAGTACAGGGAATAGAGGGATATGGATCATATGGAGGCAGATGAGATCAGTTTAACCTTTATGCTTGACACAAACATTGTTGGTCAAAGGGCTTGTTCCTGTGCTGAACTACATTATGTTCTAAATTGCTGGACGGATTTTGCCAAGAGCAGGGCTCGAGCTATAGGGAGAGGTTGGGCAGGCTAGGGATTTATTCCTTGGAGTGTAGAAAGATGAGGGGTGATCTCATAGAGGTGTATAAATTCATGAGGGGAAGAGATAGGGTAGATTGCTGTATTTTACCCAGTGTAGGAGAATCAAGAATCATAGGTTTAAGGTGTGAGAGGAAAGATTTAATGGGAACCTGAGTGGCAACTTTTCCATAGACAGTGATGGGTATATGTAGGTATGTTACAAAACTTACCTTCAACAGCACTGCAGTTCTGTCACTGCCCGTGTGCGCGACTTTGGCGCCTTTGAGAGGGGGGCGGGTTTAAAATGCCGTTTTCTCCAGGCTGTTCAAATCAATGTTCATCAGGCTGTTAAAGTTGCTGAAGAAAAATCGCTCCGACATTCGTTCTCTGGAGTTATTTTTAAACTGCGCTGGATAATTTAATTGCTAGAGTAAATTAAAAATCATCTTCTAAAGCCGTGAACACCGACAACTGGATGGATCTCACGTACGGGACAAAGCAAGGTACGCCGTTTATTTTTACATTAAAAAGTGCTTCTAAAGATGCTTTTAATCAAAATTTCATGTTGCGAGAAGGTGACTTGGGCCCCATCCGAACCGGCAATATTTTTCCTGCTGACATGGGGTTCAAATTCACTGCAACCGCAACGTTCCAAATGATCGCGTTCCAGAAAATCTCACTCGCAAGATGATTTAAATGGCCATTAATTTACGGGAATTAAACACTAAATTCCTTCCATTTGGCCTATGGAATGACAATGAGATTTAAAAATCATGTTATATTGTGAATTCTTGTGTGAATGTTATTTGGACACTTAGGCTATTTAAAAATGTTAACCTTTTCTTAAGAAATGGATAGATGTTTAGATCTAGTAATTGAATTTTGTAATTAGCTACAATTAGGTAACTAACTAATTAAATGCTTTAATTTCAGGTCATCCAAGTAAGATTGTTTCATATTTGTTTTTGAATGCTTCAATCTATAATAACTGAAAATTTCATTCAGTTCTCTTAATATTTAAGAAAGTTATGGGTTTTTGACTGTCCTCGATCACAGCTTTTGAGTTAAGTCAATAGAAAAGCAATAGGGAACAAGATGCTAATTCCAGAGTATGAAAAATGCCATAACTTTTTTAATACTGAAGATATGAAAGTGAATTAGGTGTCAAATTAAACTTCTTTACATGCTTTATTTGAGGGGATAAATTGCAGACTAGATTTTTAAAATCTCAACATTTTGTAGCATTGCTAGTATATGGAACGAGCCGCCAGAGGAGGTAGTTGAGGCAGGTACTGCATCAGTTAAGACATTTGGACAGATCCATGGATAGGAAAGGTTGACAGGGATATGGGCCAAACACAGCCAGGTGGGGCTAGTGTAAATGTAGCTTCATCTGCATGGGCAATATTTTGCTGAAGGGCTTGTTTCCATGCTGTATGATTCTGGCTTTAAATCAGTGGGACAATCCACAGGCTTACAAAAAGACCCAAAGTTTTGGAGGAACTCAGTAAGCGAGGCAGCATCTTTGGAGAACATGGATATTTGATGTCACCTATCTGTGTTCTCCTGAGATGCTGCCTGACACTGAGGTGCTCCAATACTTTATAGTTTTTTTAGCCAGGACCAGAGCCCAAGCTACAGGGAGAGGTTAGGCAGGCTAGGGCTTTATTCCTTTGTAAATCAGCATCTGCATTTCCATGTTCCTAGGGAAAATGACAGTTCACGTTTCCTGTAACAAGTCCTGATGCAGGGCCTCGACCCAAAACCTCGACTATACTATTGCCTGTACAGATGCTGCCTGACCCACTGAGTTCCACCAGCAGTTTGCCCCAGTTTCCATCAACTGGAGACTCTTGTGTTCCCAGGTTTTAGTTTCTTGAAGTTAGAATGACAATTATTCCAGCTAATTTATTTTGACGAATGGTGCCAACCCGAAATGTCATCTGTCCATTCCCTCCTCAGATGGCCATCAAGTTCCTCCAGCACTTTGTGTTTTGTTCAAGAATCCAGCATCTGCATTTCCTTGTCCCAGCTAAATCAATGTGCGTCCATTTCTCTCCATATAAGGACATTTTCAGCAGAAGTATCAAATTTAGTTATTTTGAGTCATAGATCATGGATGCTTCCAATGTCAGCTCTGTTTATTCTCCTCATACAGTCTGAAAGTCCCAATTAAACTAGTATCCCAATCCATTCTAAGATATAGTACTTTAGGTATGTTAATCTAGATATTAGTTCTTGCTCATTTCTGCTCTTGATGGCCTAGCATTCATTATTATGGTTTCTAAACTTCATTAATTACATTCCCATGCTAGAGAGAACAGTCATTCTGTGTTGAAGAATCCTTATACCATTCTAATCTCCCTTTTTCAGCTTATCCCTCAATCTTCAAGGGATATACTCGTTATGAAATCATTTACATTATTTAACCCTTTAAACTTTCTTTGTTTAGTTTAGTTTAGAGATACAACGCGAAAACAGACCCTTTGGCACACCGACCTGCGATGCCCACATATTAGTGCTATCTACACACACTAGGGGCAATTTACCAAGCTAATTAAACATGTACATCTTTGGAGTGTGGGAGGAAACTGGATATCCTGGAGAAAACCCACGCGGGTCACGGGGAGGATGTGACTGTACAGACAGCGCCAGTGGCAAATCAAGCCTTGGTCTTTGACGCTGTATGTCAGCAACTCTACTGCTACACAATCGTGCCACCTATGATCTTGATTCTGATGCTCCCTGAGCTGCTGAACATCAAATCAATTTTTACATGTAAGTTATTATTCCAAAAAGAAAATGTGCATTCCCACACTGGTAGCAAGTCTTTTGGGGCAGATTCAGGTTACACAAAGGAATTTTGTAAAATTCCTACATAATCTTACTCTGAATGAAAAGTTGATCTCACCTTATCTTTTGTTTGTACTAATTCATCTTTCAGGTACAACAGGGTTAAATGAAAGGAGTAGAGGTTTGTCCTCAAGCTTCAATGCTAGTTGACCATCAATAAAAACAGAAAATCCTCAGATCAGGCTACATTCATGGAGGGATGTTACAGATTCAAGTGAATGATCTTTTAGATTGGTTTCGAGATACAGCATGGAAACAGACTCTTTAGCCCACCAATGAAAGAATGAATACTTTGTCACATGTGACAAGTCAGAGTGATATTCTTTATTTTCTTCATACCCAAAGGTATGCAAAGAATCGCCACATAAAGAGCACTGAATAAGTCACAAAGTATCCCACGCCGGTTCTTCCTTTTTTTCTTCCCCTCCCCCCCCCACGCCGGGTCCTCCTTTGTTCAAGGGTGGCACGGTGGCGCAGTGGCAGAGTTTCTGCCTTACAGTGCCAGTAAACCCAGGATCGATCCTGACTAGGGTGCTGTCTGCATTGTACATTCTTCCCGTGAACGCATGGGTTTTCTCCGAGATCTTCGGTTTCCTCCCACACTCCAAAGATGTACAGGTTTGTAGGTTAATTAACTTGGTATAATTGTAAATTGTCCCCAATGTGTGTAAGATAGTGTTAAAGTGCGGGGATCGCTGGTTGGTGCGGATTCGGTGAGGCGAAGGGTCTGTTACCATGCTGTATCTCTAAACTAAACTAAACCTTTATGGAAACGTATTCTCAACTCCTGGACATTCAAGCCTGTGATATTTCAGTTATGAGGAGTGACTATATAACAGGTTGGTTTTATAGAGTAGGTGGCTAAGGGGTGACCTTATTGTTTTAACAATGAAAAGGGGTACACAAATTGATGAGCAACATAGATGGTATTGAAAGTAAGGATCCTCTCCCCTTAACAGAGATCTGTAAAACCATAGGGCATAGGATTAAGGTTTACGTGTAGAGGGATTAGAGAGAATTTTAGAATGTTTTTACTGTATGTGGTGCAAAATGAATGGGAAGGTAATGGAAGCTTGTTCTCAAAACATTTAAAAAAGAAGTTGGATGACCATTTAAAGTGCCAATAAATAAAAAGTGATAGACCCCGTGCTGATAAATGAGAATAGTATACATGCATACTTAATGGTCGGTGTAATGTATGCAACGTTTTTACAAGTCATCAACATGCACCCTCTGGACGTGAGGCTTTCTTTAAATGACTTGCAGATCTCATCGGTGTCGGACGTCTCTTTATTGTGCTAGTCACAACTGGGTTTTACACAAGACATTACATGGTGTCAGAAGTGGGATCCGATGTATTGTCTTGTACATGGATATCCATGGTTGGGTGAAGGGCTAGTGTGTATATGATGTAATGACATGAGTATGTGCAGCATCGGCAACTCTTCTCTGCATATTTGCAGTTTGGATTTGGAACATAATGGTGTTATAATTTAGGAAATAATTGAAGGCACTTTGCAGAACCATTGCTTTGTAAAGTAATGCCCTGCATCTTAATAAGGAAGGTATTTACTAGAATGTTGCCTGAGTTTCAACAACTAAGTTACAGAGAAAGGTTGAATAAGTTAGGTCTTTATTCTCTGGAGCGCAGAAGGTTAAGGGGGGACTTGATAGAGGTCTTTAAAATGATGAGAGGGATAGACAGAGTTGATGTGGACAAGCTTTTCCCTTTGAGAATAGGGAAAATTCAAACAAGAGGACATGACTTCAGAATTAAGGGACAGAAGTTTAGGGGTAACATGAGGGGGAACTTCTTTACTCAGAGAGTGGTAGCGGTGTGGAATGAGCTTCCAGTGGAAATGGTGGAGGCAGGTTCGTTTGTATCATTTAAAAATAAATTGGATAGGCATATGGATGAGAAGGGAATGGAGGGTTATGGTATGAGTGCAGGCAGGTGGGACTAAGGGAAAATAATTGTTCGGCACGGACTTGTAGGGCCGAGATGGCCTGTTTCCGTGCTGTAATTGTTATATGGTTATATGGTTATAAAGAGCAATACAGCATTTTAAACGGAATAGCCAACTTATTTTAATCGAGTTACCTGGACAGAGAGAATTACGTGAACTACTTGATTGGATTCAGATTAATTTTCTACTGGCCAAATCCAATTCAGTTTTTTATAGAAATTAATGACTAGCTTCAACTGGTCAGTCTTTCCATTTATAGTTAGTACAAGTAGGATATATTTACAAATAGTTACCGCTATGATAAAAATAGGAAGTGGTATTATCAGAAAGGAACTAAACTAGCACTCAGCAAATCTATTTAAAGCACACCATTGTGTAGCAGAGCAATCCCCACGTGTGACAAGACTTGCATTCAAATGCATTTGAAAGTACAGTGCAAAACTCTCAAAATGGAATACTTGAAATAAACTTTTAAAATTCTTTATCAAGGATTCACACTTTTGCCTTAGGGGAGAACATTTACAAATACTTCATATAAATATACAAAATTACTTTTAAAAAAATGATAGCAAGCTGGAGGCGTTGAGAGTTGGGAAACCCTCTTTCAATGTCCTTGTCTCTATTTGCAAAGAGACCATAAACAAGTTCTTCACCTTCAGTCTGCGAAATGGAGCTGAACACTGTTTTCATTGATTTCTTGCCGAGACAGTCTTCTCCGGAACTCGTCTGTTGTGAAGTAGTATATGATTGGGTCTAGACAACAGTTTAGACTGGCTAGACACAGGGCAATTGGGTGGAATTTGAGTATGAGCCTCCTGGTGGTACAATCTTCAATGCGTCCTGATAAAACCAAGAAATGCAAAGGAAAGGTGATGTGATATGGTGCAAAACAAATCAGGAAGACTATGGTGCAGGTCAAGACCATTTTTAAGGCTTTCGTCTTTTCCCCACTGTCTTGCAAGACGGAGTTTTTCTTTCGCAAGGACATGATGGTTTTCCACGAGCAGATCATCGTAATGATAAGTGGTAGCACAAAACCTGTTAGTTCAGCCAATGTGACCAAGGCAACAGAGGTAGGGGTATCAATTTCTATGATAGGAAGAGCTGTAAAGCAGCTGTTGAAATGGGCAGAGTTGTTTCTCGTATCTATTCTCATTAACGGAAAAGGCAGGCAAGCTGCCCCCACGATAAGCCAGCCTACGATGCTCACATAGACATCGTATCTCCGTTTGCAGTCCGTGTACTTGAAGGGCTGAATTAAGAACAGGCACCGTCGGACGCTGATGCAAACGAGAAAGAATATACTCGCGTACATGTTCACGTATTTAAGATAGAAGCAAAACATGCACAAAAATCTGCCAAAAGGCCAATCCTGGTTCAGGTAGTAGAATATCCGGAGGGGTAGGGACATTACTTGTGCCAAGTCCGCAATGGCCAAGTTGATCATGAATATCACTGCCCTCTTTGTTTCTTTGATATAGGCGTGGAATACCCAAAGAGCTAGGACATTCGCGATAAGGCCCGGTATAAATATTACAACGTACATGACAGCATACTGGAAATCAGCTGCATACCTATCATGACCGCAGTTCGATGAATTGTTTTTCATTTTCCAATTTCCTCAAACTGGGAATAAACCTGGCTAAACTGGGAAAAGGAGAATGAAATCTGAAGAATATTTGCCGTGATTAGAAAAAGACCATATGCTGGATGATATTCTTATGAAGACACTTTAAAGAGTTCTGAACAGCATATTTATAATTTGCCAGAATCTTTCTTCATTAAGATTGATCGTTGAATTCACCATTGATCCAAAGCTGATTTCAGGCTGCCGATTTATTGATGTATAAGGAGGGAAAATCCAGATTTAAGATGGGCACACAGACTTTAATAGGTGAGGTTCTTGCCATTTGCCCGGTGATGGTATCTCTTAGCTGGAAGTCTCGGTGAAGTTAACTTTCTGGAAATGACAGAAAACAAAAATTAAACAGAAGCTAAAACTTTGCTTTCCAGAACAGAAATGATATTGAACAAGGTCTCTGCACCCTCATCTTGGTCGGCTTGGCCAAATTGGGCCAAAGGGCCTGCTTCTGTGCTGTATGACTCTGGGATTCTACAGTGCAATCAGAACTTTCCTTATCTGTATGCAATACTTGGTGAGTGATCTAACTAGTGCTGTGTACTGTTCCAGTATAACCCATTATAACCCACTTGCTCCTACACAACAAGGGTGGGGGTTGGGGTCAGAGGAGGGCAAGGGAGTGGATGGAAGTTGAGGCGAGGTCCTGGGGGGGGGGGATGGTGGGTGTTCAGAGAAGAGGGGGGTGATGACTAGTGTATGGGTGGAGGGTAGCCGGGGTAACCTGGTTAAAAGGGGGTGAAGGGGAAGTCTCAGTGGAATCATTACTGAGGCTCCCTGCAGGGGTGGGGGAGGGGAGGGGGAGCAGTAGGACCCAGGAGAGTCAGACCACATGGTTTGGGAATATGCATCGTGGAGGCTATGGGCCTGGTGCTGAGCCTGGAACTCTGGTGAGGTGACGCTGCGGCCCGCTGGTGGGTAGTGGAGAGGCGAGGGTTGGCGGAGTCGCTGGCGGAGGCCCGTGGGGGGGGGGGGGTGGAGTAAAGGTAAGGGTCAACAATGGACCTGTGGGTTCCACCTTTCCAGAGACATTAATGCTGGCTCAGCTTTGTTCTGTACCATCCCATACCTCTAGTTTGTCATATCTCTCATTGTCACAAATTACCCTTCCATATCTCTATGTTTCCCTCCCCCCTGACAGTCTGAAGGAGGGTCTCGACCCGAAACGTCACCCATTCCTTCTATCCAGAGATGGTGCCTGTCCTAGAGTTACTCCAGCATTAGGAATCTAGTTTTCCCCTCCATGACTGTGTGAAGAAGGGTCTCGATCCAAAACGTTACCGATTCCTATTCTTCTGAGACATTGCCTGACCCGCAGAGTTACTCCAGCTTTTTGTGTCCATCCCCCTGTTCTTATATTCTATGTTCATAATAGATGCCATTTCAAATATTGACCTACCTTAAAACCTTTAAGATTCATGGGCATGCACATTAGGGTCCCTCTGTTCCTCAAAGCAACTCAATATCCTCCCATATATTATGGATTCCCTTCCCTCATTGTTACCCAAAAGTATTATCTAACA
The DNA here is from genome assembly GCF_010909765.2 of Amblyraja radiata. Lineage (NCBI taxonomy): Eukaryota > Metazoa > Chordata > Chondrichthyes > Rajiformes > Rajidae > Amblyraja > Amblyraja radiata. The sequence goes on along the minus strand of NC_045967.1, from coordinate 2,240,246 downwards.
CACTCTGGCTAAGTTGCCATTTGCCATGTTTTAGCATCTCACCAAGTCACCTATATCTTCCTGCGCTCTAAAACTTTCCTCCTCCTGGTACCAGCCATCTAATCACAAACATTCCCCTCAGCCAACACTGTTTCCTGCCATTATGCCAAATATGGATCCAATTTGCATTATCATAGAGTCTTACAGTGTGGGAACAGGCTCTTCAGCCCAGGTTGCTCACACCAGCCTTAAAGCTATGCTTCTCGATTTCCCCTACTCAGGGCAAGAGACTGTGCGTCTACCCGATCTATTCCTTCATGATTCCATTGCATGCATTTATACCATATCTTTCATCATACTTGTGCATCAAAGAATTTATAACCAATAAAATACACAAACATAGTATCCGAGTTAACATTGGCCATCTAAAGAAGACCACTTTAAGGAAGTACCAGGGTATGGAGGGGAAGAAGGAACAAAAACCAAATGTAGAAATAATTAAGTAACAGAAGAATGGTGGTGGTGATGAGAAAAACATGGGAAGATAAAGTAACTGCAGAACCAGGGGCTGCCATGCATTAAAAAATGAAATTGGTGCTTTAAGTTTTGAAATTGTTGAATTCTATGTTTAAGTGCATTGAGTTTTTAATGGTGTCGCCAGAACTCAAAGCTTAGAGGCGTAAAGTCACTGACCGGAAGCTTCGGGCAGATTCCGTCGGCAACAGTGAGCACTTTCAGATAAAGCAACAATAAACTTACCCCTGTCAATTTTCCCAAGAGAAAACCCTGGTGGAACAACCCCAACCTTAAAATGGGGCAGAAGATGTTGTCTGTTAAGCTGAAGCACTGTGGCACAAGTGGTAGAGCTGCTGCCTGACATGGACTCGGCAGTCGAAGGACTCGGCATGGACTCGGCATGGACTCGGCAGTCGAAGGCCTGGGTTCAATCCTGCCTATGGGTGCTGTCTGTGAAGTTTGCATGTTCTTCCCGTGACTGCATGGGTTTCCTCTGGGTGCTCTGGTTCCCCCCTCCACATCGTAGAGACATGTGGGTTTATAGGTTAATCGGCCTCTGTAAATTACTCCTGGTGTGTAGGGAGTGGATGAGATGGTGGAATAATGTAGAACTAGTGTGAACGGTTGGTCAATGGTCGGCATGGACTCGGCAGTCGAAGGGCTGTTCCCATGTCGTATCTCTAAATTAAACTGAAGCAAGTTCCTCAACTTGATATTTCAAGCACTTGAAACATAACACAGATACGCTCTGAATCTTTCAGTACATTCTTGAAAAATTCAAGGAACATTCACAAATGTTTAAGAACTTTAGATGCTAGGAAGTTAAAAAACTTTAAGCAACCTGAAGCACTCTAGTCCCCTCCCAGTTCTGTGGAAAGGTTGACAAAAAATGCTGGAGTAACTCAGCGGGACAGGCAGCATCTGGGCTTGTATACTCTGGAATTTAGAAGGATGAGAGGGTATCTTATTGAAACATATAAGATTATTAAGGGTTTGGACACGTTAGAGGCAGGAAACATGTTCCCGATGTTGGGGGAGTCCAGAACCAGGGGCCACAGTTTAAGAATAAGTGTTAAGCCATGTAGAACGGAGATGAGGAAACACTTTTTCACACAGAGAGTTGTCAGTCTGTGGAATTCTCTGCCTCAGAGGGCGGTGGAGGCCAGTTCGCTGGATACTTTCAAGAGAGAGCTAGATAGGGCTCTTAAAGATAGCAGTCAGGGGATATGGGGAGAAGGCAGGAACTGATTGTGGATGATCAGCCATGATCACATTGAATGGCGGTGCTGGCTCGAAGGGTCGAATGACCTACTCCTGCACCTATTGTCTCTCTGGATAGAAGGAATGGGTCATTTTTCAGATCGAGACCCTTCTTCACATTGAGAGTCAGGGGTGAGGGTGGCACAGAGAGAAGGAAGGATAAGGTGTAAAAATAAGACATCAAAGGGCATGCTGTTCAAGGAAAATGTACATTAGATCATGGTTAGCCAGGAGAAGGTGATGACGAAGCATACAGAGATAACATTTAATCAGGGGACAGTCAGACTGGTTGGAGTACTAGGAAGGGGGGGGGGGGGGGGAGAGGGTTGGAGAGGAGGGAAAGCAAGGGTTACTTGAAGTTAGATCCAAAACATTGGACTGGTTTGTCTTTGCACAGATACTACTTGACTGGCTGAATAACTCCAGTAACTTGGTTTGCGTTTAATAACCTTTAACTGCTGCCAGACACTTAATAACCGCATTATTATAAGCGATGAATCTATCAAAAACTATATTTCATATTAATAAATACTTACCCAAGCCTCACGCAGTTGTTCCCTTCAATTAAAACTAAGGAGAAAAAGTTGTGCTTCTTCCTCTTCGCTGAGGCAGAATCCTCTGGTGCATTTGGAATTTGTATAGGAAACAGCAAGCTACAGATCCTGTGCTGAAATCTACCAGGAGTTATCTGTCAGATTACAGCCTGCTATCTAGCAATAAATCACATGCAGAAATTTGTTTGTGGGCACATTCACAGAAGTCGCTTAAAGCTACAGGATAGCGAGAGCAGGTAGTTCCACTAATCTTTCCCCTCGTAGCTCAGGCTGATTACTTTTTGCTTCTCTTTCCATTTGGCTTTCTCTGTTTTTCAGACTGCCAACGTCGGCAATATTGTTTCAGTACATTTGATGAAGTGTGCTTGACATGGAAATGCAAGAACACATTTTGTGCAGAACAAAATTGTCACAAGTAGCAAAAGATATTGAAATACGATCTTTGAAAAAGAATATCATTACAGCTCAGCTAGTGTCTGGAATTGTTACTATGCATCAGGGAGAGTCCCTTAAATAATAATAAATTGCTGTCATTTGCATTTGATAAAAGTAAATTTCAAACAGTCCTTTTTGAATGGTTTGTCATTTTTAAATTGAATTTGTGATTAAAATGTCGTGGAAATTGTTACGTAGGTCTTTAATCCACAATTTGTGGAACAATGCAGCACAGGAAAAGGCCACAAGAATTATGGTGTCTGTGCCAAGAAAGGTCTCAGCCCGAAACGTCTCAGCCTGCATATGGTCTGTGTGCAAGCATTCACTGCCTGCTCACGTGTCTGTCTAAACGCCTCCTAAACAACGCTGCTACCTCTGCTTCCACCACCACCTGTAGCAGTCTGCTGGGCTTTAACCTTCAGGCATAGAGTCAAGATGTGCATCCAATCCTTCTCGCTCAGCAGTCAGTTCAAAAGTGTAAAAAACAAAAGCTTCTACATCATCCTTGCTCAGTCAGATCAGGGAGAAGCCCATGAGCTGGAGATATGCTTCTGCATGCACCCTTGGGCTGTGTGCCTTTGCTTGCATGAGGCAGCAGTGATCCTGTTACCCAAGTAAAGATTATGGGTCAACTCTTGGGTTGCCTGCTGTAGTTCTCAGATGACTCACTTTTGTTCAATGCTGGTCTCAAATAAATGTCAGATTTGGTGAGGGGACAGTGCACTCATGCCCATATTCTCCATCGATGTGTCATCCTCACTGACTGATTCCTGGCTGCTGTGGTTCTTGGCAGCTGCACTCCTGCCTTCACGAAGGTGATCATCTGGGTGGTGGGCCGTGCTCGTCTGCAGCTGCTCATTTCCATGCTGATGGTCGTGGTCGTGACGTGGTCGTGACGCCAGGTGTACCGGCCCTGCCCAAGAGCCTTTGGGCAGCAGCTCAGGATGTGTTCCAACGTCCCCTTGCCTGAGCATTGCGGGCACTCTGGAGATTCCGCTTTGCCCCAGATGAAGAGGTTCGATGGGCTGGGCAGGACATCGTACACTGTCTGGACCAGGAACTTGATGCGCTGTGGTTCAGCCTGCCAGAGCTCAGTCTATGTGACTTTTCGGTCCATGGCCTGTTCCCACCTTGTCCTGCCCCCTGTTGCCTCAATCCAACTGCTCTGGTAGACCTCTCCTCCTCCACCACTGCCCTCACTTCCTCCTGGACCAGCCTGCGCCTCTCCTTCCCCTTGGCCTTGTCAAACTGGGTAGTTGGGAAGATTCCCAGACCAGCTCTTCCTCGAGTCGCTGCTCCCACCAAGACTCTGTGGCGTATCCGAGACTCTGCTTGCAGCACGGCTTCACCGGCTCTCCACTTCCTCCCAGTTTTCCACCCCTGCCCGAGCCACCTTGGGGTCGCTGGAGTCCCTGTTCAGCATCACCTCTCTGGCCCGAGTCACCTCAAACTCCTCCTCCAGGGACTTCAGGGGCAGCTGGAGCTTGGTGTTATTTCCGTAAAGGGCGATGCTGCTAAGGCTCCTGGGCAGTCCCAGCCACCTTCTGAGAAAGCTACTGACTTTCCTCTCCAATCTCTCTACGATGGATATTGGGACTTCGTAGACAAGCAGTGGCCAGAGTATCCTTGGCAGGATACCATGCTGGTAAATCCATGCCTTGAACTTGCCGGGAAGCCCCGACCGGTCCACTGCTCTCAACCAGCTCTCCAGCTCCTGACAGGTTGCCTGGACAGATGCTGTATCCTTCAGGCTGCTGTTAAACACCTTGCCAAGACTCTTCACTGGCCTTTCGGAGACAGTTGGGATTGGTGTCCCTTCGATGCTGAAGCGGAACCTGTCCATGACTTTGCCCTTCTTCAGCACCAGTGACCTTGATTTTCCTGGCTTAAACCTCATCCTTGCCCATCCAATCAGTTTCTCCAACCCCTGCAGGATCCACCTGCCTCCTGGCACTGACTCAGTGGTGACAGTCAGGTCGTCCATGATTGGTGGTTGGAGCATTCCTGACTTGGTCCGAGGGTCCCGGCACTCTGGCTCAGCAGACTTGACGATCATGTTCATCGCCAAGGCAACAAGGATCACAGAGATGGTACAACCTGTGATGATCACAACCTCCCTTTTGCACTGAGCTGTCGATGTAGCCATTGCTGGAGAGGAAGTTGGTCAGCCGCCTCACCACTATGCTGAAGAAGATCTTGCCTTCAACGCTTAGCAAGGAGATGATTCTGAACTGATCGATCGTCTTGGAATCTTCCTCCTTTGAGATCCAGACTCCTTCAGCGAATCGCCACTGCTGCGCCACTTTTCCTCTCCTCCAGATGACTTTCAGGATCTTCCACAGCCGTTTCAGTAACAAGGGGCAGTTCTTGTAGACCCTGTAGGGGACTCCGCTCGGGCCAGGGGCTGAGCCAGATCTTGCTCTCTTCACAACGTCCTGGACCTCTTTCAGGAGTGGCTCTCTACTATCAAACTCCTTGATGGGTGGAGGTGGTTTTATCAGGATGTTGCACTGGCCCAGCTCCTGCTGCCTGACGGGGTCACTGTAGGTCGTCTGGATGTGCCGGTCGATCTCCTCCTTAGAGCAAGCCAAACTCCCACTGTGCTTCTGCCCGAGCAGTTGTTTGGTGAAGCCGAAGGGGTTGGCTATGAACGATGCTCGCTTCCTGGCTCTTTCCCTCCGGCGTCTTCGGTGCCACTCAGCTCTACGGAGGGTCATCAGCTTCTTCCTCAGGATGGTTCGCAGCTCAGCCAAGGGGGACATTGCTCTTCCCTGGCCTCTTTATACTGCTTCTTGAGGAACTTCAGCTCCTGCCGGATCTTGTGGATCTTTGTTGCTCGTTGGTTCATGGTGAAAGGTGTTCTGGCCGGCTTCTTCTCCACTTCTCCAAACCTTTCCACAGCTAGGCTGATGATGATTGTCATCATCGTCCGCAGCCTTCGGTCCACATCTCCCTTCGCAGTTGCTTCTAGCACCTTGTCGACGTCTTCGTCAAACTGATGCCAGACTGCCGTCTTGCAGGCCTGAGGCCATTTGACTCAAACCTTCTCCGGAGAACTGTTCCGAGGGACTAGTTGCGCCACTTGGAGGCTTCGGGCTCTATGGGGTGATTCCGGGCCCGGCTCCTCCTGCGTCTCACCAGGTAAAATACCTGTGCGATGTGACACTCCCTGTCCCTCCAAACACTTCATCCGGGTCTGGTGAATCTTCAGGCCTCGGCTGTTCTTGCAGACCTTGCCACATCTGCAATTCATACACATAGTCGGTTGTCCATTGCCATTAGTTGTTAGCCTTTGATCCGTCAAATTGGGGTACTTATCCTCCCCCCCCCTCTCAGGCACCCCTGGGGGTATTTTTCCATGTGTTTTTCTGTAGCGTGATTTGGGTCTCCTCCTCTCGGGGGATGCGGTTTGGGCTGCTAACCCGCCCCCCCCGCCCCGGTTGCCGTCTTTCCGAGCTGTCCACTGCCTCTCCAGTCGTCACCACCCTGTTCTTGGTTGTCAACCAGTCTATTCCTGGTCGCCACTGGTTTCACCAGCACAGTGATTGATACAAATACATCGATAGATGCTCCTGAACACATCATCAGTGATTTAACAGCTGGGAAGAAACTGTCCCTGAATCCTGAAGAGGACGTGTCGTCACGCCACTGATCTACTTGTGCTGCCTCCACCCTATCTACTTGTTACCAGTTTGTAACTCAACAAGTACTGGTGAATCATAGCCATTCCAGGGATATAGACACATCATTCATTGTCACAACTTACTTATTATCAATTTGTATTTGTTGGCCTGACGCAGTTTGGTTCCTCATTTTTCTTTGTCCTCATAAAATAATTCCGGGCTGGTTTCACAGTGTAAGTTTGTGTTGGACCTAGTTATCTACGAAACAGCAGAAAAATCAATGTTACCATTTAAAATATGTACTTCAGATCGTTACATAAACAATTCCACATTATTTGGTTCTTCTCAATTATCACTCCTAGTTCATTTTGACCTGTGTTTGTATTTTCAAGACTGCTTTTATGTGAATTTATCAGCTATCTAGTCATACCACCGTTGTCCCAGTTGCGAATAATTACTCATTTAAGAAGTACAGGATAGATCATTGGACTCGCCTTTGGTGGTGATATTACAAAATCTCCTGCAACTGTTGGTTCTAAATACTCATTTGCCTCTTATTTACACTATCCAGAGACTTGTTCAATCTCTTCCCACTCATTAGGTACCATGCGTTTCCTTAAATGCATCATTGCTTACTGCTGCAGTTGCTCCATGTGCAGCAAGCTCTCCTTCTCTCCTCTGTTGGGCCTATACCAACTCTATGTAAGAGGCTTTCAGCTAATTCCACACCCTGACCATGTACTCGATGAGATATGCAAATTATTTATTCGCAGATACCTCCTCTTCACCCTTCTAAACATCAGAATTGAATCTGCTTCCACTACCACCCCCGACATTGTCATATGAACTCTCGACCATTCAGTCACATAAATAAGTTTAATTTAGTTTAGAGATACAGCATGGAAACAGGCCCTTCGGTCCACCGAGACCGCACCGACCAACGATCCCCGCACACTAACACGACCCTACACCACTAGGGTCAATTTTCCACTTATACAATTATACCAAGCCAATTAACCTACGAGCCTGTATGTCTTTGGAGTGTGGAAGGAAACCAAAGTTCTCGGAGAAAACCCACGAAGGTCATAGGGAGAATGTACAGACAAGCACCAATAGTCGGCATCGAAGCAGGGTCTCTGGCCCTGTAAGGCAATAGCTGTACCGATGCGCCATTGTGCTGCCCAAAAGGTTTTGTCTTAACTGTAATGTATTCATGCATATTCATGTATATGTTAATGAGTGGTGTTGTATATAAGTAGTGAATGTTGGGAAATAAAGCTCTCTCTCGTGATCCAGGCAACCTGCGTGTAAGTTGTTATTCATTCTGCCGTCCGGAATATAACAAAATTGGCGAGGAGGATGGGATAGAGTTTGTGAACTCATCCTTTAAATACTGTGCAGGACTGTTTTGCAACATGCTGTATTGTTTAACATTTTAAACAGTAAATACGGAGTTGTGTCACAGTTGTTTGCGAGCTGGACACGATAGGCCGCAGACAGTTTAAAACAGCATTTGTACAAACGGCAAGAGTTTGTCAGGCTATCGCTATGTTGCGTCTACGTGGCAAGATGTCGTCCTTGAGATTACATAACATGTTAGACTGAGTTTTTTTTGTCGAGTTGCTCAAGCTGAATAGCCTTTATCCAGCTAAGTTTTAGGTGACATGTTACACCAGAACAGACAGGAATTCGGGGTCTTCAAACGGACGGACTTTTAAAAAAAGAGATCGACACGATGGCAGCATCCACGGGCTACATCGGAAACCTTGGCACTTTTGACAAGAGTAGGGAGACATTCAGCTCCAATAGTGAGAGAGAAAACATTTTTTTCATGGCAAACAATATAATGGAGAAATGTTGTTATATTCCGGACGGCAGAATGAATAACAACTTACACGTAGGCTGCCTGGATCAAGAGAGAGAGTTTTATTTCCCAACATTCCCTACTTATATACAACACCACTCATTAACATATACATGAATATGCATGAACACATTACACTGCTCTCCTTTTTTTAAGTATTAAATCTAAGTACACAGTTACAATTTTGTTGTTGTGATACTTGATTTAAACCAGTATTTATGAAATCTTAAATGATAAACAATATATTTATTTTACATAACTACACATTTTCGTTTTACTTATACAGTGAGTTACTTAATTTACAAATCTAATCTGACTACTGGTTTATGGATTTTGCCTGATCGTCTGACAGTAACAGGTGTAACAGGTTTAGGTGTTGACTCAACTGTTGGCTTGTTTGGCTCTGTTTTAGTACCCTGACTTTGACCAGAGAAATCTGTTTCTTTGTCTGTATTAACTGAACTTTGTGTTTCAATCACAGTGGTCTCTTCCAACTCACTTTCAGATGAAAACTCATGGATAAGGACTTCATGCTCAGTTTTTGGTTCATCTTTGGCTGGAATCATTTGATTAACATGAACACTTTTGGTCCTATCTCCAACTTCAACTAAGTATCTTTTTGTTCCACACACTTCCACTATTTTCCCAACATCCCATTTGTCTCAACTGGACTTGTTGGGAGGACTGAGAACATGAACCTGCTCATCTGGCTTGAAGTACCTCTCCTTTTTGTGGGAGTCAAAATGGCGTTTTTGAATTAACTGTTTTTGTTCAACTCTCAAAGCCAAATTGGGTTGAACTAGACTTAGGCTTATTCTTAGCCTCCTCTTCATCAACAGTTCTGCAGGTGAGTAACCTGTGTGTTGTGTGGTTCTGTACTTCAGCAAGAAACTAGTCAAACGATGTTTCATGCTGAGCTTTGAACTATCCTGCAAAACCTGTTTCTTGAGAGCGTCTTTGACAACTCTAACAGACATTTCCGCCGCCCCGTTGGAGGCTGGATGGTATGGGGGAACTAGTGTGTGTTTTACACCATTCCGCTGCATGAACTCTTTGAACCGTTCTGAACGAAACTGAGGCCGGTTATCAGAAACAAGTTCTTCCGGTAAACCACGGCATGCAAAAATGCATCTCAACTCATCTATGGTTAGATTAGATTAGATTAGATTATTCCTTTAATAATCCTTTTCAGGAAATTACAGTGCCACGACAGCTTCAAGACAAACATAACACCACGCTTTCATACATAACAAGTTAAAATACGTTAAAATACAAGTTAAAATACAATTAATTTAAAAAAAGTGCAGTTATTTATGCTCATTATAAAGTCTTATAGCAGCTGTTGGTAAACTCAGTAGTAGTGCTTGACCCCATATGTTTAACCACAATCCATTTGGAATGACTATCTACTAGTACCAGAAAGTGATCATTACCTTTTTCACAAAAATCTACATGAACTCTCTGAAAAGGTCTACTTGGCCATGACCAGGGTTGCAGTGGTGTTTTTGGTGGTTTACTCCGGCAATTTTGGCAGACGCTACATTTGCTCACCAGTGACTCGATGTCACTGTCAATACCAGGCCAATACACTAAACTTCTGGCAATTGACTTCATGCTTACTATGCCAGGATGTTCAGCATGAAGTTCGTTCATAATTTTGTTTCTCAAAGACTTTGGTACAACCACTCTGGAACCCCACTTAATACATCCTTGCTCACATGATCATTCATGGCGTCGATTATGGAAAGGTTTCAGCTCTGAGTTCAGAACTGAGTTCAATCCACTATCGATTTCAGTCCAACCATTCAATGTCTGTTCATAGACCCACTTCAGCACAGTGTCTTTCTTTGTTTCTACTGTAATTTCTGTTGCAGTCACTGGAAAGTCTTCATCTACCACTTGCATTGTGTAGATTGAGTTCTCGCTTCCCACATCAGAGTTCTCATGGGGCAACCGGGACAACAAATCTACCACTGTGTTTGACTTGGAGCTTCTGTACTCCACCTTGTAGTCATACTGGGACAGTAAAATTGCCCAGTGCTGCATCCTTGATGCCACCATGGAAGGTATAGCTGACTTGGGACCAAGTATCACTAGTAGTGGCTTGTGGTCAGTTACCAGGGTGAATGGGCTGCCGAGAAGAAACTGATGGAATTTCTTGATTCCGAACACGATGCTGAGTGCTTCCTTTTCTATCTGCGCATAATTACGTTCACTCGATGATAGGGTGCGGGATGCAAAAGCAACAGGCCTTTCCTGTCCGTCATTCATTACGTGGGAGATCACTGCACCTACACCATAACTTGAAGCATCACAAGCAAGTTTCATCTCACGTGTCGTATCATAGTGAACAAGAAATTTGTCACTTGTCAAGTTTTCCTTCCAGATGTCATATGCACGTTGCTGTTCCTTTCCCCACGTCCATTTCACATCTTTTTGTAGCAGATGATGTAGTGGCTTTAGCACAGTTGCTAAATCTGGAAGGAATCGTGCATAGAACTGCACCATCCCAAGGAATGATCGTAGCTCTGCCACATTGTTGGGTTTTGGGGCATTCACTATTGCTTCAACTTTCGCTTTCACAGGGCGAAGTCCGTTGACATCTACTTTGAGTCCAATGTACATTTACTTTGACGCAGTTTGACATAGTGGCAGTTCAGTCGTGTGAGAACTTGCTCAAGGATTTCCAGATGTTCTACCATGCCCTCTGTGAATATCAGTAGGTCATCCTGGTTGCACACACAGTGCGGAATGCCTTGTAATGACAGACTGAACATTTTTCGGGGAGGATTTCACACCATTGGGCAGCTTTGTATATGAATACAAACCCTTATGTGTGTTGATAGTCAAGTACTGCTGACTTTCCTTGTCAACATTGAGTTGGGCGTAAGCGTGAGACAAATCCAGTTTAGTGAAGACTCTTGCTCCGCTAAGTTCTGCGTATAGATCTTGCGAGGTTGGTAACGGATATTGTTCGTCAACAACGGCTTGGTTGATTGTGACTTTGTAGTCACCACATAGTCGAACAGTTTTGTTAGCCTTGGGTACGGCCACAATTGGCGTTGACCAGTTACTCTTGTCTGTCTTCACGAGTACTTCATTCCGCTCTAACCTGCTGAGTTCTTCCTCCACTTGTTGCTTTAGTGCATATGATACAGGTCTTGGTCGACAATACACAGGCCTCACATCTTGCTTAAGTCGAATGTGTGCAGAGTACCCTGTTATTCCCCGGTAACTGTCAGCAAAAATGTTTGCATGTTTGCTTATGACGTTTTCAAGACGTGTTTTGGACAAATCGACACTGATAATGTTCTTCCAGTCTAATTCTATTCTACTCAGCCAATCCTTTCTAAGGAGGGTTGGTTTATTTCTGTGGCTGGCCACTATGATGGGCAGTGTTAAGGGCCTGTCCCACGAGCATGCGACCTGCATGCGGCAAGCGCGACCAAACCGGAAGCGGGGGCCGCGCGGAGGTCGAGTGAGTGACGTGAAGTTCGAGCGAAGTCCATGGGAAATTCACGCGTGACGTACGGCGTCGAGGCGGCTGTGGGCTGGCAGGCCGTTGCCGCGCGGAACTTTTGAACACGGTCAGTTTTTCGGAGCCCCGCGCGATGTCGGGACCAGCTCCGCACAACTCCGTACGGCTCAAGCGACCACGTTACGTTGCGCTTGCCGCATGGAGTTGCATGCTCGTGGGACAGGCCCTTTACTAACTGACCATTATGCTGAACTTTACAGTTCATTTGTCCACATCTCCAAAATTTCACCCGAGTAGGTTCTCAGCTTGACCTTACTCTCAAACAATGGTATATGTGGGAACTTTGTTTCGTACAGGTCTTTGCTCATGACCGAACAATCTGTTACCGTGTCAATACACATATCGATTAACAGTTCATTAATCAATAGTTTAGTTCGAAAGTCCTTGCCTTGGCTGGTTGTAGGCTTATCGATGTTGGTTGCATAAATGGGTGTACAACCCAAGTTCATTTCCATCTGGGTTCATCTCCAAGCTATGAACTCCTTTCTGGTGTTGTCTCTTGTTTCCCGCAGATTGTTGGTTTCCTGTTTTAAGCTTGGCCCGACATGCTGAGGCGATATGGCAGTTATAGCACTTGACCATTTTGAACTGACAAAATTGGGATGAGTGATTACCGTTGCAACGATAACAACTGGCTGAACTCGGCTCCCCGCCATAGTTTGGTTTTGGTTTAGCGCCTCTTGGTTTGGCCATAGGCACTGCCTTGTGACTGTAAATGGCCACTGTGGTCCATGGTGGATGAAACTCGCGAGCATTCTTTGATGCCATCTCCATTGTGGTAGCTATCTTGCATGCTTTCTCGAATGTAAGATCTGGAGTGTTCATGAGTTTGGACTGAATTCGTTCATCCACTAGACCACAAACAAATCTGTCGCGTCATGCACGTCCGAGAAAGGTTCCAAAGTTACAGTGTAAAGTTAAGTTTTTCAAGGCAACAATTTATTCATTGATTATCGTAAGGTCTGAATGACAATAAAGGTATTCAATTCAATTCAATTCATCTCATTCTGCTTCTGGTTTCTTGTGCCAAATTTATAGCTTTCTGCAATTTCCAGAGGCTTTGGGTTGAAGTGCTCCTCCAAGTTCTTTATAATGTCATTGAATGACACGTGTTTTGCCTTTAAGGGTGCAAGGAGATTCACGAGTGTGCCGTACACTTCAGGACCGATCTCCGTGAGCAGAATCGCTTTCCTGCGTTCGCAAACGGCCTTATTTGTTTCATTTTCATCCATGATTGAATGGCAGAGTAGACTTGATGGGCTGAATGGCCTAATTCTGCTCCAATCACTTACGATCTTATGGTCTGTGGTAAGCAATTTGCCTCCTAATTCTACAAAGCCTAAACACCATCGACAGAGCTCATCAGGAGTATGACAGAACGCTCTTCACTTGCCTGGATGAGTACAGCTTCATCTGTACACCAAAACTTCATCACCATACAGGACATAGGACAGTGGTAAAGATGCTGCCTTACAGAGCTTATGGTGCCAGAGACCCGGGTTCGATTCCATCTACAGGTACTGTCTGTATAGTGTTTGTACGTTCTCCCGCGTGGGTTTTCTCTGAGATCTTCGATTACCTCCCACACTCCAAAGACGTACAGGTTTGTCGGTTAATTAGCTTGCTCTAATTGTAAATTGTCCCCAGTGAGTGTAGGATAGTGCTAGTGTGCAGGGGACGGCTAGTTGGTGCAGACTCTGTGGGCCGTAGGGCCTATTTCCACGCTGTATCACTAAACTAAACTAGACTAAGCTAAACATAGCAGCCATTTGATAGGCATCCGATCCACAACCATTCATACACTCCACCACTGAAACAGAGTCGCAGCAGTTTGCACCATTTACAGGATACATTGCAGCAACTCCTTGGACTGCACCGTCCACACCAACTATCTCTACCCGCTAAAGGACAAGGGCAACAAAAGCATGAGAACATCACTACCACCTGCATGTTGCCCTCAAAGTCACAAACCATTCTTTTTTATTTAAAAACATTTTCTTTTATTTTAATTAGAAGTACAGTAAATTACAGTAATACACATCACATATATCTTATTACATTTGTTGTACCACTTCGTTTTTCGAGCTTTAAAAAAAGGTAGAAATAAAAGAAGTAAGGAAAGTGAGCAAGAATCGTGAAGGTGCAGGAAAGTGTTGGGAAAAGAAAGCCCCTTATGGAAGAAGTTAGAGAAGGAAGTAAAGAAAGGAAATAGACCCTAGAAAGAAAAGAAAAAAAAGGAAATACAATCGCTCTATTATAACACAAAACTCCGCAAAAAAGGATATACCAACCGTGTTTTTTTATTTTTTATTTTATACCCCCCGTTACCAGATCCTGGCACCATTTATATTTTAAATTACTATTGCACCTTATGCTTGTAATAGTTCCATAAATGCAGACCACATCTTTTGGAAGTGGTCTGCTTTGCCTGCTAGGAGGAGTCTCATCTCTTCCAGGTGTAGTGTTTCGAACATGTTTGAAATCCACTCACAAACCATTCTGATTTGCAAATCTGTCTCCATTCCTTCACTCTCATTGGGTCAGAGTGGTGGAACTCCATCCTTAACAATATTGTGGGTATACTCGCACCCCAAGGAATGGAGTTCAAAATTGAAGCTCACATCCACCTGCTCAAGGCTAATCAGGGCCGAGCAATTAACTGTGTAGGGAGGAAGTGCAGATGATGGTTTACACCGAAGATAGACACAAAATGCTGGAGTAACTCAGCCAGACTGGCAGCATCTCTGGAGAGAAGGAATGGGTGACGTTTCAGGTCCCATCTGAGGAAGGGTCTTGACCAGAAACGTCACCTACTCCTTCCATCCAGCGATGCTGCCTGTCCTGCTGAGTTATTCCAGCATTTTGTATCTATCTTTCGGGCAATTAGCTCCTGGCACAACCTGTGAAGCCCACATTCCATGAATAAATAATGAAACAAATCATCCAGGCACCAAAATACTCCTCTCGCGAAGCAGGTTTCAACTCTTCTAATTCTGAACACACATGCAATGTTGGTAATAAGGGTTTCTCTTCATTGGAGCAACCAAACAGAGTCTGAAGAAGGGTCTCGACCCGAAATGTCACCCATCCCTGCCTCACCCGCTGAGTTACTCCAGCATTTTGTGTCTGCCTTCCATTTTATCCAACATCTGCAGTTCTTTCTCACACATAGATTCTGAATACGTCTGTTCCAGCTGCCTGGATTTTCCATCGCTAATTTTCCACTCATGGATCCGCTAAACTCCGTCAATGATCTCTGACTCTGTTCAAGTGAAACCGAGTAAATTGTGTGGAAGAATTGGATGCGAAAACATAGAACTAGTGTGAACAGGTGATCAATGGTTGGCATGGACTCAATTGGCTGAAGGACTGAAAGATGCTGTATCTTTCAATCAGATCAATCATCTATGTCCTATCTAACCTGGTTCCACTGTACATGGATAGCGAAGATTTAATGAATATGGGCCAAATGTGGGCACATTTGGCCCATATTCATTAAATCTTCGCTATCCATGTACATGTCTGTCCAGGTGTCTTTTACACGTTCTTACCTGCTCCAACTACCTCCTCTAGCAGCTCATTCCATATACCCAGACTGCTCTGAGTGAAACCGTTGCTCCTCAGGTTCCCATCAAATCTTTCCCCTCCCACTTTAAACCTATGTCCTCTGGTTCTCAATTTCCCTCACCTGACAAATGAAGGTCAATGTACCAAAAGCCTCCTTTACAACTTTTAGGGAACTGTGTATTTATACTCCTCTATCACTCTACTCTACAACACTTCCCAGGACACTACCATTCACTGTGAAGGTCCTGCCGTGGTTTAACTTCCCAAAATGCAACACCGAACACCATGCAGAACCTTATCAAAGGCCTTGCTGAAGTCCATATTGACAAGAAGACAGACACAAAATAAGTAACTCATCGGGTAAGGCAGCATCTCTGGAGAAAAGAATAGGTGACGTTTCGGGTCGAGACACTTCTTCAGACTGAGTGTCAGGGGAGATGGAAACAAGAGATATAGACGGTGATGTAGGGAGATATAGAATAAAAATGAATGAAATGTATGCAAAAACATATCGATGATAAAGGAAAAGAGCCATTGTTAGCTGTGAGCTAGGTGAAAACGAGTTGCAGACAATGAGACGCAACAGGACGACTTTGAAACTAGTACAATGACTTGGGTGGGAGAAGGGCGGAGAGAGAAGGGATGCAGGGGTTACTTGAAGTTAGAGAAATCAATATTCATACCGCTGGGTTGTAAGCTGCCCAAGCAAACTATGAGGTGCTGTTCACATCTATAGCCTTGCACCTGTCAAAGTTCTTGATGAGTCAACTAGCTGAATACTTTCAGTATTTTCTGTTTTTATTTCCCTTGGCATTATCACCCTGGTGCCATTGGGATCAGCTTCTCTTCATGATTTTCGATTCTTCTCTTTTTCAAGGAGATAGCTTCTTCAGTCTATTAAACTTCCTCATCTCTGAAATCACTTTGTACAGCTCTTTTTAGCATTTCTAAACCCATCACATCCTTTCTAACATGTGTTACTCAGAACTAAAATACTCCAATTGTGGTCAAAATAATGTGTTATAAAGATTCACCATAACTTCCTTGCTATTTTACTTCGGAGTCACGCGAGTGACTACGTGGAGAACCCCGCTAGGACGCATATCGCTACACGCATTGCAACGAGTCACAGAAGGGGGAAGGACGTTCCTCTTTAGCGGCAGAATTTAAAAGCCGGGAACAGCAGGTAAGGAGACTCTGCGTTTTTCCCACTTACCTTGCAGGTGGAAAGATGGACAGATCCACGAGAAAGAAGGCTGCGAAAAAGCTGGCGGGGGAGAACCGCGGAGTTGCGGACAGCCAGCAGCAACAGCAGCAGCCGACGGCACGCCAATCTCCCGAAATGGGAACAGCTGTGCCCGACTTCGCTCCCGCACCGCGAAGCCGGGCGGGAAAGCGAAGCAAAAAACGAACCGAATGCCAGACTCCGATGAGTCTGACTTTGAGCAGCCGCGAGCGGCCAGTGCCCATCAGCACCGGGGCCGGTTGGAGCGGCTGCAGGATGACGAGCAGCCGCGAGCGGCCAGTGCCCGTGAGCATTGGAGCCGGTTGGAGCGGCTGCAGGATGGGGAGCAGTCGCGAGCGGCCAGTGCCCGTGAGCATTGGAGCCGGTTGGAGCGGCTGCAGGATCATTCGTGTCCATAAAAAACAAGAAAGATGGTGGTTGCCGCATCATCATCGATTTGACGACTTTAAATACCTTTGTACAATATATTCATTTCAAGATGGAAACCTTTGTTACTGCTAAGCAATTGATTTCCGAAGGCTACTACATGGCAAGCATCGATTTAAAAGATGCTTACTATACAGTACCCATAAGAGGTGACCACAGATGTTATTTAAAATTCAACTGGATGGGTCAGCCCTGACAATACAGGGCACTACCTAATGGGCTGACATCAGCCCCCAGGTTATTCACAAACATTTTGAAACCAGCCCTAGCGTTACTGCGAAAACAAAAACACATGGTAATGGCATATCTAGATGACATATTTATTGTTGGCAAAACTTTGGAATTGACTAAACAAGCAGTAACAGCCACAAAACAATTGTTTGAAGAACTGGGATTTATCATCCCATCCAGTTAAGTCTAAATTAACGCCTTCAACAAAAATGGATTATCTGGGGTTCACCATTAACTCAGTTCTCATGTCAGTGACTTTGCCGAAAGAAAAGGTTACAGCCTTAAAAGAGGCTTGCAGCGAAATCATTGACATCACCAAACCATCCACTAGACTGGTAGCTAGAATAATTGGGAAAATAGTGGCTGCATTTCCAGCCACACAATTTGGACCTTTACACTCGTCTCTGTATAGTAACTCACTTACTATTATATATGGAACATACAAGAATCATCAGAGGCAAAGAAATGGCACTGTTAATCAGCCACAAACAGCCACACAAAAAAGTGACAGTCCAGACCATCTCAACATGGCTAAAACAGGTCCTAATAAAGGCGGGAGTAGATGCTAACATTTTTAAATCTCACTCCACCAGGGCTGCAGCTACATCAGCAGCAATACAGTTGGATGTTCCAATGGACCAAATCCTCAAGACTGCAGGATGGTCAACGGAAAGAAGGTTCCAACGATTTTATAATAAACCAGTCATTGAACCTGGAACATTTGCAGAAACACTTTTAAATTCTGTAATATGATTTTACCCATAAATAGGGGCTATGATTTGGTGTTAATAACATTTTTGTTGTTTCAATATCATATTGATATCTAATGATGTTAACACTATTCTCCCCATAATCAAGGCAGATGTGATGCATGGACTCGTTTCCACGGCATGAAATCACAGAGCTTTAAAATCTTCACGTAGTCACTCACGTGACTCCGAAGTAAAATAGTAGGATTAAACGAGAACTTACCAGTTTGAAGTTTGATCTTTATTTTATGAGGAGTAACGTTGAGGGAATACGTGCCCTCCGCTCCCACCCTTGATCATATACTCAACTGGTATCTCTTCTCTAATCTTACTATGTTTAGTCATTACAGTTATCTGTGATTTCACACCACTGCTTTGAAGAATGACACGCATGCGTCCTAGCGGGGTTCTTCACGTAATCCCTCAACGTTACTCCTCATAAAATACAGATCAAACTTCAAACTGGTAAGTTCTCGTTTAATCTTACTATTCTCCGCTGTACCTCTGTTTACAGTGCTACTGATCCTGCATGCCTTTTAAACCCGTTTTTTAACCATCCCATTCCCTCCCATTACACTGGTTACATATACCCCTCATTCTTTGTCATTTTCACTGGCCCCTGCACTTTCTCAGTGTTGATTGGGACTGCAAGAGTGTCAGGGGCTTAGGCAGGGTGGAAAATGTAAAATGTGTTCAGGAAAATTTTCCTTAGTCAATATGTAGAGGGCCCCACAAGGGAGAGGGCAGAGCTTGATTGATTGATTGATAGAATTTATTTGCCACACAACCAGGGTCGGTGGAATTTGGGTTGTCAGCAGCGGTACAATAATAAAGAACACACAGCCACAATAAATATGTAACACAAACATCCACCACAGCATTCATCACTGTGGTGGAAGGCACAGAACTTGGCCAGTCCTCCTCCATTTTCCCCCGTGGTCAGGACCTCCACCCTCCGCAGCCGTTGCTGCGGGCGTCCAGATGGTAAGGGACAAAGTCAAAGTAAGTCCAGGATCGGCTCTTCCCCACCGGAGACCGCGGCTTCAGGCTGGTGTAGGCCGCAGACCGGCGGTCGAAGATTTAAGGTTCCCGCCACGCCGCAGCCAGAAGCACCGCAGACCGCAGGGTCGGTGGTCGAAGCTCCCCTCCAGGGGAGATGGTAAGTCCATGCCGGACCCGCGGTAGAAGTTGGCCGCGGGCCGGCAGTGATGGCTTCTTCTTCCCCCGGGTCCCCCACGAGGGATCCCGGGCTGTAGACGCCGCGCCAGCTGGAGCTGTGCAGACCGCGGCTTCAGGCTGCCGGCTGCCCCGGGCCAGCGAAACGGAGCTTGACGTACTCTTAGGAAGTTGAGAACATAGAAACATAGAGAATAGGTGCAGGAGGAGGTCATTCGGCCCTTCGAGCCAGCACCGCCAATCATTGTGATCATGGCAGATCGTCCCCAATCAATAACCCGTGCCTGAAAGGCAAGTAGGTGTCAGTGGGTGAGCCATTTGGGAAGAGTGACCACAATTCTGTTAGCTTTAAAATAGTTTAGTTTAGTTTATTGTCATGTGTACCGAAGTACAGTGAAAAGCTTTTGTTTTCGTGCTATCTAGTCAGACAATAAATGATTACAATCAAGCCGTTCACAGTGTGTAGATACATGATAAGGGAATAACGTTTGGATAGCCTGAGAGTCACCAATGAGGTAGGATGATTCAGTTGCCTGGTAACAGCTGGGAAGAAATTGTCCCTGAATCTGGAGGTGTGCGTTTTCCCACTTCTAGTGTGGATAAGGACAGGGCTGATCCACAAGTTAAAGTTCTCGATTGGAACAATGTCAACTTTGATGGTATTGGGCATGAACTTGCAAAAGTGGATTGGAGTAGGTCATCAGCAAGCAAAGGGGTGTCCAGAAAGTGGGATGCTTTTAATAATAATAATAATAATAATAATAATATATCTTTTATTGTCATTGCACGTCAGTGCAACGAGATTTAGTGTGCAGCTCCACTGATGTACAAGGTAAATAAATACAATACATAAATAAACAAGCTGAATTGATTGACGTGACCATCTGAGGGAGACTGTCCAAAGGGGGTGGGTGGGGGGGCACTCATTAGGGCCGGTTCAGAGCCGCTATAGCTCTTGGGATGAAACTGTTCCTGAGTCTGGAGGTTCGGGCGTAGAAGGCCTTGTAACGTCTGCCGGAGGGAAGTAGTTGAAACAGACCGTGGCAGGGGTGTGATGAGTCCTTATGGATGCTGAGGGCCTTCCTGAGGCACCGCGTGTGGTAGATGCCCTCCAAGGCTGGTAGCTCTGTCCCGATGATCCTCTGCGCTCTGTTGACGGCGCGCTGTAGAGCTCTCCTCTCCGCCTCCGTGCAGCTGAGATACCACACAGAGATGCCATACGTTAGTATGCTCTCTGTGGTGCAGCGGTAGAACGTTGTCAGCAGCTGTTGGGGCAGACCAGTCTTTTTTAATGTCCTCAGGAAGAACAGTCGTTGCTGTGCCTTCTTGACCAGCGTGGCGGTGTTTGTGGACCATGTGAGGTCTTCTGAAATGTGAGTGCCCAGAAACTTAAAGCTGGACACTCTCTCCACACTTTCCCCATAAATGGAGATTGGGGCGTATTCTCCAGAATGGGACCTCCTGAAGTCTCATTCTGGACATAAATGTGTGAAAATGAGGTTCCCGTTGAAGCGAAGGGCAAGGAAGGCGGGAGTAAGGAAATCTCGATGACAAAAGATCTTGAGACACTGGTTACGGAAAAGAAAGAGGCATGGGACAGGTAGAGGCAGTGGGCGTCAAGTGTATCTTTGGAGAATTTTAGGGGACTGTGGAGCATTAGTAAGAAGAAAATCAGGAGGGCTAGAGATAAATCTGGCAGGTAAGGTAAAGGTAAAGGAGAATTAAAAGATATTTTATGTGGATTAAGGGAAAGGGGCAACCAAAGTGGTCATCTATGTGAGGAACCACAGCACATGTACAAGATCTTCCATGGATATTTCTTCTGTTTTTACTGTGGAGAAAGATGGCAAGATATAAAACTTGGGAGGGCAAATTGAAATGTCTTGAGGACTGTATTTTGGTTAAGGAGGTGCTGGATGGCCTGAAGGGTATAAAGTTAGATTAATCTCCTGAGCCTGATCTGATATATCCGAGGACATTCGAAAACTGGAGAACAAATTGCAGGAGCCTTGACTGAGATATATGAATCATCATTAGATATGGACGAGGTGGTGGATGACTGGAGGTTTGCTAATGTTGTGCCTCTATTTAAGAAAGGCTGCAAGGAAAAGCCTGGGTACTATAGACCAGTGAGCTTAATAGCTGTGGTAGGGAAGTTACTGGATAGGATTGTGAGGGTTAAGATATTTATACATTAGGATAGAAAAAGACTGATGAGTGATTGTCAGCAGTTTTGTATGTGGGAGATCGAGGCTCATGAATTTGAATGAGTTTTTTAAAGAAATAACCAAGAAGGTTGACGAGGGCATAGATGTGGTTCATATGGACTCCAATTAATAAGGTTCTACATGCGAGGCTGCTCTGGATGGATGGATTGCATGGCATCCAGGGAGAGCTGGATCCAGAGTTGGCTTCATGGAAGGAAGCAGAGGGTGGTGGTAGGTTGTTTTTTTTGTACTGGTTTATATCAACAATTTAGATTTGTGTGCAAGCCATGATTAGTAAGTTTGCAGATGGCACTAAAGTATCATAGACAGTGAAGATGGTTATCACAAATTACAGTAAATTAGCTGGGTTAATGGTGTTTAATGTAGATATGTGTGAGGTGTTCCATTCTGGGAAGTAGAACCTGCCCAGGAACTCCACAGTGAATAGTGGGCGCTGTGGGGTGTTGTAGAGCACTGAGATCTAAGAGTACAGGAATATAGATACATCGTTCCCTGAATGTGTGTACCAGGTACATTGGGTAGTAAAGGAGGTTTTTGGTACATTGCCCTTCATCATTCAGTGTATTGAGTATAGAGGTTTGGACATTGTTACAGTGGTGAGGCTGCATTTGGAGTATTGTGCTCAGTTTTGGCCACCCTCCTATAGAAAGGATGCCATTAAGCTAGAAAGAGTGGGAGAGAAGATTTATTAAGATTTTGCCAACACTCGAGAAATGGGTTGAATGCACAGATAGGAAATGATGGGATGAATGTACAGCGTTTTTTTAAATCCAGGATAGGGGAATGAAGAACCAGAGCATATTGGTTTAACATGAGAAGGGAAAGATTTAGTTTAGTTTAATTTAAAGACACAGCACAGAAACAGGCCCTTTGGCCCTTTGGTCCACCGAGTCCGCATCAACCACCGATCCCTGCACATTAACACTACCCAACACACACTAAGGACAGCCTTACATTTATACCAAGCCAGTCCATCACCGGCTTTGACCTCCCCACCGTCGAAGGGATCTATCGTAGTCGCTGCCTCAAGAAGGCAGCCAAAATCATCAAGGACCCACACCATCCTGGCCACACACTCATCTCACCACTGCTATCAGGAAGAAGGCACAGGAGCCTGAAAACTGTAACATCCAGGTTCAGGAACAGCTACTTCCCCACAGCCATCAGGCTATTAAACACAACAAATAAGCTATGAGCTCTGAACTGCAAAAGACTATATTATTATTTGTTATTTGCCCTATGTTTGTTATTTATTGAACTTTTTCTTTTTTTCCCCGTTATATACAATGTTTTCATATTCACATATTCTGTTGTGCTGCAGCAAGTAAGAATTTAATTGTCCCATCTTTGGGAACATGTCAATATGATGAAAGGGGAAGTGTAGGGCAGTCTTGAAAAGGTGGAAAATCCCCAAGTCCTGAGCAAACACATCCTAGCATGTTATGGGAAATAACAATGAAAATGGCTGGGGCTCCGACAGACATTTTTATACGTTTGTATTCCACATGTAAGACATCGGAATACCGAAGGGTCACCACTGAAGGGCAGCAGTGATAAGCTGAGGCTCGACCAGCCAGTGTGCTTTCATCAGCAGTGGGAAAGTTATTGGAAGGGATTATGAGAGACAGGAAAGGCAAGAACTGATTAAGAATGGAGGAACTCAGCGGGTGAGGCAGCATCTATGGAGCGAAGGAAATAGGCGACGTCTCGGGTCAAGACCCTTCTTCAGCATTTTGTTGATTTTCCAGCATCTGCAATTCCTTCTTAAACAACTGATTAAGGATAGTCAGCGTGGCTTTCTTTGTGGGATATCATGCCTCTTAAATGTAAGCACATTTTTGAAGAAAAGACTGAGCAGGCAGGGTGGTTGTAGCTGTCTACATGGGCATTCACAAAGCCTTTGACAAGGTCCCTCATGTTGGGCTAGTCTGAATGTTTCAGGTTCAGTTTAGTGCCACGTGCATCGAGGTACAGTGAAAAGCTTTTGTTGCATGCTATCTAATCAGCAGAAAGACAATATATGATTGCAATCGAGCCATTTACAGTGTATAAATACATGATAAGGGAATATTAGATACAGTGCATGTAACCTAGGTTGAGCTAGCCAAATGGGTACAATATTGTTTTGTAGGAGTCAGTGGGTGTGAGTCGAGAGTTGTTTTTCAGGTTGGAGGCCACGAGTATTCCATGGGGATTGATGTGAGAAAGGACTAGTGTGGTAGAATGGAGAGATCTTGGGCAACAAGCACATTGTTCCCTAAAAATGGCTACACATTTCTTTCAATGAATGAGGCAATGAGTGCAAGAGATGAGACGGGACATTACAGTTGTCAATCTGAAGAAGGGTCTCGACCCGGAACGTCACCGATTTCTTCTCTCCAGAGATGCTGCCTGTCCCACTGTTACTCCAGCATTTTATATCTATCCACAGTTGTACGAACCATTGGTTTGGCAGCACATGGATTATTGTGTGCAGGTCTCTTCACCACACTACAGGAAAGATGTGATTGAACTAGAGGGCGCGCAGAAAAAATTTCACGGATGTTGGCTGGAGTCATAGTGATACAGTGTGGAAACAGGCCCTTCGGCCCAACTCGCCCACACCGTTCAACAATGTCCCAGCTACCCTAGTCCCACTTGACTGAATAGTTTGAGTTATTAGAACAGATTGGATAGTCTGGGTTTGCTTTCCCTTAGTTAAAGGAAACCGTGAGATGATGTGATAGGGGTATGTAAAATTATGGGAGCCATATGTGGAGCAGATAACTGAGGAAGTCTGAAATGTCAAATACAAGCAAATGGGAGTCACCCAAGAAACAAAATTCGTTATCAATAGGCAAGTGCTGTCAATGGGACTGTTTGTGCATTGTACAGCCCTATGATTGTATGACACGGAAATACGGAATTAATGTAGGCATGTGGCATTAGTGGTGGTTGGCATAGGTGCAGTGGTCCAAATACTGTACATCTGACCGAGGGCAATTTATGGAGAGATAGCAGAGGTAAGAGGTAGGAGGATTAAAGGGATCCGAGGAGAAAATTGGTCACACAAATCTCTCCCACACAATAGCATGAGGTCACCACACCACAGGAAATATGTGATTAAGCAAGAAAGACCACAGTCTGTTCATATTGGTGGAAATGTGTCAGCTTCGATAACAATCAGCACGGGAGCACCTCAAGGCTGCGTGATCAGCCCCCTGCTGTACTCACTCTATACTCATGACTGCGTAGCCGGTCATAGTGCAAACTCCATCATCAAGTTCGTTGATCACACCACTGTTGTGGGACGTATCACTGATGGGGATGAGTCAGAGTATAGAAGAGAGATCGAGCAACTGTCCATATGGTGCCAGCGAAATAACCTGGCCCTCAACACCAGCAAAACCAAGGAACGGATTGTGGGACTTTGGAAGGAGTAGGATGGGGAACCACAGCCCCGTTTATATCAACGGGTCGATGGTTGAAAGGGTCAAGAGCTTCAAAAACCTGGGCGTGCACATCTCTGAAGATCTTTCCTGGTCCAAGAACACTAATGCAATCATCAAGAAAGCTCATCAGCGCCTCTACTTCCTGAGAAGATTACGGAGAGTCGGTTTGTCAAGGAGGACTCTCTCTAACTTCTACAGGTGCACAGTAGAGAGTATGCTGACCAGTTGCATCGTGGCTTGGTTCGGCAACTTGAGCGCCCTGGAGAGGAAAAGACTACAAAAAGTAGTAAACACTGCCCAGTCCATCATCGGCTCTGATCTTCCTTCCATCGAGGGGATTTATCGCAGTCGCTGCCTCAAAAAGGCTGGCAGTATCATCAATGACCCGCAACATCCTGGCCACACACTCATCTCCCTGCTACCTTCAGGTAGAAGGTACAGGAGCCTGAAGACTGCAACAACCAGGTTCAGGAATAGCTACTTCCCCACAGCCATCAGGCTATTAAACCTGGCTCGGACAAATACCTGATTATTAATAACCCATTATCGGTTATTTGCACTTTATCAGTTTATTTATTCATGTGTGTATATATTTATATTATGGTATATGGACACACTGATCTGTTTTGTAGTAAATGCCTACTATGTTCTGTGTGCTGAAGCAAAGCAAGAATTTCATTGTCCTATCAGGGACACATGACAATAATCTCACTTGAGCTTGAACTTGAACTTGAACTTGAATGGGTACAGAAGAGGTTTACCCGAATATTGTAGGAAGGAACTGCAGATGCTGGTATGAATCAAAGATAGACATAAAAATGTCACCTATTCCTTTTCTCCAGAGATGCTGTCTGACCCGCTGAGTTACTCCAGTTTTTTGTGTTTACCAGAATGTTGCCTGGAGTGGAGAATATTAACTATAAGAAGAGGTAGACAAACTTAAATTATTTTTGCTGGAGCATCAGAGGCTGAGGGATAACCTGCCAGATGTTTATAGAGTTATGAGAGGTATGGATAGGGTAGATAGTCAGTCTTTATCCAAGGACAGAAATGTCAAACACAAGATGGCATAGCTTTGTTAGAAAATGAACTTTAAAGGAAATGTATGAAGCAAGTTCCTTTCGGTAGAGATTGTAGCTGCTAAAAACGCAATGCGAGGGGAGATGGTAGAAGCAGATGTAATAGTGACATTTAAGAGGCATTTAGCCAAACACGTGAACAGACAGGAAATTAAGGGTACAGACCATATATAGCAGATGGGCTTAATTTAGATTTTCATCATGGCCACCACAGATATGGTGGGCCCAAGAACCTGTTCCTGTGCTCATCTCTTCCGTTCTAAGGCTGGTTTGCTAGTAATGCCCAATTCCTGAAATAAAAACTAAAAAAATGAGTGCACTACTCTAATGATAAACCTACGCAAGTCACAATATAAACTGACAAAAGAATGCACCCAGATTATGAAAGGTTCAGTATCTATATTGTAACCAACAAAGTTGCAACATGGAATAAAAAAGTAGTCAAGCTACAATTTACATAAATGTGCTTGTACACATGTTTTACAATCTCTTACTTTACCTTTGAAACAAATTAATCAATTACATTTTTCACAATGCAAGAATATTTTCTTGCATTGTGAAAAACCAGCTGTGCTATTTCATTGTATCTCATTACTTTCATACATTTTTCACACTACATCAATGTTCCATTCATGTATAGAAACAGGCTTATCAGGCAGCAGATAATTTTTACTTAATGGAGTTACATATTCAGTTTGTAGGTCAAATGCAGATCGCTGCATTTTAAGTTGAAAGTTTGTTTCATAATTTGGAACGATATATCCTAATGCAACTATTCATTATTTTCCTTTGAAAAGGTCAGAAAACTCAGATCTTTAGGTACAGTGCACCAAAGAAGACAAATTTGCTGTTTAAAAATAAAATCCTTCTAGTTAATAGGAGTGTCATAGAGTTGTACAACACAGAAACAAGTGCTTAGACCCACCATGTTCATGCCAACTTTGTTGCCTACCCACACTAATCACATTTTCTTGCATTAGGACCATATCCTAAGGGAAGAGAAGAGATTTGAACTTTTTTTTCGCCATCCATCACAGTGAGGAATGTGGAGGAGTCACTGTGGTGGATGTTTATGTTAAAATGTATTTTGTGTGTTCCGTTGCTTTTTATTTGTATGACTGACTTGGCAAATGAAATTCCTTTTATGTTGCAAAACAAACCTGGCTAATAAAGTATTAATGTATTGTATCGTATTATTTTATTGTCTGTCTAAATGCCGCTTAAATTTAAAATTATTTATGATTTCACCCCCTCTGGTCGTACATTCCAAATATCAACTACAGAGTAAATAACAAACTTCTTCCTACCATTGTAATCCAATACCTTACAGCTTTTGATATTGATATTCCTACCATGTTTTGATATTCCTACCATGGGAAAAAGATTGAAAGATCTAACTCACCTGCGCCTCTCAAAATGTATTTCCTTCTGTCATCTCTCAGTCTCCTTCACTGCATGGAAAACAAGCCCAATGTGTCCATTCCCTCATCAAAATAAAAGTTCTCCAATCCCTACAGCATCCTGGTGAATCTCGCTAAATCAATCCATCTTTTCTATAATGTGGTGACCAGAACTGTACAAGATAGTTCAATATGTGGCCTGGCCAAGTGGTTTGTCAACATCCCAACTCTTATATTCTGTGTCCCAACCTATGAGGCTAGTTCCATATGCCCTCTTCACCAGCCTATCAGCCAGTGTTGTCACTTCCAAGAAACTTTGGACTTGGTCTCTGTCTATTCATCAACATACCGTATCATTTACCCCAATGTCCTAACCCTATTTGACTTCCCAAACAGGTACATGGGTGGGAAGGCATGAAGTAATAAAGGCATGCTTGCCTTTATCAGTTAGTATTTTGGTACAGGGTGTCAAGTTATAAGACGTTTGTAAGGCCATGCTTGGGATTCTGTGCACAGTATTGGTTCCTCTTCTATAGGAAGGGTGTGATTAGACTGAAGAGGGTGCAAAAAGGATTTACCAGATCTGAAAGGTTTGAGTTATTCGAACAGGACAGACTGTTTTTTTTTTCCCTGGAGATTAGGAGGCCAAGAGTGATTTTTTAATTAAATAATTTGACACCCCACCCCCCTTATTCAGTTTAAAACACGGGTGGTTTTAAACTGAATAAGGGGGGTGGGGTGTCGAATGGGATCGTTGAGGATGGAGTTAGAGGGAAAGGGTTTCTTAAATGTGTGAGCGTAGAGACAGAGGGGTGTAAAATGAGGGTAGAAGCAATAAGTAGCAAGGTGAAAAGTAAAAGAGGCAGGCAGGCAAATCCAGGGCAAAAATCAAAAAGGGCCACTTTTCAGCATAATAGTATAAGGGGCAAGAGTGTTGTAAAAACAAGCCTGAAGGCTTTGTGTCTCAATGCAAGGAGCATTCGTAACAAGGTGGATGAGTTGAATGTGCAGATAGCTATTAATGACTATGATATAGTTGGGATCACGGAGACATGGCTCCAGGGTGACCAAGGCTGGGAGCTGAACATCCAGGGATATTCAATATTCAGGAGGGATAGACAGAAAGGGAAAGGAGGTGGGGTAGCGTTGCTGGTTAGAGAGCAGATTAACGCAATAGAAAGGAAGGACATTAGCTTGGAGGATGTGGAATCGATATGGGTAGAGCTGCGAAACACTATGGGGCAGAAAACGCTAGTGGGAGTTGTGTACGGGCCACCTAACAGTAGTAGCGGAGTTGGGGATGGCATCAAACAGGAAATTAGAAATGCGTGCAACAAAGGTAAAACAGTTATAATGGGTGACTTCAATCTACATATAGATTGGGTGAATCAAATTGGCAAGGGTGCTGAGGAAGAGGATTTCTTGGAATGTATGCGGGATAGTTTTCTAAACCAACATGTAGAGGAACCAACGAGAGAGCAGGCTATTCTAGATTGGGTATTGAGTAATGAGGAAGGGTTAGTTAGCAGTCTTGTTGTGCGTGGCCCCTTGGGCAAGAGTGACCATAATATGGTTGAGTTCTTCATTAGGATGGAGAGTGACATTGTTAATTCAGAAACAAGGGTCCTGAACTTAAAGAAAGGTAACTTTGAGGGTATGAGATGTGAATTGGCCAAGATAGACTGGCAATTGATTCTTAATGGGTGGATATGCAATGGAAGGCATTTGAAGACTGCATGGCTAAATACAACAATTGTTCATCCCAGTTTGGCAAAAAAATAAATCAGGGAAGGTAGTGCATCCGTGGATAACAAGGGAAATCAGGGATAGTATCAAAACAAAAGATGAAGCATACAAATTAGCCAGAAAAAGCAGCCTACCGGAGGACTGGGAGAAATTCAGTCCAGCAGAGGAGGACAAAGGGCTTAATTAGGAAAGGGAAAATAGATTATGAAAGAAAACTGGCAGGGAACATAAAAACTGACTGCAAAAGCTTTTATAGATATGTGAAGAGAAAAAGATTAGTTAAAACAAATGTAGGTCCCTTGCAGTAAGAAACAGGTGAATTGATCATGGGGAACAAGGACATGGCAGACCAAATGAATAACTACTTTGGTTCTGTCTTCACTGAGGAAGACTTAAATAATCTGCCGGAAATAGCAGGGGACCGGGGGTCAAATGAGATGGAGGAACTAAGTGAAATCCAGGTTAGCGGGGAAGTGGTGTTAGGTAAATTGAATGGATTAAAGGCCGATAAATCCCCAGGGCCTGATAGGCTGCATCCCAGAGTACTTAAGGAAGTAGCCCCAGATATAGTGGATGTATTAGTGATAATTTTTCAAAACTCTTTAGATTCTGGAGTAGTTCCTGAGGATTGGAGGGTAGCTAATGTAACCCCACTTTTTAAAAAGGGAGGGAGAGAGAAAACGGGGAATTACAGACCAGTTAGTCTAACGTCGGTAGTGGGGAAACTGCTAGAATCAGTTATTAAAGATGGGATAGCAGCACATTTGGAAAGTGGTGAAATCATTGGACAAAGTCAGCATGGTTTTATGAAAGATAAATCATGTCTGACGAATCTTATAGAAATTTTCGGGGATGTAACTAGTAGAGTAGATAAGGGAGAACCAGTGGATGTGTTATATCTGGACTTTCAGAAGGCTTTCGACAAGGTCCCACATAAGAGATTAGTATACAAACTTAAAGCACACGGTATTGGGGGTTCAGTATTGATGTGGATAGAGAACTGGCTGGCAGACAGGAAGCAAAGAGTAGGAGTAAACGGGTCCTTTTCACAATGGCAGGCGGTGACTAGTGGGGTACCGCAAGGCTCAGTGCTGGGACTCCAGCTATTTACGAAATATATTAATGATTTGGACGAGGGAATTGAATGCAACATCTCCAAGTTTGCGGATGACACGAAGCTGGGGGGCAGTGTTAGCTGTGTAGAGGATGCTAGGTAGCTGCAAGGTGACTTGGATAGGTTGGGTGAGTGGGCAAATGCATGGCAGATGCAGTATAATGTGGATAAATGTGAGGTTATCCACTTTGGTGGCAAAAACAGGAAAGTAGACTTTTATCTGAATGGTGGCCGATTAGGAAAGGGGAGATGCAACGAGACCTGGGTGTCATGGTACACCAGTCATTAAAAGTAGGCATGCAGGTGCAGCAGGCAGTGAAGAAAGCGAATGGTATGTTAGCATTCATAGCAAAAGGATTTGAGTATAGGAGCAGGGAGGTTCTACTGCAGTTGTACAGGGTCTTGGTGAGACCACACCTGGAGTATTGCGTACAGTTTTGGTCTCCTAATCTGAGGAAAGACATTCTTGCCATAGAGAGAGTACAGAGAAGGTTCACCAGACTGATTCCTGGGATGTCAGGACTTTCATATGAAGAAAGACTGGATAGACTTGGTTTGTACTCGCTAGAATTTAGAAGATTGAGGGGGTATCTTATAGAAACTTACAAAATTCTTAAGGGGTTGGACAGGCTAGATGCAGGAAGATTGTTCCCGATGTTGGGGAAGTCCAGAACAAGGGGTCACAGTTTAAGGATAAGGGGGAAATCTTTTGGGACCGAGATGAGGAAAACATTTTTCACACAGAGAGTGGTGAGTCTCTGGAATTCTCTGCCACAGAAGGTAGTTGAGGCCAGTTCATTGGCTATATTTAAGAGGGAGTTAGATGTGGCCCTTGTGGCTAAAAGGATCAGGGGGTATGGAGAGAAGGCAGGTACAGGATACTGAGTTGGATGATCAGCCATGATCATATTGAATGGCGGTGCAGGCTCGAAGGGCCGAATGGCCTACTCCTGCACCTATTTTCTATGTACCTATGTAAAACTAGAGGCATAGATAAGGTGAATAGCCATGGTCTTTCCTTCATGGTGGGAGTGTCAAAAGCTAGAGGACATAGGTTTAAGGTAAGAGGGGAATGATTTAAAAAAGACTTGAAGGGCAATCTTTTCACATAGAGGTGGATTATATATTTATGGGATGGGATGTCCGATATGGGATGAGCAGCCAGAGGAAGTGGGTGCTGTCGGTAGCTTAGTTTCCTAAAATAGGAGAATTCAGTGTTCATGTCATAGAAACAAGGAATGATAGATACTGGTTTTTACAAAAGGATACAAAGCACTGGAATAACTCAACAGGTCAGGCATCCAACCTCTCCCTATAGCTCAGGCCCTCAATACATACTTATAAGTCTTCTCTGCACTCTTTGTAGCTCAACAACATTGTTCCTACAGCTGGGTGACCACAACTGAACACAAATGCAGCCTCACCAACATATTGTACAACTCTAATAGAACATTACAGTTCATTCTAGAACATTCTACACTCAATACCCTGGCTGATGCCACTTTCAGGGAACTACGAACCTTAACTCCAAGATTGCTCTGTTCTACAACACCCCCCAGAGCCCTGCCATTCAGTGTGAAGGTACTTCCCTAGTTTGACTTCCCAAAATATAACCTCTCACACAAATCTGCATTAAACGCCATTAACCATTGCTCAGCCCACTTGCCCAGCTGATTAAGATCCTTCTGCAGTTATTTCATAACAATATTTGTTATCTGCAATATTACACACTTTAGTGTCATCTGCAAACTCACTAATCAAGCTTTGTAGATTGTTTGATTGAAAAGCAAGGACATTTAAAGAACGGGCCAAGAGACAAGGCATCCAATAATAGGAACGCAAATACAGGCCTACGTTTTTTTCGACCTTAAATCATGCAGATAGTGGGTGAGCAGCCATTTTGAGAGGAGACAATTTAATTTTGATAAATTGGCTGGAAAATAGAGAGATTTTTTTGATTGAATAGGTGGAACATTTAGAGCAGCAGGCATTTGATTGGCTAAGAAAGGGACACCGCAGCCACTAAAAGGAAGGTAAGATTTAGTGTAGTGACTGTGTTGGGGATAGAGCGCTGGGTTGAGGCCCAACTGCAAAACTGAGGCTTTGGCTCCAGGAGCTATGCTGAGAAGGATTGAGGAAACGACTGTTGAGCTCGCAAGTGAGTTTGTTTCAAGCCCGGTGGGGCAGCAAGAGAAAGCAGGGACTAAAAAAGAGCCGTTGGGATTAAATAAAGTAGGGGTGCAGCAAGAGAAAACCCACTCGGTCACATGGAGAAAATAAAAACTCTGTACAGACAGCACCCGTAGTCAGGATTGAACCCCTGTCTCTGGCGCTAAAAGGCAGCAATTCTACTGCTGCGCTAAAGTGCCACTCAGTTCAGTTTAGTTTATTGTCACACGTACAGCGGGACAGTGAAAAGCTTTGTTGCGGACTAACCAGTCAGCAGTAAACCATACATGATTACAATCGATCCATTTACAGTGTATAGATATATGATAAGGGAATAACATTTAGTGCAAGCTAAAGCCAGCAAAGTCCATTCAAGGATAGTCCGAGGATCACCAAAGAAGTAGATAGTAGCTCAGCACTGCTCCTAGGGTTTATAGTTCATTTATGGTTCCCAGGCTTTTCCTTGCAGCCTTTCTTTAGTAGAGGCACAACAGGAGCCACCCTCCAGTCTACCAGCACCTCGCCTGTGTCTATGATGATTAATACATCTCAGCCAAGGCTCCCACAATTACTTCGATATCTTCCCAAAGTATCCTTGGATATATCTGCTCAGGCCCAGGAGATTTATCTAACTTCATACGCCTTAGTATAGCCAGCACCACCTCGACCATAATCCAGTCTGTCCTCAAGACATCCCCATTAATTGTCCCAAGTTTCCCAATCTTCATGACTATCTCCATGGTATAAACAATGGAGAAATGCTCATTGTGAACCTTCCCCATCTCATGCGACTCCACAGACATGTCTGCTTTGGTTTCTGAGGGGCCCTTTCTCCATTTCCTGTATTATGCTCATAAAATCTCTTTGGATTGTCCTTAATATTATCTGGCAGAGCTATATCCAGCCCTATTTGCCTTCCTGATTTCCTTAAGTATGCTCCTGAGTTCCCAAATTATTCCAGGGATACACTTGATCCCAGCTGCCTATACCTGTCCCATGCCTCCTTTGTCCTGACCAAAGCCTCATTTTCTCTCATCCCCCAAGCTTCCTTACTCCCACCTGCCATGCCCTTCACTCTCACAGGAACATGCATGTCCTGAATTCTCGTCATCACTCTTTAAAAAAGCATTCCACTTTCCGGATGTTCTTTTGCCTAGAAACAACCTACCCAAATCAACTTCACTAATTCCCTCTCTAATACCCTCAAATCTAGCCTTTCCCCAGTTCAAAATTTTAACTGGGGCCACCCCTGTCTTTATCCATAGAGGGCCTGTCCCACTTTCCCAGGTCCTCTGCCGAGTTGAAAGGACCTTAAAAAAAAAAACTCAAGATTTTTGTGATCTACGAACTCCTCCTCCCGACTGTCTTTGTACTCGTGGACATTTTTTGTCAGGCTGGAAAAAATGTCCCGACTTACCTGATGCCCTAAGTACCTACGGCTGGCATAATATATCTACAGGCTCCTACGGCTTCCTACGGACTCGCTACGGATATTCTCCGAATTTGAATCAAGGGGAAAACTCGGGAGAATTTGTGAGTAACTCTGGAAAGTGGGACAGGCCCTTAACTATTTTAAAGCTAAAAGAACTGTGGTTGTTGGTCCCAAACAAATTCCCCACAGACACTACAGTTACTTGGCTTCCCATTCAACTAGGAGTACATCCAGCTTTGCCCTCTCACTTGTAGGGGCTTTACATATTGCTTGAGGAAACTTTCCTGAACACATTTGACAAATGTTACCTGTCTACAGCCTTGACACTAAGACAATCCTTCTCTATATTGGGACATTTAAACTCCCCTACCATCACAATCATATTGTCCTACAGCTGCCTTCAAAACCCCAGCATGTTTGTTGTTCTAATTCCTGTTGACTATACATTGGCCTATAATACACTCCCAACAAGTTGGTTATCCCCTTTTTACTTTTCAGATCCACCCATATAACATCACTGTATGAACCAATAGTATTATCATTTCAAAATCCTGCCACCCTCCTTAATCGGTAAAGCAACATCCCCTCCTCTTTTACCACAACCTCTATCTCACCTGCAGCACCTGTACCTGGAACATTAAGCTACCAGTCCTGTCCCTCTCTTCGCCTGGTTTAGTTTAGTTTAGCTTATTGTCACATGTTTTGTTGCGTGCTAACCAGGCAGCGGAAATACATGATTACAATCGAGTCATTCACAGTGTGAAGATACATGATAAGGTAAGAATGTTTAGTGCAAAGTGAAGCCAGCAAAGTCTGAAGAAGGATTTTGGCCCGAAACGTTGCCTATTTCCTTCGCTCCATAGAAGCTGCTGCACCCGCTGAGTTTCTCCAGCATTTTTGTGTACCTTCAATCAAAGATAGTCTGAGGGTCACCAAAGAGGTAGAAAGTAGCTCAGGACTTCTCCCCTCTCCGATGGGAGAGGGGAGAAGAGGGAGTGGCCAGGGTGCGACTCATCCTTGATCATGTTGCTGGCCTTGCCGAATCAGTGCGAGGTATAAATGGAGTCAATGAAAAGGAGGTTGGTTTGTGTGATGGTCTGGGCTGCGTACGCAATTCGCTGCAATTTCTTGCAGTCTTGGATGGAGCTGTTCCCAAATCAAGCCGTGATGCATCCTGATAAAATGCGTTCTATGGAGCATCTGTAATAATAATAATAATGGATGGGATTTATATAGCGCCTTTCTAATACTCAAGGCGCTTTACATCGCATTATTCATTCACTCCTCAGTCACACTCGGTGGTGGTAAGCTACTTCTGTAGCCACAGCTGCCCTGGGGCAGACTGACGGAAGCGTGGCTGCCAATCTGCGCCTACGGCCCCTCCGACCACCACCAATCACTCACACACATTCACACACAGGCAAAGGTGGGTGAAGTGTCTTGCCCAAGGACACAACGACAGTATGCACTCCAAGCGGGATTCGAACCGGCTACCTTCCGGTTGCCAGCCGAACACTTGGCCCATTGCGCCATCTGTCGTCTGTAGAAGTTGGTGAAAGTTATTGGGGACATGCCAAACTTCCTAAGCCTTCTAAGGAAGTAGAGGCATTGGTGTGCTTTCTTGGTCATTGTTTCATTATGGGAGGCCCAGGAGAAGTTGTTGGTGATATTGACTCCAAGGAATTTGTAGTTCTCAACCATCTCTACTTTGGTGCCGTCAATGCAAACTGGGGCTTCCTGAAGTCGATCACTATATCCCTTTGGCTTGCTGTCATTGGGAGAAAGGTTGCTGTGTCGACACCAGGACACGAGCTTCTCAATCTCCTTCCCCTAATCTGTCTCATCATTATTTGATATTCGGGTTACAATGGTGGTGTCGTCTATGAATTTGTAAGTTGAAAATATTTGTACGTTGCTGCACAATCGTGGGTGTACAACGAGGAAAGAAGGCGGCTGAGAACGTCCAGTATTGAGGATTATCGTGGAGGATGATTTGTTCACTCTCCTCACTGATTGGGGTCTGGTGGTCAAGGATCCAGATGCAGAGATGAGTGCTGACACCAAGTCCAACAAGTTTGGTGATGAGCTTGGATGATATAATGCTATTAAAGGCAGAGCTGTAGTCGATGAAGCTGGAGACTGACGTAGGTGTCTCTCTCATCCAGATGTTCCTGGGATGAGTGTAGGAATAGCGTGATAGCATCGGCCGTGGACCAGTTGTGGCAGTAGGTGAACTGCAGTGAGTCAAGCCCGCTGGGTTGACTGGATTTAATGCGTTTCACAACTAGTCTCTCAAAACATTTCATGATGGTGGATGTCAAGGCCATTGGACAGTAGTCGTTTAGGCACGAGGTCTTGCTTTTCTTCGGCATCGGGATGATGGTGGTCTTTAAGCCGGTGGGTACCTCAGAGCGGAGTAGGGAGAAATTAAATACTCCCGCTAGCTGGTCCACACAGCTACTAAGGACATGGCCAGGAGCTCTGTCTGGATCAGTTGCTTTTTGTGAGTTTACCCCCAGGAAAGTTGATCTAACCTCTGCTACAGGGCCAGGTGTCACCTCCCTGTTGGCCTTCTGTTCGAAGCGAGCATAGAAAGCGTTCAGTTCATCGGGTCAGGTCACACTATCACCAATAATGATGTTACTTTGCAGCCAGTTATCTTATTCAGACCTTGCCACATTCTCCGTATGTCTGAGTGATTATACTGGGACTCAAGTTTGTCCCGGTATTGTCTCTTGGCATCCTTGATGGATTTGCAGAGTTCATCACCGGCTTTCTTGCATCGCTCAGGGTCGTTTGACTTGTATGCAGTGGGCCTTATCCTGTGCATGTACCGCGCGGTTCATCCATGGTTTCCATTTGGGGTTTTTGTAATCATTTCTGTAATGGTTTCTGCGATGATTACAACATCCCAGTCACAGGTACCTATGCACGCCTGAGCTTCATCCACCTGAACCATCAGGCTCCTCACATTTTTAAAAATTGCAATTCAATCCAACAGTCTTTCTTTGCTCCCTGCCCTGCTCCTGCCTATCCTGTCCACTAAACTTTCTTTCATTACTGTCCATATGGACTCTCACCTGCCTCTGTCCTGCATTGAATCTACCTTCTCTGCCAATCTGGTTTAAATACTCCCAAGTAGTACACACAGAACTACCTGTCAGGATGTTGATTCCCCTCCAGTTCAGGTATAACCCGTTGCCCTTGTACAGGTCACCTCTGCCCCACAGGAGACCCCAATGGTCCAAAAATCTGAGTTCCTGCTCCCTGCACCAACTCATCAGCCAGGCATCCATCCATGCTATCTCCCTGTTGCTATTCTCACTAGCATGTGGCACCCAGAGTAATCCTGAGATCATTATCTTGTATATTTTATCCTTTTGCCTAACTCCCTAATATTCATTTTACAGGACCTCATCACTTCTCATACCCATGTGTTTTGTGCAACATGCACAATGACTCCTAGCTTGCAACAGCCCCTTTGTGAATGTCGTGTAGCTGTTGTGGCACCAGAGAGGCAACAAACCATTCTGGAGTCTCAATTGGTGCCACAGAATCTCCAGTCTCTCCCCCTAACTGATGGGTTTCCTGCCACTATGGCTGTGCCTGACATTACCCTTCCTCGCTGTGCCTTAGAGCCAAGCATGGAGCCACTGACCTCCCACTGCTGCTTAACCCAGGCGGGTCATTCCAATATCTGAAAGTTTTGTTCTGAAGGGGAATGGCACAGACGCCGCCTGCACTCTTTTCCTGCTGCCTATGCTGGTGGTCAACTATCTACTCTCTCCCACTACCTTAGACATGACCTCCTCGTTGTAGCTCCTATCTATGAACACCATGTAGGACAACATGGAGGCACAGCGGTAGAGTTGCTGCCTTATAGCGCCAGAGACCGGGTTCAAACCTGACTATGGGTGCTGTCTATACGGAGTCTGTACGTCCCCCCCGTAACCATGTGGGTTTTGTCCGAATTCTTCGGTTTCCTGCCACACTCCAAAGACGTACAGGTTTGTAGGTTAATTGGCTTGGTATAAGTGTAAATTGTCCCTAGCGTGTGTAGGATAGTGATAACGTGTGCGGGTCGGTGCGGACTCGGTGGGCCGAAGTTGCCTGTTTCCGTGCTGTGTCTTTAAACTAAACTAATTGAAAGTAAACTAAACTATGGATCTACTCAGTCTCAACTTTCTGCCATCCATTGACATTGAGCCATAGACAAGAAACCAAATGAACAAAAATATCTAATTTTTAATATGCAATGTCAAACCTTTGAACTGTGACTTGCAATTGCATATTTGTCCATGCCCTTGGGGCCTGAAGTTAATGATGAGACAATTTTTATTATTTAGAAGCTCATTAATCTCCAGCATAAATTCCCTTCCAACCATCATTGTAACTATTTTTCTCGTGTCATTGTCCCTCTATTAATTGAAAATCTGGCCAATACATTTGTTTACAAATTAGCAATAAGAATGCACATCCGTTGTGGGTCAGTGAATGGAAATTGCTGTAACTTAGTTGTAAAATGTTTTTGTGGGGCCAACCAGAATGTATTAACTCTGTGACCACCAACTTTACATACTTAATGTACATTCACAATTGTAATCTGACATTTTTATGAATCACACAAACAAACTTCCCTTCCATTGACTCCATTTATACCTCGCACTGCCTAGGCAAGACCAGCAGCATAATCAAGGACGCGTCACACCCTGGCCACTCCCGCTTCTCCCCTCTCCCATCGGGCAAAAGGTATAGAAGTGTGGAGACACACACCTCCAGATTCAGGAACAATTTCCTCCCAGCTGTTATCAGGCAACTGAATCATCTTACCACAACCAGAGAGCAATCCTGAACTACTAACTACCTCATTGGTTACCCTTGGACTATTCTTGATCGGACTTTGCTGGCTTTACCTTGCACTAAACGTTATTTCCTTATCATGTATCTATACACTGTAAATGGATCGAATGTAATCATGTATTGTCTTTCTGCTGACTGGTTAGCACGGAAAAGCTTTTCACTGTACCTCGGTACACGTAACAATAAACTAAACTGATAATGTAATCTTATTTATCAATTTAGTAATTTGTATTTAGCGTGTTACTTGTTGTATTAAATAAGGTGCATTTTAAAGAATGTTACTTGTGTGTCATGATTATCCTTCATCCATAATCTTTATTTGATTTGATAAATTAGAGAGGTTAAATTACAATGAGAACACAAAGTACTTGTGCTATAACTCCAGGATAAGCGCTCAACTAAGAAAACCAAGCCCAAAGCCAAATTATTATCTAACTATCGAACTAAATATATCAACTTACAATAAATAACTCAGTATGCAAAAGACAGCTGCCCACATATTAACTAGCTGTTAAAAAAACTAATCCTGTATATGTAAGTATATAATTGGCGTTATCACGTGGCATCTCCCTTCACTGTGCAGGGCTGGTCCTGACATCGCGCGGGGCTCCGAAATTCCTGCAGTGTCTGAAAATATCGCGCGCCTACGGCCTGTCCGCACGCAGGCACATTGCGGTCGTACGCAGCATCTTGCGTTTTTGTCGTATACAGCATCATGACGGCATACACAGCATCTTGACGGCGTACGCCTAGCGCGTGGCGTTGCACGATGACGTCACCGCCCGGCGTGGCATTGCGTGATGACGTCACTGCCCAACGCTGTGCGATGCCCAAATTCAGTCGGCCCGCCTCCTGCCCAGCTGATTGGTCAGCATCACACAAATGATGTCACGCGCGAACTTAGCGCATACTTAGCGCGTACTTAGCCCGTACTTAGCCCGTACTTCACGTGAACTCCACTTCCGTTTGGTCGCGCCAAACGCACGCAATCGCATGCAAGTGGGACAGGCCCTTTGGGCCCACAGCACCTCAGGAACGCTCAACAGTTGGTTCTGGTGTCCCAGAACAGATATCGGAAAGGATTGTAAGACTGGTGGAGATATCAGAGACAGGGATGGTAAAACTTAACTAAAGGTTTTGAAATGTATGAAAAAAGTTTGAACTTCCATTTCTTAATTCAATTCAATTCAATTCAATGGCCCTTTATTGTCATTCAAACATTTTTAGGTTTGAACGAAATTTCGTGCCTGCAGTCATAACAGCAAAAAAAAACAACAAAACCCACAATTAACACAGTTCCACATAAACATCCATCACAGTGAATCTCCAAACACCTCCTCACTGTGATGGAAGGCAAAAGTCTTATCTCTTCCTTGTGCTTTGTTCTCCTAACTGCAACGTCAAGGCGATTGTGGCTCCCGATGTTAAAGCCCCCGGCGGGCGATAGTAAGTCCCGCGGCTGTTTAAGCCACGCCGGGCGATGTAAGCCCCTGCTTCGGGCCGATTCAAACCCCTCGATTCGGGCGGGAGAAGTTGCCATTGCAGGAGCTCCCCGAAAATCGGTCTCCCACCAGGGACCTGTGAGCTCCCGTCTCCACCGTCCACAGGGCCTGCGGACGAACCTACGAAGCTCCGAAGTCGGGTGCAGCTGCAGCGCCAACACAGCTACGAAGTCAGCCTGCTCCGCAATGGTGAGTCCGCAGGCTCTATGGCTGGAGCCCTCAGGTCGATTCCGGATGGAGGCCGCCAGCTCCACGATGTTAGGCCCCAACGACAACGGAGACACGACAAGGGAAAAGTCGCGTCCCCCGTTCAGGGAAGAGATTAAAAAGTTTCCCCCAGACCCCCTCCCCCCGCCCCCTCACATATACACAGCTAAAAATAAACCAAAAACATATGCTAACAGGACAAAAAAAAAGAAAAAAGACAGACGAACTGCAGGCAACCGCTGCCACAAGGCACCACCAGTTCTCCATGACCTGGTCCAATCAGCTAGGTCAGGTGGCACAGTCAAGTAAGTCAGAATACACACAGGGCAGCACAGTGGCACATCAGTAGAGTTGCTGCCTTACACCACCAGAGACCTGGCTTCGATCTTGCCTATGGATGTTGTCTGAATGGAATTTTACATACTCCCTGTGACCATGTGGGTTTTCTCCGGGTGCTCCGGATTCCTCCCACATTCCAAAGATGTGCAGGTTTGGAGGTTAATTTGCTTCTGTAAATTGTCCCTAGAATGTAGGATAGAACTAGTTTACTAGATTGTCGGTTGGTGCAGACTTGGTAGGCCGAAGGACCTGTTTCCACGCTATATCTCTAAACTGAACTAATATAACAGAAATGATGATCAGATTCAGATTCAGATTCAGATGATAAGGCTGGAGGGGCAGTTATGAGAAGAAAAAAATGCTACATTGGGAAAATAAGTGTAAAACATCCTTTCCTCTGATCTGCCTGCAGATTCACGTCTGAGCATCTGACCATTTTATTCTTGTTAAATTAATAAAGCATTGCAATGAGATACCTTGTTATTTTCCTAAAATACCCAAGTCCAATATGTGAAATGTCTCCTCCTAGAACAGACATGCCATTCCAGAATCAATCTGGTGAACCTTCACTTCACTTCCTCTATTGCATAGGAGGGTAGACCTACACAATATTCCAGATGATGTATTATTTGATCTCCATCTTCTCTTATGCTCTTGCAATCAAGGCCGGATTACCATTTGCCTTCCTACATGTTTGCTAAACCTGCATGTTAACTTACAGCGGTTCATTTTCAAGAACCCCAAGTCTCATTCAGCATCAACTATCTCCAATTCTGTTTTTCTCCCACGGTCAACACCTCGCATGTTTCCACATTCTGTGCACCATACCCTTCCCCATTCCCTTATTC
This sequence comes from Amblyraja radiata, assembly GCF_010909765.2. Lineage (NCBI taxonomy): Eukaryota > Metazoa > Chordata > Chondrichthyes > Rajiformes > Rajidae > Amblyraja > Amblyraja radiata. The sequence goes on along the minus strand of NC_045967.1, from coordinate 2,198,727 downwards.
TGTCTGTCCATAACTTCTCAAAGTTTCTCTACATTGTCATCCCAACCCAAACTGCCACTAAGCTTTGCATCTCCTCATCGTGTGGAGAAGGTAGTTTCTGTCATTGCAAATGTTGCTTTCTAGTGAACTTGCCCTTCCATCTCTTCAAGGCCGGGTATAATTTGTTATATAGAAACATAATATTCTGGTAACATTCAGCAGTTCAGGCAACGTCTGTCAAAAGAGAACCAAAGTTTCCAGGTTGAGACACTTCCACCACAACTGGAATAATGAAAATGTCCAAGTTCTGATGAAAAGTCTTTCACCTGCAAGTTTCACTCAACTTCTCTTTCAACAAATCTGCTAAGTGTGATCAGGATATTTTTAATTTTGATCTCAAGAGTTCTGCAGTGTTTTGATTTTAGTTTTTGTTTAGTTTAGAGATACAGTGCAGAAACAGGCCCTTTTTCCCACCGAGTCTGCACCGACCAGCGATCCCTGGACATTAACACTATCCTACACACACTAGGGACACTTTACATTTATACCAAGCCAAATAACCTGTACGTCTGTAAATAACATGTGGAGGGAAACCAAATATCTGGGAGAAACCCCACGCAGGTCATGGGGAGAATGTACAAATTTCGTAAGGACAGCACCCGCTTTCAGGATTGAACCAGTGTCTCTGGCACTGTAAAGCAGTAGCTGTACTGCTACGCCACTGTGCAGATAGTTCTTTTCTAGGACACTGTGCCCAAATATTGAAATGTTCATAGAGTCACAGAATGATATTATATTAAAATGAGCCCACCGAGTCCATGCTGACCATCAACATATTTACACTAATCCTGTATTAATATCACTTTTTCATTCTCCCCACATTCTCATCATCTCCCCCCTGATTCTACCATACACCTTGGGACAATTACGGTGTCAAATTAATCTATCACTTCTTTCAGCTATGGACGGAAATCCATCTGATCTCAGGGAAATTGTGCACACTCCACACAGACAGCATCCAATGATGGATTTGAGCCCAGGTCTCTAGTGCTGAGAGGCAGTGGTTGTACTAGTTACACTGCTTTGATGCCCAAGATATGGTCTGACCAAGGCTCTTTGCTTTTCAAACTTGTATTTGTTGGTGGTGAAGGAGCACAATTTTACCTTGTAACAGCAATACATTTCATCCTGATTTGGATCCCTTATCATGGAAAACATCGCAGCAAAGATAACTTGCCATTGGAGGCATAAACATTAATATGGAGATAGGGTGATTATCGACCGCATTGTGTCCTATTAAAAGGTGGCCAAGTTCCATGACACCCACATATGCAAAGTGTGTGCTTCTGCAATCAGATGTACAAAGTTGCCGAGTGTGGATTCAGTAAAGCATCGAAAGCCATCTGCATTTGAATGTTTGGTTTCTCTTGATCATTAACACAATCATTTCCCTCACTTCCCATTGCAATCTGTTTGTTACCATAACTACTATTTTGATATAGTCATCATAAGATTTTTAGATCATGTGATTAGGCCATTCGGCTCATCGTCGACTCTGCCATTCAATCGTGACTCCCTCCTAACCCCATTCTCCTGCCTTCTCCACATTACCTCTGACAACCGTACTAATCAAGAATCTATCTCTGCCTTAAATATGTCCACTGACTTGGTCTCCACAGCCTTCTGTGGCAAAGAATTCCAGAGTTTCATCACCCTCTGATCAAAGAAATTATTCCTCATCTCCTTCGTCCTTGAATTCTGAGGCTATGACCTCTAGTCCTAGACACTCCCACTAGTGGAAACATCCTCTCCACATTCACTCTATTCAAGCCTTTCACTATCCTTTACGTTTCAATGAGGCCCCCCCTCATTCTTCTAAACTCCAGCGAGTATATGCCCAGTACCGTCAAACACTCATTATATGTTAACCTGCTAATTCCTGGGATAATTCTTGTAAACCTTCTCTGGACCCTCTCCAGAGCCAGCACATCCTTTCTCAGATATGGTGGCCAAAATTGCTCATAATACTCCAAATGCGGCCTGACCAGCGCCTTATAGAGCCCCAGCATTACAACCCTGTTTTTTTGTATTCTGTCCCTCTTGAAATAAATGCTAGCATTGGGTTTGCATTCGTTTATATAACGTTTATACAATAGAATATTTCACTGATTATACTGCTCTATGATGTAAGGCTCCTTATTTCCTCCTAACTTCTGACAAACTCATGGTGACTAATGTTTCCCCTTTGAGCAGTATTCGTTGTTAACGTGGACTGTTCCGGAATAGAATCTGACAGATTCTACTGCAGCCTTTGGATGAACAGATCACAGTCCATTTTCCTTCACAAATGGTCCACATCGGGTTTCCACAGCCGCTTGTTTTTTTCCCCCCTCAACATCTTTCCCCGGTGTCTCCACATCACTGGCATTTCCGTGTTGAAAGATTAAGGGTTGAAACCCTTCAAGAGATTTAGGGTTCATCTTTTAACCCTAAACATTTAAGGGTGAAAACCCTTAACCCTTTCGATTAAGGGGTTGAACCCATAGCATATCGCATTACTTCAAAGGCCTTGGTAATGCGGCGGACTTGTTCGTGAACACAATGCTGCTACATTTCCAAGGGTCGAACATGCAAGTTTCGTACATATTCCCCACTGAGAACACTTACCCGCCGCGGTCAACTGTTGAAACATGTCGCGAGTGTGATCTGCTATCAAGACTTCAACTGATGTAACAGTAATTCGGCCACCAGACCAGCGAAGGTGCGGTTCTGTTCGAAGCGAAGCTGCGTGGACTGTGTAAAGCCTGTACATTTTACATTTCCGTTTTTTTTTTCCACTCGGCTTGTGTTTGCGGTGGTTTTTTTTATGTAAATGAAGTCTGCAAGCGGCGGGGGATTTCTTTGCCTGCTGGTAAACTGGAGAGCGGGCAGTTTCGGCAGGGTGTTGTTGAAATGTGTTTGAACTTCTGGGGGTTTCACAGAACACAACGAAATGCGGGCGTCCAAGTTGCCAACGAGAGCATCTGCACATATTCAGCTCCCTGCTCAGTCATACAGCATGGAAACAGGCCCTTCCGCCTACTAGCCCACGCCGACTAACATGCCCCATCCACACAAGTCCCAACTCTGCATTTGGCCCATATTCCTCTAAACCTTTCCTATCCATGCACCTGTCCAAATGTTTTTTTTTTAAACGTTGCATAGCACCTGCCTCAACTACCTTCTCTGGCAGTTGGTTCCATAAACCCACCACCTTTTGTGTCAAAACAAAATTGTCCCTCAGGTTCCTATTAAATAGCCCCCCCAGGACACAAGGACCCAAGCAGTCGTTCCAGGTGCGACAGAGGTTCACCTGCATCTCTTCCAACCTCATCTATTGCATCCGCTGCTCTAGATGTCAGCTGATCTACATCGGTGAGACCAAGCGTACGCTTGGTGATCATTTCGCCGAACACCTCCGCTCGGTCCGCATTAACCAACCTGAACTCTTGGTGGCCTTGCACTTCAACTCCCCCTCCCATTCCGTATCCGACCTCTCTGTCCTGGGCCGCCTCTATGGCCAGAGTGAGCACCACCGGAAATTGGAAGAACAGCACCTCATATTCCACTTGGGGAGTCTGCATCCTGGTGGCATGAACATTGAATTCTCCCAATTCTGTTAGCCTTTACTGTCTCCTCCCCTTCCAATCTCTCCCTCAGCCCTCGGGCTCCTCCTCCTCCTTTTTCCTTTCTTCTCTCTCCCCCCCCCCCTCCCCCCATCAGTCTGAAGAAGGGTTTTGGCCTGAAATGTTACCTATTTCCTTCACTCCATAGATGCTGCTGCACCCGCTGAGTTTCTCCAGCTTTTTTTTGTGTACCCCCAGCATAAACTAATGTCCTCTGGTTCTTGATTGCCCTACTCTGGGTAAAAAACTGCACATTTACCAAATCTATTTCTCCTATGATCCTATAGACCTCTATACGATCAGATCCCATCCTCCTGTGCTCCAAGGAATAAAGTCCTAGCCTGCTCAACCTCTTACTCTAGCTCAGTCCCTCCAGTCCAAGTGGCATCTTCGTAAATCTTCCCTGCGCCCTTTCCAGCTTAACATCGTTCCTCTAACAGGGTGACGAAAACTGAACACAACACGTATAGTGGCCTCACCAATGTCATAAAGTCATAAGGTCATAAGTGATACGAGTGGAATTAGGCCATTTGGCACATCAAGTCTACTCCCACCATTCAATCATGGTTGGCCTATCCCTCCCTCCTAACCTCATTGTCCTGCCTTCTCCCCATAACCGCTGACACCTGTACTAATCTATCTATCTCTGCCTTAAAAATATCCACTGACTTGGCATCTACAGCCTTCTGTGGCAAATAATTCCATAGATTCACCACCCTCTGACTAAAGAAATTTCTCCTAATTTCTCCTCATTTCCTTCCTAAAAACAATGTAATGCACAACTATAAAACAACTTCCCAACTTCTATACTCAATACTCTGACTAATGAAGGCTTGTATGCTGAAAGGATTTTTGACCAACCCATCTATCTGCGATGCCACTTTTAACAAATGATGTACCAGCACTCCTAGATCACTCTGCTCAACGACATTCACCAGGGCCCTGCCATTCACTGTGTATGTTTTGCTCTGGTTAGACTTCTCAAAATGCAACACCTCAAATGTATGTGCATTAAACTCCATCAACAATCCCTCAGCTGATCTGCCCAACTGATCAATATCCTGCTGCAATTTTTGACAACCATCTTCACTATCTACAATACAACCACTTTAGTGTCATCTACAAACTTGCAAATCATGCCTTGCACCTTTTCATCCAAATCATTGATATAGATGACAAACAGCAATGGGCCAAGCATCGAACCCCGAGGCACACCACTGGTCACCGGCTTCCAGTCCAAAAAACAACCTGCCATCATCACCCTCTGCTTCCTTCCATGAAGTCAATTTTCCACCCATTCGGCTATCTCTCCTTGGATCCCATGCAATCTTATGCCCCTGTCCCACTTAGGAAACCTGAACGGAAAACCATGGAGACGATGCACCCTGCCCAAGGTTTCCATGCGGTTCCAGGAGGTTGCAGGTGGTTGCCGGAAGTTGCAGGTAGTGGAAGCAGGTAGGGAGACTGACAAAAACCTCCGGGAACCTCACGGAAACCTTGGGTGGGGCGCAAAGTCTCCAGAGGTTTCCGTTCAGGTTTCCTAAGTGGGACAGGGGCATAACCTTCCAGAACAGCCTACCATGCAGAACATTGTCAAATTCCTTGCTGAAATCCATATATACAACGTCGACAGCTCTGCCTTCATCAAACATTTTGGTCACATCATCGAAATTAATGAGACATGACCTCCCACGTACTGACTATCCCTAATCAGTCATTGTCCATCTACAGTAAATGCATGTACAGTATATCTTAACCCTCAGAATACTCTCTAGTAGCTTTCTGACCACAGATGTTAACCTCACTGGTGTGTAGTTCCCAGATTTGTCCCTACAGCCCTTCTTGAATAGAGAAACATTTGCCAGTCTCCAGTCTTCTGGCACCTCATCAGTATTTGTTGATGACTCATAGATCTCAGTCAGGGCTCCTGCAATTTCCTCTCTAACTTCCCAGTGTCCTCGGATATATCTGAGATTTGTCTGCCTTCATACGCAGCAAGACCATCTGCACCTCTTCTACTGAAATACTGACTGCTCTCAAGATAGTCCCAGTGATTGCCCCGGGTTCCTCAGTTCTCATGTCTTTCTCTATGGGACAAACAGTGGAGAAATATGCATTGAGGACCTTGCCCGTCTTCTGTGGCTCTGTGCACCACTTTGATTCCTGAGCGGTCCCACTCTCTCTCTGGTCACTCTTTTTTCCTCTATGTACTTATAAAATATCTAGGGATTATCTTTAATAGTGCAGGTAAATGGGACTAGGGGAAAATAAGTGTTCGGCACGGACTTGAAGGGCCGAGATGGCCTGTTTCCGTGCTGTAATTGTTATATGGTTATATGGTTAATGCTATCTGCCAGAGTGATCTCCTGTAGTTTTATTAGCCTTCAGATTTTGATTTTTAGATTGCTCCTAAATTCCTGAAACTCTTCCATGGATACACTTGATCCTAGTACCTGTCCCATGTCACCTTCTTGCTCCTGACCAAAGTCTCAATTTCCCTCTTCATCCAAGCTGATCATCATTGTTCAAAAATCTCTATCAGATTTATGAGCCACAATCTCCCTTGTCTAAAGCTGTGCTGACTATACCTAATCAGCCATTATCCATCTAAATGCATGTATACTTATCCCTCAGAATACGCTCTAGAAACATTCCGACCACAGATGTTAGACTCACTGGCCTATGGTTCAGAGGCTTTTCCCTGCAGCCCTTCTTAAATTGAGGCACTACATTTGCCCCCCTCAGTCTTCCAGCACCTCACCCTTATTTAATGATAACTTAAAATCTCAGACAGGGCACCTGCAATTTCCTCTCTGGCTTCCCACAGTGTCCTCAGATATATCTGATCAGGCCCAGGAGATTTGTCTATCCTCATACAATTCAGGACCTTCCACATCTCCTTGACTGCCCCAAGCTCCCCACTCCACATATCTTTCTTCGCCGTGCAAACAAAGGGGGAATACTCACTGACGATCTTGCTCATCTCCTGAGGCTCCAAACTCTTTGATTCCTGAGGGGCCCCGATTCTCTCTCTAGTTCCCTTTTTCCTTTACTGTACTTTAAAATCCCTTACGATTATCCTTAACAATATCTACCAGAATGATCTCCTGTCCCCTTTTTGCCCTTCTGATTTCCTTTTTTAGAGTAATCCTCAGATCCCAAAACTCTCCCAGGGATACACTTGATCCCAGCTGCTTATACCTGACCCATGCTTCCTTCTGACTCTTGACCAGAACCGCAATTTCTCTTGTCATCCCTGCTTCCTTACGCTCACCTGCCTTGCCCTTCACTCTAACAGGAACATGCATGCCCTGAACTCTTGTCAGCGCACTTTCACAAATACCCCACTTTCCTGATGTTCCCTTTCCTTCATACAACCTGCTCCAATCAACTTGAGAATGTCCTGTCTAATCCCTTCAAAGTTGGCCTTGCCCTATTTAGAATTTTTAATTATTGACCCACCCCGTCTCCTTCCATTATTTTCTTAAACCTGCTAGAACAGTGGTCGCTAGTCCCAAAAGGCTCACTTCATCCATTTGCTCCTCCCAATTTCCTAAGACCAGATCAACCATTGGCCTCTCCTGTGTCTGGCCCTCGACATATTACGAGGACATTTTCCTGAACACATTTGACAAATTTTGCCCCATCTGAAGCTTTTGCACCATGACATTCACAGTCAATATTGGGAAAGTTAAAATCCTCTATGACATCCTTGTTCATTCTGGAGCTGTCTGCAATATCCTGGCATATTTGCTCTTCTAATTCCCATTGACTATTTGGGGGCCTGTAGTAAACTCCCAACAAAGTGATCACCCCTTTCCTATTTCTCAGCTTCACCCATATAACCTCTCTGGTAAAAACATTAGTAATGTCATCTCTGACCACTGTCATGACACCTTTCTTAATCAATAATTCAATGCCCTTCCTCTTTACCCCCATGTCTATCTCTCCTGAAACATCTGTACCCTGGAACATTGAGGTGCTGCTCCTTCCCCTCTCTTTACCAGGTTTCTGCAATGGCTACAAAGTCCCAGTTGGCTGTCCACACTCTGAGTACCTATTCACATCTGCCTTATCCATCAGGCCTCTTGCATAAAAATAAGTGGAATTCAAATCAACAGCCTTTTTCACTCAATTCAAATCAACTGCCTATTCTGTTCACTGAGCTTTCTTTCATTACCATCCATATCGATTTCTTCTCACCTGTCTTGGTCCTGCATAGGATCCCACCCCCTGCCAATCTAGTATAAACCCATGTAACAATGTACCCTGCCTGCCAGGGTATTGGTTCCCCTCCAGTAAAGGTACAGGTCACCTATGCCCCAGAAGAGATCCCATGGTCCACAAATCTGAATCCCAGCTCCCTGCACCAACTCCTCAGCCACACATTCATCCCCCTTGTCTTCCTGTTCCCACCCTCACTAGTATGTGGCAGTGGATGCAACCCAGAGATCACTATGCTGAAAGCCCTACTTTTTAGCCATTTACCTAACTCCCTATACGCGTATTGCCATATCTCATTCCTTTTCCTACCAATGTCATTTGTGCCAAGATGCCCAACAACTTCCAACTGTTCAACCTCCCCCTTGAGAAGTGTGGGAAGTAACTGCAGATGCTGGTTTAAACCGAAGATAGACACAAAAAGTTGAAGTAACACAGCGGGTCAGACAGCATCTCTGGAGAAAAGGAATAGGTGATGTTTTGGGTCGAGACTTTTCTTCAGACTGAAAACGTCACCTATTTCTTTTCGCTGGAGATGCAGTCTGACCCGCTGAGTTACTCCAGTTTTTGTGGTTATCAGAACGTTGCCTGGATTGGAGTGTATTAACTATAAGAAGAGGCAGACAAAATTAAATTGTTTTCACTGGAGCATCAGAGGCTGAGGGATAAACTGCCAGAGGTTTATAGAGTTATGAGAGATATGGATAGGGTAGATAGTCAGTCTTTATCCAAGGAGAGAAATATCAAACACAAGATGGCATAGCGAAATGTCACCTATTCTGTTTTCCAGAGATGCTGTCTGACCTGCTGAGTTACTCCAGCTTTTTGCATCTATCTCCCCCTTGAGGATGTCATGCAGCCACTCTGCTATGTCCTGGGCCCTGGTACCAGAGAGGCAGCTCATCATCCTGGAGCCACAGCTTCTCCTGCCTGCACCTCTAAAGAGTCACGTACCATGATGTATCTCCCTGACGTCCCCCTACACTGCTGAGCCTCAGAGCCAGTGTCAGTGCCTCTGCCCTGCCTGATTCTGCTGTTGAACAGTGCTATGTCCCACCCCCACCCCCACCCCACCTCTCCCCAATCCCCCACCACCACCCCTAAGCTATTTTCTTTCCTTGTGGTCAACCACCTACTTTGTTTGTGGACCTTGGGCATGACGGCCTCGCTATATGTCCTGTCCAAGAAGCTCTCATTCTCCCGGATGGTCCCAAGGTCATCCAACGGCAACCCCGCTAACCCTACCGCGGTCTTGAAGGAGGTGCACATGGACACAGTACCCACAGGGGTAGTAGTCATGCTGTTTAACTTCACCATGCAAAGGAGGCAGCGCCGCGTTCATCAGACAGAGCCATTAACAAGGATGTCCAGATCCAGACTGGACAGTGTGTTTGTTACAAGATGTTACCACAACCGAACGGGGACGTCAATCTGCAAGTATCTCAGTTGTGTTAACCGGACCATTTTCAGAAGATAGACAAGAAATGCTGGAGTAACTCAGCGCGTCAGGCATCATCTCTGGAGAGAAGGAATGGGTGACGAACTCGGAACATCATCCATTCCTTCACTCCAGAGATGCGGCCTGTCCCCTGAGTTACTCCAGCATTTTGTGTTTACGGTGTAAACCAGCATCTGCAGTTCCTTCCTGCAATGGACCGTTTTTCTAAGCGCAAAGTCCTTACCACCGACCCGGCTGCAGGCGGGTTTCCCAGCTGTGAGTTTTCTTGTCCATGTAACTCTCCCATTCACATGGAAATGTTGCCACTGGTGAATCTTCTCGTCTTGGTTATCACTGTTCTATATTAGTACTTTAAACTGTAGGATCATGCTTCTTTCCATCGGATCAGGCTTTGGCAGTCGCCAGTCGGGAAGTGATGTGCTCGGGTGGCTGCTTATCACCCACAGGGACGTCCAGTTTCGCTTTAGACGGCTTTGCTGCAAGGCGGATCACCACCAACAACAACAACAAAAAACACACACACAGTACGTTCCGGCCGTTCTTGTTACACGCCGTGGCATTGTGAAGAAGGCATGATGAGTAATGCTGAGAATCCCAAGCGAGAGGGTTGGGTCGATTCAGTTGCAGTTCAGCAGTCGGTGAGAATAAAAACTAGCGTGTTTAGGGAGGAAAGGGAGAGGCGGTGTAGCTATGCATATGAAAGAGAACTTCTTTAGATTTACATTGAGTCGAAAGAAAAATAAACCATCTATTGCCCATTAAATCGATTGGAAATTAGTGAAAGGGAATTGAAGGGAGAACCAATTAGACAAATGGACGAGGTAGGAATTAGGTGATGGATACTAATCGCGGAAGATTTCAACCAGCCTCTAATAATCAACCTTTAACAGTGAGCCGTAACAGTAACATTTCTTTCTCATTCGGAACTCCCATCAAGAAATTATAAGCATGATAAACAGTATAGCGTAAGGTGTGTGTAGGATGGAACTGCTGATGCTGGTTTAAACCGAAGATAGATACAAAATGCTGGAGTAACTCAGCGGATTAGACAGCATCTCTGGAGAGAAGGAATAGGTGACTTTTGAGGTCCAGACCGTTCGACACAATATTCTTCCCACCCTGCTTCCTGTAAAGAGTTTATCCCCTACTCCCAATTTCTCCGTCTACGCCGCATCTGCGCCTAGGATGAGGTCATCGGTGATGTCCTCATTCTTTAGGAAAGAGGGTTCCCCTCTTACATTATACATGAGGCTCTCACTTGCGTCTCCTCGAAATCCCGCAGCTCCCTCTTGCTCCCCCCCCCCCCCCCATTGGTAACAAGGACAAGGTCCCCATTGACCTCACCTCCCACCCCATCAGCCGTCACATACAGCATATAATCCTCCAACATTTTCGCCACCTCCAAAGGGATCCCACTACTGGCCACATCTTCCCATCTCCACCCCTTTCTGCTTTCCGAAGAGACCGTTCCCTCCACAACTCCCTTGTCAACTCGTCCATTCCCACCCAAACCACCCCCTCCCCAGGTACTTTCCCCTACATCTGCAGGAGATGCAACGCCTGTCCCTTTACCTCCCCCTCGACTCCATCCAAGGACCCCGACAGTTTTTCCAGGTGAGGCAGAGGTTCACTTGCACCTCCTCCAACCTCGTCAACTCCTGTACATCGGCGAGACCAAGCGTAGGCTTGGCGATCGTTTCGGTGAACATCTCCGTTCAGTTCGCCTTAACCTACCTGACCTCCCGGTAGCTGAGCACTTCAACTCCCCCTCCCATTCCCAATCTGACCTATCTCACCTGGGCTTCCTCTATTATCAGAGTGAGGCCCAGCGGAAATTGGAGGGACAGTACCTCATATTTTGCTTGGGTAGCTTAGACCCCAGCGGTATGAACATTGACTTCTCTAACTTCAGATAGCCCTTGCTTTCCCTCTCTCTCCATCCCCTCCCCTTCCCAGTTCTCCCACCAGTCTTACTGTCTCCGACTACATTCTATCTTTGTCCCCCTACTCCCCTGACATCAGTCTGAAGAAGTCTCGACCCGAAAGGCCACCCATTCCTTCTCTCCAGGGATGCTGCCTGTCCCACTGAGTTACTCCAGCATTTTGTGCCCACCAACAATATTCTAGGGGTTTACTTGATTTCAGTCTTTTGTGCTCAAAGCCTCTGCTGATGAATGGCCAATACTGTTTGCTATTCTAATTGCTGAAGAAGGGTCTCGACCCAAAACATCACCTATTCCTTTTCTCCAGAGATGCTGCCTGACCTGCTGAAGTATTCCAGCACTTTGTGTTCTTTTGTCCCTTAAAATTACCCTGCCATTGCTGAGAGCAATTAGAATAGCAAACAACATTGGCCGTTTATTGCCAGAGGCTTTGAGCACGAAAGACTGAAATTAAGTGGAGCTCTGGAATATTGTGAGGAGGTCTGATATCCCCGATGGATTGAAGGATATGATTGTATATTTATTGGTGTTTGGGCAGTGAATGTGCTTTTTGTTGCCCTATGAGAAGAGATTAAAGAGATTAGGTCAATAGTTTAGTTTAGAAATACAGTGTGGAAACTGGCCCTTCGGCCCACTGAGTCCACCCTGACCCTGCACTCTAATGCTATCCTACACACTAGGGACAATTTTCAATTATACCAAGCCAATTAACCTACAAACCTGTAGGTCTTTGGAGAAAGACTGGGACTTACTTATCTACTTACTGGGATATAGACCACAGATTAATATAGCACAGAAATAGACTTTTTAACACATTCAATCCCATTTGCCTGCTCATCTCTGGGCACCTAATAAATTCTGTCCCATTTAAGCCCCTGGCACTTGGGAGGTCCTAGTCAATAGAGTCATAGTCATACAGCACGGAAACAGGCCCATCAGCCCAGCTTACCCATGCCAACCAAGGCCATCAACACTAGTCCCACCTGTCTGTGTTTAGTCCATATACCTCTAAATCTTTCCAATCCACATATCTGCCCAAATGTCTTTTAAATGTTGTTATAGTTTCTGCCTCATTTACCTCCTCCAGAAGCTCATCCCATACACCCAGCGCCCCAACAATATTGGGGAAATTAAAGCCACATTGCTGCCATTTCTATAATGTGCCTGCATTATGTGCCCCAGTAGATCTTTGGGACATCTGTAGTATAACTCCATCATCATAATAGCATCTTTCTCATTTCCGAGCTCTATCCATGATGCCTCACTGGATGAGACTTCCTGAATCTCTCTCTGAGTGCAGCTGTGACATTCTCCCTGATCAGTAATGCAACTCCCCATCACTCTCTGTTGTATCTGTCATATCAATAGTACAGATTCTATATAGTTGAGGCCCCAACTCCCAATAGTTTCAGATTTTATTTTATTTTCTCTTGGTTTACCAATCCCCCATCCATGCTAATATGCCATCCATGCCAATCCCCCATCCATGCTAATATGTCGCACCAACACATGCAACTTTACCTTGTGCAGTAACATTTATGTTGCACCTTATCAAATACCACAACTAGAGAGCAGTCCTGAACTACTATCTACTTCATTGGTGACCCTCGGACTATCTTTGATCGGACTTTACTGGCTTTACCTTGCACTAAACGTTATTCCCTTATTATGTATCTATACACTGTAAATGGCTCGATTGGCATCATGTATTGTCTTTCGCTGACTGGTTAGCACGCAGCAAAATCTTTTCACTCAACCTCGGTACGTGTGACAATAAACTAAACTGAAACTGAACCTAATGGAAGCATTCATCCCCATATGGAAAACATGGATGAACCACAAAGTCCACTCCCAGGTGAAGTCCAAGTATGCAGCATTCAAGTCCAATGATCACGAATGGTACGAGAAATCTATCTATGCCAGAAGGCTAGTGGTGAGATGCCACTGGCCCTGCCAGACTCAGGTGTGCATGTACCAATGATTACTGACACAGGTGTGAGGTCTACTTTCCTGAAAGAAAAGCAGTGAAAAGCAAGTGGTCCGGATGGAATCAGGACGTGTGCGAACCAGCTGGCAGAGGTAGTCACAGCCATCTTTCGCCTCTCACTACTCAGTTCCAAGGTCCCCACCTGCTTCACATAGATCTGAAGGGTGGCACAGTGGCGCAGCAGTGAAGTTGCTTCCTTACAGCGCCAGCGACCCGAGTTCGATCCTGACTACGGGTGCTGCCTGTACGGAGTTTGTACGTTCTCCCCGTGACCTGCGTGGGTTTTCTCTGGGACCTCCGGTTTCCTCTCACATTCCAATGAAGCACAAGTTAACGGCAGCTTCGACCACCCCCGGGCCGCGGTGTTTGAACCGGCCCATTGCGGGGTTCGGTGAGCCGCGGGACTGTTGTGCCATCGCCCGGTGGGGAATCGCCTCAGCGCAGAGGGAGAAGAGGAGGGAAGAAACAGTAACCCTAAGATTTTTTGCCTCCACCACAGCGAGGAGGTGCTTGGTGGATACACTGTGGTGGATGTTAATTTGCGTTTACTGTTGTTTATTATTGTATGATGTATGTATGACTGCAGGCACGAAATTTCGTTCAGACCGTAAGGTCTGAATGACAATAAAGGGATTCAATTCAATTCAATTCAATTGGCTTGGTATAGTCGCAAATTGTCCCTCGTGTGTGTAGTGTATGGGTGATCGCTGGTCGGTGCGGACTCAGTGGGCTTAAAGGCCCTGTTTCCGCGCTGTATCTCTAAGCTCTAAACTAAAAAAAAACTGTCTGTGTCAAAGATATGTAAGGTGGCATGCTTTCATGACTGCATGATTAAGTTTTCATTTTCATTCATTCATAGTCCAGTGGCTCTGACAGAAGTCGTTTGAGGAACAAGTGATGGCACACATTCATTCTAGCCTTCCAGCCAGCCTTGATGCTTACCATCGCAACAAGCCCACAGCAGACGCCACCTCTCTGCCCCTACATTAACCTATGGAAGACCTAGCCAACAAGAACTCTGACGTTAGACTATTTATCAGCTATAGCTCAGCCTACGACACCATAATCCCATCCAAACTCACCTTCATTCTTCAGGTCTGTAGGAATCAGCTTCCCTCTCAGTCTTTAGATCCTTGACTTTCTGAACCACAGATCTCATTCAGTGAAGATAGGTGACAAAATCTCCTCTGCAATAATTCTCAACACTGGTGTCCACAAGAATGTTTTCTTAGTCCCCTAATATACTCTCTTTACACTCGTAACTCTACGGCCAAATTCAGCTCTAATTCCATCTACAAGTTAGTTGACGACACCGCTATGGTGGGCCGAATCGCAAATAGTGACGAGATGGAGTACTGGAAGGAATTAGAGAACTTAGTGACAGGACAAGAACCTCTCCCTCAGCAAGATTTAAGAGCTAGATATTGACTTCAGGAACCATGGTGGAGCACATGCCCCAATCAGCATCAATGGTGTAGATGTGAAATGCATGAGATCTTCAAGTTCCTTGGCATTAATATTACCAATGATCTGTCGTAGACCAACCACATTGATGCGACCAACAGCCAAGAAGACACACCAACACCTCTACTTCAGGAGGAGACTGATGAAATTCGGCATGTCTCTGGTGACTCTTACAAACTTCTGCAGATGACCAGAGAAAGCATAGTGTTGGGTTGCACCACAGCTTCAAGTTACATTTATTGTCACATGCACCAATTGGTGCAGTGAGATTTGAGTTGCCATACAGCCATATGAATAAAAAGAACACAATACTTGATAGAGTTTAACATAAACATCCACCACAGTGGAATCAACGTTTCCCACTGTGATGGAAGGCAATAAAGTTCAGTCACTCTTCTTTTTTCACCCGTGGTCGGGGCCTTTGAACCTCCACAGTCACTGCTCCGGACGGCCCGATGTCGGAATGATCGAAACTCCGGCGTCGGAACAGTGAGAACACTCTCTGTGGCTTGGAGTTTCCGAATCGGCCGCTTCTTACCAGAGCTCGAACACTGGCTATCCTCAGGAAGGGATCGCCCCACTCCGCGATGTTAAAGTCAGCGCCGCGCCCGCGGCTAGAAGCTCCGCAGACCACAGCTCCATGGTGACAAAGTCAGCAGGTCCAAAACTCCAGAGCTCCAACACTGGCGATCCCCGCTCCGCGATGGTAATTCAGCACTGCGCCCGCTGTTGAAGCTCTGGACCGGTCTCCGGTAGGAAAGGCTGCGCCAATCCAGTTGGTAAGCCGCAGGGGGAGGGGGGGGGGGGGGGGGGGGGGGAGGTGTGAAGATGCGTCACGGTAAGATGCATCTCCGTCCAGGTAAGTGACTGAAAAATGGTTTCCCACTATTCCCTCCCCACCATCCCCCACATCAGACATACTAAGAAACATGAAAACATATATATACTAGACTAAGTGGGACCCGTTGGGTCCCAGCTTCACACGGGAGGGCTTGTCCCCCAATGCAGTATTCCACCTCTGCACCAATTCCAATATTGTTGGCCAGTGGGGGGGGGGCGCTTTCTGGAGTGCTAGTATGTGTGTTGTGGGTCAAAGGGACTGGTTTCCAGTGGGCTAGTATGGACATTGAGGGCTGAATGGATTCTTGGGCTGGCAGCTTTGTCACTCAAGCCGGGCACATCAGTCACTCTGGCTGGGCAGCTCAGTCACTCTGGCCGGGCAGCTCAGTCACTCAGTCTGTTGTGCGCTGAAGGGACTGGTTTCCAGAGGGCTAGTATGGACATTGTGGACTGAATGGATTTTTGGACTTGCAGTTCAGTGAGTCATGGCAGGTGGGTTGGCAGTTCACTAAGTCATGGGTGGTGGGCTGGCACTTCAGTCATTTACAGCTGGTGGGCTGGCATTTCACTTACTCATGGCTGGTGGGCTGGCAGTCCAGTCACTCATGGCTGGTGGTGGCAGTTCACTCAGTCACCTGTCCTCCCTTCACCCCACTCTGCTCCATGCCAATCCCCTCCCCCACACGCATTCAGTCCATCTCCCCTCAAGCTCCCCCCCCATGCACTCTTAGTGGCTCTCCGACAGCGCAACCATTCCTGCCTATTAGGTTACTATTGTGACGAAGAGCACGCAGGCATGGCAAGTGGAACAAAGATTTATTAAAGTTTAAAATGTGAATAACTTAAAATATAACAACAATTTAAATGTTAAAGATGAGATTTATTAAGTTCTTTTTTGTTGTGTCTCTTGCTGTGTTCTGCTGCTCACTGCCTCTTGATAAGACTTTGCTTTTGATATAAAAAAAAGACAATTTTAATATAGAGAGATTAAGTGATCAAATTTGAACAAAGAAAATCTGAGAATTTACCTCAAAAGTCATGGAGTGCAGGCAGCAAGTCCAACCTCACAGCACACCAAGCCAATTTCACAGCATTTCGAGCAGAGTGCACACACACACACACACACACACACACACACACACACACACACACACACACACACACACACACACACACACACACACACACACACACACACACACACACACACACACACACACACACACACACACACACACACACACACACAAAGACACTCACATACATGCACCCAGACACACACACAAAGTCACACTCACACAGAAATACGCACAAACACAAAGACACAAACACACACAGTCACAAACACATACACACACTCGCACAGCCACACTCACACAGATACTCAGACACTCACACAGACACACATACAGACACACAGCCAGACACAGAGACACAGTCAAACACACACACATACACAGACACTCACACATACTCACACACTCATCCACAGACACTTTCACAGACACTCACACATACGCACGCACAGACAGATGACGCGCACACACACACATTTTAGAAGCAATAGAGACCCTTTTTACAAGCATTTTAGAACCAATAGAGACTTTTTGCAACCATTTTGGAACCAAAAGCCACTTTTGCAAGCATTTTAGAACCAATATCCACTTTTTGCAAGCATTTTAGAACCAATAGAGACACTTATGCAAGCATTTTAGAACCAAATAGAGACACTTTTTACAACCATTTTAGAACGAAATAGAGACACTTTTTACAACCATTTTAGAACCAATAGAGCCACTCTCTGCAAGCATTTTAGAACCAATAGAGACACTTTTTGCAACTATTTTGAACCAATAGATACTTTTGCAACTATTTTAGAACCAAGAGACACTTTGCAACCATTTTAGAACAAAAAAAAAGACACTTTCTGCAAGCATTGTAGAACTAAAAAAGACACTTTCTGCAAGCATTGTAGAACCAATAGACACTCTTTGCAAGCATTTTAGAACCAATATACACTTTTTGCAAGCATTTTAGAACCAATAGACACTCTTTGCAAGCATTTTAGAACCAACAGACACTCTTTGCAAGCATTTTAGAACCAACAGAAACACTTTTTTGCAAGCATTTTAGAACCAATAGAGACACTTTTTTTGCAAGCATTTTAGAACCAATAGACATTATTTTGCAAGCATTTTAGAACCAATAGACATTATTTTGCAAGCATTTTAGAACCAATATACACTTTTTTGCAAGCATTTTAGAACCAAAAGGGACATTTTTGCAAACATTTTAGAACCGATACTTTTTGCAAGCATTTTAGAACCAATAGACACTTTTTGCAAGCATTTTAGAACCAATAGCCACTTTCTGCAAGCATTTTAGAACCAATAGACACGTTTTGCAAGCATTTTAGAACCAATAGACACTTTGTGCAAGCATTTTAGAACCAATAGACACTTTCTGCAAGCATTTTAGAACCAATAGACACTTTCTGCAAGCATTGTAGAACCAAAAACGACACTTTCTGCAAGCATTTTAGAACCAATAGAGACACTTTCTGCAAGCATTTTAGAACCAATAGAGGCACTTTTTGTAGGCATTTTAGAACCAATAGAGACACTCTTTGCAAGCATTTTAGAACCAATAGACACTTTTTGCAAGCATTTTAGAACTGTAATGTATTCATGCATATTCATTATATGCTAATGAGTTGGTCTTGTATATAAGTAGGGAATGTTGGGTAATAAAACTCTCTTGTGATCCAGCCAGCCTGCGTGTAAGTTATTGTTCATTCTACTGTCCGGAATATAACAAAATTGGCGACGAGGATGGGATAGAGTTTGTGAACTCATCCTTTAAATACAGTGCAGGGCTGTTTTACAACACGCAGGATTGTTTAACAGTTTAAACAGTCAACACGGAGTTGTGTCGCAGTTGTTTGCGAGCTGGACACGGGAGGCCTGCAGATCCTTCTAGGCAGGGGGCTGTAGTAAAACAGCAGCTGGAGAAATTGGCAAGAGTTTCTCAGGCTATCTCTATGTTGTGTCTACGTGGCAAGATGTCGTCCTTGGGAGTGTACAGCTAAGTTTTAGGTGAATTGTTACACCAGAACAGACAGGAATTTGGGGTTTTGAACGGACCTTTTATTTAATTTAAAAAAAAAGGAGAACGACACGATGGCAGCGTCCACAGGCTACATTGGGAACCTTGGAACCTTTGACAAATGTAGAAAGCCATTCAGCTCCTACATGGAGAGAGCAAACATGTTTTTCACGGCAAACAATATATTAGAGATTAGTGGTGAAGGAGAGATAGTGGCTGAAACAAATAAGGCTGTTTGCGAACGCATGAAAGCGATTCTGCTCACGGAGATCGGTCCTGAAGTGTACGGCACACTCGTGAATCTCCTTGCACCCTGAAAGGCAAAAGACATGCCATTCAATGACATTATAAATAGGTTGGAGGAGCACTTCAACCCAAAGCCTCTGGAAATTGCAGAAAGCTATAAATTTGGCACTAGAAACCAGAGGCAGAATGAGTCAATCAATGATTATATTGTTGCCTTGAAAAACTTAACTTTACACTGTAACTTTGGAACATTTCTTGGACGAGCACTACGAGACAAATTTGTTTGTGGTCTAGTGGATGAACGAATTCAGTCCTAACTGATGAACACTCCAGATCTCACATTCGAGAAAGCATGCAAGATTGCTACCACAATAGAGATGGCATCAAAGAATGCTCGCGAGTTTCGTCCACCACGGACTGCAGTGGCCGTTTACAGTCACAAGGCAGTGCCTATGGCCAAACCAAGAGGCGCTAAACCGAAACCAAAGTATGGCGGGGAGCCGAGTTTAGCCAGTTGTTATCGTTGCAACGGTAATCACTCATCCCAATTTTGTCAGTTCAAAATGGCCAAGTGCTATAACTGCCAGAAGAAAGGCCATATCGCCTCAGCATGTCGGGCCAAGCATAAAACAGGAAACCAACAATCTGCGGGAATCAAACAACATCACCGAAGAGGAGTTCACAACTTGGAGATGAACCCAGATGGAAATGAACTTGGGTTGTACACCATTTATGCAACCAACATCGATAAGCCTACAACCAGCCAAGGCAAGGACTTTCGAACTAAACTATTGATTAATAAACAGTTAATAGATATGTGTATTGACACGGCAGCAGATTGTTCGGTCATGAGCAAAGACCTGTACGAAACAAAGTTCTCACAGATACCATTGTTTGAGAGTAAGGTCAAGCTGAGAACCTACTCGGGCGAAGTTTTGGAGACTTGTGGACAAATGAACTGTAAAGTTCAGCATAATGGTCAGTCAGTAACACTGCCTATCATAGTGGCCAGCTACAGAAATAAACCAACCCTCCTTGGAAAGGATTGGCTGAGTAGAATAGAATTAGACTGGAAGAACATTTTCAGCGTCAATTTGTCCAAAACACGTCTTGAAAACGTCATAAGCAAACATGCAAACATTTTTGCTAACAGTTACACGAGAATAACAGGGTACTCTGCACACATTCGACTTAAGCAAGATGTGAGGCCTGTGTATTGTCGACCAAGACCTGTACCATATGCACTAAAGCAACAAGTGGAGGTAGAACTTGACAGATTAGAGCGTAATGGAGTACTTGTGAAGACAGACCAGAATAACTGGGCAACGCCAATTGTGGCCGTACCCAAGGCTGATAAAACTGTTCGACTATGTGGTGACTACAAAGTCACAATCAACCAAGCCGTTGATGACGAACAATATCCGTTACCAACCTCACAAGATCTATACGCAGAACTTAGCGGAGCAAGAGTCTTCACTAAATTGGATTTGTCTCACGCTTATGCCCAACTCAATGTTGACAAGGAAAGTCAGCAGTACTTGACTATCAACACACATAAGGGTTTGTATTCATATACAAAGCTGCCCTATGGTGTGAAATCATCCCCAAAAATCTTTCAGTCGGTCATGGATCAAATATTACAAGGCATTCCACACTGTGTGCAACCAGGATGACCTATTGATATTCACTGAAGGCATGGTAGAACACCTGGAAATCCTAGAGCAAGTTCTCACACGACTGAACTGCCACTTTGTCAAACTGCGTCAAAGTAAATGTGCATTTGCACAGTCAGAGGTGGTCTACCTTGGACTCAAGGTAGACGCCAACGGACTCGCCCAGTGAAAGCGAAAGTTGAAGCAATTGTGAATGCTCCAAAACCCAACAATGTGGCAGAGCTATGATCATTCCTTCGGATGGTGCAGTTCTATGCACGATTCCTTCCAGATTTAGCAACTGTGCTAAAGCCACTACATCATCTGCTACAAAAAGATGTGAAATGGACGTGGGGAAAGGAACAGCAACGTGCATTTGACATCTGGAAGGAAAACTTGACAAGTGACAAACTTCTTGTTCACTACGATACGACACGTGAGATGAAACTTGCTTGTGATGCATCAAGTTATGGTGTAGTTGCAGTGATCTCCCACGTAATGAATGACGGACAGGAAAAGCCTGTTGCTTTTGCATCCCGCACCCTGTCATCGAGTGAACGTAATTATGCGCAGATAGAAAAGAAGCATTCAGCATCGTGTTCGGAATCAAGAAATTCCATCAGTTTCTTCTCGGCAGCCCATTCACCCTGGTAACTGATCACAAGCCACTACTAGTGATACTGGGCCCCAAGTCAGCTATGCCTTCCATGGCGGCATCAAAGATGCAGCGCTGGGCAATTTTGCTGTCCCAGTATGACTACAAGGTGGAGTACAGGAGCTCCAAGTGCAACGCAGTGGCAGATGCGTTGTCCCAGTTGCCCCATGAGAACTCTGATGTGGGAAGCGAGAACTCAATCTACACACTACAAGTTGTAGATGAAGACTTTCCAGTGACTGCAACAGAAATTACAGCAGAAACAAAGAAAGACACTGTGCTGAAGTGGGTCTATGAACAGACATTGAACGGATGGACTGAAATCGATAGTGGATTGAACTCAGTTCTGAACTCAGAGCTGAAACCTTTCCATAATCGATGCCATGAATTATCATGTGAGCAGGGATGCATTAAGTGGGGTTACAGAGTGGTTGTACCAGAGTCTTTGAGAAACAAAATTATGAACGAACTTCATGCCGAACATCCTGGCATAGCAAGCATGAAATCAATTGCCAGAGGTTTTGTGTATTGTCCTGGTATTGACAGTGACATTGAGTCACTGGTGAGCAAATGTAGCGTCTGCCAAAATTGCCGGAGTAAACCACCAAAAACACCACTGCAACCCTGGTCATGGCCAAGTAGACCTTTTCAGAGAGTTCATGTAGATTTTTGCGAAAAGGGTAATGATCACTTTCTGGTACTGGTAGATAGTCATTCCAAATGGATTGAGGTTAAACATATGGGGTCAAGTACTACTACTGAGCGTACCATAGATGAGTTGAGATCAATTTTTGTATGCCATGGTTTACCTGAAGAACTTGTTTCTGGCAACGGGCCTCAGTTTCGTTCAGAACAGTTCAAAGAGTTCAATGGTGTAAAACACACACTTGTTCCCCCATACCATCCAGCCTCTAACGGGGCGGCGGAAAGGTCTGTTAGAGTTGTCAAAGACGCTCTCAAGAAACAGGTTTTGCAGGGTAGTTCAAAGCTCAGCATGAGACATCGTCTGGCTAGTTTCTTGCTGAAGTACAGAACCACACAACACACAACAACAGGTTACTCACCTGCAGAACTGTTGATGAAGAGAAGGCTAAGAATACGCCTAAGTCTAGTTCAACCCAATTTGGCTTTGATAGTTGAACAAAAACAATTGTCAAAAACGTCACTTCGACTCCCACAAAAAGGAGAGGTACTTCAAGCCAGATGAGCAGGTTCGTGTTCTCAGTCCTCCCAACAAGTCCAGTTGAGACAAATGGGAAGTTGGGAAAATAGTGGAAGTGTGTGGAACAAAAAGATACTTAGTTGAAGTTGGAGATAGGATCAAAAGTGTTCATGTTGATCAAATGATTCCAGCCAAAGATGAACCAAAAACTGAACATGAAGTCCTAATCCCTGAGTCTTTATCAGAAAGTGAGTAGGAAGAGCCAACTGTGATTGAAACACAAAGTTCAGTTAGTACAGACAAAGAAACAGATTCCTCTGGTCAGTCAGAGTACTAAAACAGAGCCAAACAAGTCTACAGTTGAGTCAACACCTAAACCTGTTACACCTGTTACTGTTAGACGATCAGGCAGGATCCGTAAACTAGTAGTCAGATTAGATTTTTAAGTTAAGTAACTCACTGTCTAGGTAGAATGAAAATGTGTAAATATGTAAAATAAATATATTGTGTTATCATTTAAAATTGAATGAAAACTGGTTTAAATCAAGTATCATAACAAGAAAATTGTAACTGTACTTAGATTTAATACTGAAAAAAGGAGAGCAGTGTAATGTGTTCATGCATATTCATTATATGCTAATGAGTTGGTCTTGTATATAAGTAGGGAATGTTGGGTAATAAAACTCTCTTGTGATCCAGCCAGCCTGCGTGTAAGTTATTGTTCATTCTACTGTCCGGAATATAACAAGAACCACTTTTTGCAAGCATTTTAGAACCAATATATTTTTTTGCAAGCATTTTAGAACCAATGGACATTTTTTTGCAAGCATTTTAAAACCAATAGACATTTTTTTGCAAGCATTTCAGAACCAACAGACATTTTTTTGCAAGCATTTTAGAACCAATAGACATTTTTTTGCATTTTAGAACCAATAGACACTTTTTGCAAGCATTTTAGAACCAATAGACACTTTTTGAAAGCATTTTAGAAACAATAGACATTTTTGCATGCATTTTAGAACCAAAAGAGACACTTTTTGCAAGCATTTTAGAACCAATAGACATTTTATTGCAAGCATTTTAGAATCAATAGACATTTTTTTGCAAGCATTTTAGAACCAATAGACATTTTATTGCAAGCATTTTAGAACCAATAGACATTTTATTGCAAGCATTTTAGAACCAATAGACATTTTTTTGCAAGCATTTTAGAACCAAAACGGACACTTTTTGCAAACATTTTAGAACCAATAGACACTTTTTGCAAGCATTTTAGAACCAATAGACACTTTCCGCAAGCATTGTAGAACCAAAAAAAGACACTTTCCGCAAGCATTTTAGAACCAAAAAAGACACTTTCTGCAAGCATTTTAGAACCAATAGAGACACTTTCTGCAAGCATTTTTGAACCAATAGAGGCACTTTTTGTAAGCATTTTAGAACCAATAGAGACACTTTTTGCAAGCATTTTAGAACCAATAGACACTTTTTGCATGCATTTTAGAACCAAAAGAGACACTTTGTGCAAACATTTTAGAACCAAGAGATATTATTTTGCAAGCATTTTAGAACCAATAGATATTTTTTTGCAAGCATTTTAGAACCAATAGACATTTTTTGCAAGCATTTTAAAACCAAAAGGGACACTTTTTGCAAACATTTTAGAACCAATATACACTTTCTGCAAGCATTGTAGGACCAAAAAAGACACTTTCTGCAATCATTTTAGAACCAAAAAAGACACTTTCTGCAAGCATTTTAGAACCAATAGAGACACTTTCTGCAAGCATTTTAGAACCAATAGAGGCACTTTTTGTAAGCATTTTAGAACCGAGAGTGACACTCTTTGCAAGCATTTTAGAACCAATAGAGACACTCTTTGCAAGCATTTTAGAACCAATAGAGACACTTTTTGCAAGCATTTTAGAACCAATATTTTTTTGCAAGCATTTTAGAACCAAAAGACATTGTTTTGCAAGCATTTTAGAACCAATAGACATTTTTTGCAAGCATTTTAGAACCAATAGACACTTTTTGCATTTTAGAACCAATAGACACTTTTTGCAAGCATTTTAGAACCAATAGACACTTTTTGCAAACATTTTAGAACCAATAACCACTTTTAGCAAGCATTTTATAACCAATAGATTTTTTTGCAAGCATTTTAGAACCGATAGATATTTTTTTGCAAGCATTTTAGAACCAATAGACATTTTTTTGCAAGCATTTTAGAACCAATAGGCATTTTTTTGCAAGCATTTTAGAACCAAAAGGGACACTTTTTGCAAATATTTTAGAACCAATAGACACTTTTTGCAAGCATTTTAGAACCAATAGTCACTTTCTGCATGCATTGTAGAACCAAAAAAAGACACTTTCTACAAGCATTTTAGAACCAATAGAGACACTTTCTGCAACCATTTTAGAACCAATAGAGGCACTTTTTGTAAGCATTTTAGAACCAATAGACACACTTTTTGCAAGCATTTTAGAACCAATAGAGACACTTTCTGCAAGCATTTTAGAACCAATAGAGGCACTTTTTGTAAGCATTTTAGAACCAATAGACACTTTTTGCAAGCATTTTAGAACCAATAGACACTTTTTGCATGCATTTTAGAACCAAAAGGTACACTTTTTGCAAACATTTTAGAACCAATAGACACTTTTTGCAAGCATTTTAGAACCAATAGACACTTTCCGCAAGCATTTTAGAACCAAAAAAGACACTTTCCGCAAGCATTTTAGAACCAAAAAAGACACTTTCTGCAAGCATTTTAGAACCAATAGAGACACTTTCTGCAAGCATTTTTGAACCAATAGAGGCACTTTTTGTAAGCATTTTAGAACCAATAGAGACACTTTTTGCAAGCATTTTAGAACCAATAGACACTTTTTGCATGCATTTTAGAACCAAAAGAGACACTTTGTGCAAACATTTTAGAACCAAGAGATATTATTTTGCAAGCATTTTAGAACCAATAGATATATTTTTGCAAGCATTTTAGAACCAATAGACATTTTTTGCAAGCATTTTAGAACCAAAAGGGACACTTTTTGCAAACATTTTAGAACCAATATACACTTTCTGCAAGCATTGTAGAACCAAAAAAGACACTTTCTGCAATCATTTTAGAACCAAAAAAGACACTTTCTGCAAGCATTTTAGAACCAATAGAGACACTTTCTGCAAGCATTTTAGAACCAATAGAGGCACTTTTTGTAAGCATTTTAGAACCGAGAGAGACACTCTTTGCAAGCATTTTAGAACCAATAGAGACACTCTTTGCAAGCATTTTAGAACCAATAGAGACACTTTTTGCAAGCATTTTAGAACCAATATTTTTTGCAAGCATTTTAGAACCAATAGACATTGATTTGCAAGCATTTTAGAACCAATAGACATTTTTTGCAAGCATTTTAGAACCAATAGACACGTTTTGCATTTTAGAACCAATAGACACTTTTTGCAAGCATTTTAGAACCAATAGACACTTTTTGAAAACATTTTAGAACCAATAACCACTTTTAGCAAGCATTTTATAACCAATAGATTTTTTTGCAAGCATTTTAGAACCGATAGATATTTTTTTGCAAGCATTTTAGAACCAATAGACATTTTTTGCAAGCATTTTAGAACCAATAGGCATTTTTTTGCAAGCATTTTAGAACCAAAAGGGACACTTTTTGCAAACATTTTAGAACCAATAGACACTTTTTGCAAGCATTTTAGAACCAATAGTCACTTTCTGCATGCATTGTAGAACCAAAAAAAGACACTTTCTGCAAGCATTTTAGAACCAATAGAGACACTTTCTGCAAGCATTTTAGAACCAATAGAGGCACTTTTTGTAAGCATTTTAGAACCAATAGACACACTTTTTGCAAGCATTTTAGAACCAATAGAGACACTTTCTGCAAGCATTTTAGAACCAATAGAGGCACTTTTTGTAAGCATTTTAGAACCAATAGACACTTTTTGCAAGCATTTTAGAACCAATAGACACTTTTTGCATGCATTTTAGAACCAAAAGGTACACGTTTTGCAAACATTTTAGAACCAATAGACACTTTTTGCAAGCATTGTAGAACAAAAAAGACACGTTCTGCAAGCATTGTAGAACTAAAAAAGACACTTTCTGCAAGCATTTTAGAACCAAAAAAGACACTTTCTGCAAGCATTTTAGAACCAATAGAGGCACTTTTTATAAGCATTTTAGAACCAATAGAGACACTCTTTGCAAGCATTTTAGAACCAAAAGAGACACTTTTTGCAAGCATTTCAAATACAATAGACTTTTTGCAAGCATTTTAGAACCAATAGAGACACTTTTTGCAAGCATTTTAGAACCAATAGACACTTTTTGCAAGCATTTTAGAATAGATAGACAGACAGATAGACAGACAGATAGACAGACAGATAGACAGACAGATAGACAGACAGATAGACAGACAGATAGACAGACAGATAGACAGACAGATAGACAGACAGATAGACAGACAGATAGACAGACAGATAGACAGACAGATAGACAGACAGATAGACAGACAGACAGACAGACAGACAGACAGACAGACAGACAGACAGACAGACAGACAGATCCTTTATTGTTGCCTGCAGTCATACACAGAATCAATAATAACAAAACATACAATAAACACAAATTAAACATCCACCACAGTGAGTTCACCAGGCACATCCTCACTGTGATGGAGGCAAAGTCTTAGTCTCCGTCTCTTCCCTCCTTGTTCTCCCTCTGCGCTGAGGCGATCGATCCAGGCCGAAGATGCCGCTCTCCAGTCCAGCGGACCTCCGCGGTGATGTCGCCTGCCGCCGAAAGCCGGAACGCCATCTCCGCTCCGAGACGACCCGCCACAGCATCAGCTCCGGGCCGCCGCCCCAGCTCCGGTCCCGCAGTCTCCGCTCCAGGTCCCGCAGCCTCCACTCCGGGCTGCTGCCCCAGCTCCGGGCCGCCGCCCCAGCTCTGGGTCCTGCAGTCGCCGCTCCAGGTCCCGCAGTCTCCGCTCCGGGCAGCCGCCCCAGCTCCAGGCCGCTGCCCCAGCTCCGGGTCCCACAGTCTCAGCTCCGAGCCCCGCTGCATCAGCTCCAGGCTACCGCCGAAAGCCAGAACGCCGCACCAGCAAGTCGGGCCACCGCTGCCTTAGCCCCGAAGACAGCCAGCCTCTCGTTGGTAAGTCCTGGCTGGCTCTGCCTCCGGAGCCTCGGGGTCGGTCACAGGTTGGAGGCCGCCAGCTCCGCCATTAGGCCTCAGCGCAGACGGAAGCACAGAATAATAATAATAATAATAATAATAACTTTATTTATAGAGCACTTTAAAACAACCACAGTTGCAACAAAGTGCTGTACATGACTGATCATGGACAAGAAATTATTACATGACAATAAAAAACCTTAAACGAAGGACTAAAAACGATAAAAATTAAAAAACATTAAAAGCACTAAAAACAGGAGCAAAGTCTCAAGCAGTGTCGAAAGCCAAGGAATATAAATGTGTCTTAATGCTGGGTTTGAAGATGGACAGTGAGGGGGCCTGTCTGATGTGCAACGGCAAGGTGTTCCAGAGTGCCGGAGCAGCAACCGAGAAGGCTCTATCCCCTCTGAGCTTCCGCTTAGACCTCGGTACCTCCAGGACCACCTGATCACCTGACCTGAGGCACCGGGCAGGAGCGTAGGGATGAAGCAGTTCAGAGAGGTAAGGCGGGGCGAGCCCATTTAGAGATTTAAAAACAAATAAAATAATTTTAAAATGAACTCAAAACTGCACCGGGAGCCAGTGGAGGGAGGCCAGAATTGGCGTAATGTGCTCCCTCTTTCGAGTCCAGTCAAAAGGCGAGCGGCAGCATTTTGAACCACTGGAGACGAGCCAGTGAAGATCGTGCAACTCCAAAATAGAGTGCGTTACAGTAATCCAGCCTAGATGTAATAAAGGCATGGATTACTGTTTCAAAATGCTGCCGCTCGAGAATGGGCTTCACCTTTGCCAGCTTCCTTAGGTGAAAGAAGCTGGACATAACCACCGCGCCTATTTGATGATCTAATTTAAAATCACTGTCCATCCTAAAACCCAGGTTTAAAACTGTTGGCTTCACGTACCGTGCCAGTGGACCCAAGTCAACAAGGGGAGGTTCACGGCAGCCATTAGGGCCAAACAATATCACCTCTGTCTTCTTTTCATTAAGTCCTAGAAAGTTTAGGGCCATCCAGGACTTAATGTCCTCAAGACATGACAGAAGTGATTTTACAGAAAAGGCGTCTTCCTTCCTCAGCGGCATATATAATTGGCTATCATCGGCATAACAGTGAAAAGAGATGCCATGCCTTCTAAGAATGGAACTCAGAGGAAGTAGGTATAGTGAGAGAAGCAGGGGCCCTAAAATTGAGCCCTGTGGAACCCCATATGACAGAGGAGCGGAGGAGGATTCAAAACCAGCAAGGCTTACACACATGGTTCTGTCTGCCAGATAGGACCTGAACCATCCCAGGGCACTGCCACAGATGCCCACTAGGTGCTGTAATCGGGATATTAAGATGCCATGGTCCACTGTATCAAAGGCGGCAGATAGGTCCAGCAGGACAAGAACCACATAATTACCAGAGTCATTTGCCAGGAGGATGTCGTTAAAAACCCTTAGCAAAGCTGACTCTGTGCTATGCATAGTTTTGAACCCAGACTGGAAAACCTCCCGAATATTATGCTCGTCCAAGAAGAGTTTTAGCTGAGCATAAACAACTTTCTCCATGATTTTAGAGATAAAAGGCAACTTGGAGATCGGTCTAAAATTGGCCAGAACAGTTTGATCCAGGCCAGGTTTCTTAAGTAGTGGTTGCACTACTACATGTTTAAAACTTACGGGGACAACCCCAGAACACAAGCTGCTGTTTATAATGGCAAGAACTGACTGCCCTATACTGGGGGATACGACACGAAAAAGTCGCATTCCCCCGAAGGAAGAGAACATGTTTCACCCCCTCTAACACAACCCAACAAGCTAAAACTTAACCAAAACAAGACAAAAAAAACAACAGAAAAAAGTAAAGACAGACGGACTGCAGGGGAGCCGCAGCTGTTAACAGCGCCGCCACTTCCGGAATTGTAGAACCAAAAAAGACACTTTCTGCAAGCATTTTAGGACCAATAGAGACACCTTTTGCAAGCATTTTAGAACCAATAGACACTTTTTGCATGCATTTTAGAACCAAAAGAGACACTTTTTGCAAACATTTTAAAACCAAGAGACACTTTTTGCAAACATTTTAGAACCAATAAACACTTTTTGTAAGCATTTTAGAACCAACAGACATTTTTTGCAAGCATTTTAGAACCAATAGACATTTTTTTGCAATCATTTTAGAACCAATAAACATTTTTTTGCAAGCATTTTAGAACCAATAGACATTTTTTTGCAAGCATTTTAGAACCAAAAGGGACACTTTTTGCAAACATTTTAGAACCAATAGACACTTTCTGCAAGCATTTTAGGACCAATAGAGACACTTTCTGCAAGCATTTTAGAACCAATAGAGGCACTTTTTGTAAGCATTTTAGAAACAACAGAGACACTTTTTGCAAGCATCTTAGAACCAATAGAGGCAATTTTTGCAAGCATTTTAGAACCAATAGAGATACTTTTTGCAAGCATTTTAGAACCAATAGAGATACTTTTTGCAAGCATTTTGGAACCAATAGACATTTTTTACATGCATTTTAGAACCAAAAAAAGACACTTTCTGCAAGCATTGTAGAACCAATAGATACACTTTTTGCAAGCATTTTAGAACCAATAGACACTTTTTGCAAACATATTAGGACCAATAGACACTTTTTGAAAGCATTTTTTGAACCAATAGACACTTTTGCAAGCATTTTAGAACCAATAGACAATATTTGCTTGCATTTTAGAACCAAAAAAGACACTTTCTGCAAGCATTGTAGAACCAATAGACACTTTTTGCAAGCATTTTAGAACCAATAGACACTTTTTGCAAACATTTTAGAACCAATATACACTTTTTGCAAGCATTTTAGAACCAATAGACACTTTTTGCAAGCTTTTTAGAACCAAGAAAGACACTTTCTGCAAGCGTTGTAGAACCAATAGACACTTTTTGCATGCATTTTAGAACCAAAAGAGATACTTTTTTACAGGCGCCGACCTGTAGGGGGTATGGCTGCCTAGTCTGCAGCTGTCTGTTTTTCATTTCTTTTTTCTTATTTTTAGTTAGTTTAGTGTTTTGTTTTTAAGGAGTTCTAGCTTTTTTATGTGTGGGGAGGGGGGGGGAAGGGGAAAACTAATTTTCAGGGTCCCTACCTGGTCGGAGATGCAGCTTTTCTCCGGGCTGCACTTTCGACCCGTCCTCGCGGCCTACCAGCGGGCCTGGAGCGGTATTTCCTGAGGGGACCGCCCGGAGCATCGGCGGCGGCGGCTGCGGAGCTGCGGGTCCGAGGAGCGAGGGGACCGCCCGGAGCCTCGGCATCGGCATCGGCGGCATCGGCATCGGCGGCGGTGGCACCGGCCTCAGCGGCGGCGGCGGAGCTGCGGGTGTGAGGACGGCAGTGCAGCGCTGGAGTGCCATTGCGGGGCGGGCGTTGCCTTGCCTGAGTCGCCGCGCTGGAACTCCGGTGAGCTGGGACCGGCGTTAAAAACATCGCGGAGTGCGGGCGGCGGCGCTGAACTTTACATCGGGAGCCTGGGATCTCGCGACGAGATCGCCAGTTGAGCTCCATTCGGCGCGGCCTTGTCGGCTCCGGAAGCCACGGTCTCGAGTAGGGAGGCGGCCGTTCCAGGGTTCCCAGGCCGCTGAGAGGACTCTCCCGACGTCGGAACATCATCACCCGGCGAGGACGGCCTGGAACATCGGGCCTCCGTAGAGGCAACTGTGGAGGCCTCAATAGGCCCGACTATGGGTGAACATTGGGGATGGGACTGGACTCTGTGCCTTCCCCCATAATGGGAACCATTGTGGGGGGATGTTTTTATGTTAAAGCTATTTATTATTGTTATGTTTGTATTTTTTTTTATGTGCTGCATTGGCAAAAGGAATTTCACTACATCTAGGTGTATGTGACAATAAATCAACCTTTGAACCTTTGAACCTTTGAAACATTTTAGAACCAATAGACACTTTTTGCCAGCATTTTAGAACCAATAGACACTTTTTGCAAGCATTTTAGAACCAATAGACACTTTTTGCATGCATTTTAGAACCACATTAAGGGCACTCACAGTTGAGTCGACATGTGTTCAGTGTTATTCACAGCTCAGAGAAACGTGACCCTCTGGCTTCCTCCATCTTTCTTGAAGAGACTGAGTGAGGCACACCACTTCCGGGTTTTATAGTCCTTCCCCCTCCCACCAGCAGGGGCAGCAGAGAGAGTGGCAAATCTTTTAAAAACATTAATATCTCTCTTCATGGGAAAAATCCTCCGGTCCTGAAAGACGGAGGGGGGCTCTGAGCGAGATGGCCAAAAATGACGGCCGTAGGTGGCGACGTTCTCTCGGAAATCATGCCACAGTGTGCCAAAAGCGTTCAAGATCAGACTTTTAGTAAATAGATATACAGGTGCACAACCTTTTATCCGAAAGCCTTGGGACCAGACACTTTTCGTAATTCAGAATTTGTCGGTCTTCGGAATGGAAATTTTTTAGCGTAGATTTTAATGGCTGGCTCAGTGGTAGAGTGCTCGGCTCATATCCGCAAGGTCGCGAGTTTGCGCCTTGATCCTGGCAGTTACTCGATCGCGAGTTTGAGTCTTCAATGTCGTTTTTTCTTGCAGAATAAATGTTTGTATGAAATGCAGTGTAGGAGAGGTGTACTGACTGTGTGGGCAGAACTTTGGAAGTGATTGCCCACCAGTCTAAAAAGCCGCTGTGTCTCCCTGACCCTGGGATAGCAGGGGGCGATCAAACAGCACAATACCCCCCTCCCCCTCCAACTCCAGAGGAATCCGCTCCCCGATGGGCCGCTACGGCGACAAGTGGCAGTTTGCCCACAGCCCGAGCTGCGCCCCCTCATCCGCCACCCCAAGAACAAGACGTACCTTGCACACCATCAGCTTCTGCCCCTACGTGTTCCTCTGGAGTTGGAGCGGGGCTGGGCTGGGCTGCTGCTGGCTGTGGGTCTCTGGGATCTCCGTGCTTGCTGGGGGTCGGTGGGCGGCGGTGGGAGCTGTGGACCTACGGACCTACCTCCATGGAGCTAGCCAGCTTCGGAGCGTGGAGAGTTGCGGGGGCGAGCTGCTGCGACCCGACTCCGGTGGATGGTGACACCGGGAGCTCGCGGGTCCACGGTGGGAGACTGCTTCGCGGGGCACCGGCAGCGGCGACTTCTCCCGCCCGAATTACGGGGTTCAGAGTGACCTGGAGGGGGGCCTTACAACGCCCGGCGCGGCTGTAAATTGCCGCGGACTTGCTAGCGCCCGCCGAGGGCTTTGACCTCGACTTCTGGAGAGGAATGGAGAGCAGGGGAGAGACAAGTCTTTGCTGCAGAAACCAAATTTCGTTTGAATCTCATGTGAGGTTCAATGACAAATAAAAGGTATTGTTATTATTGTATTGGTGTCCCGTTGGTCCTGACGTCTCCGGCCACCCCCCTGGACTGGAGCTGAGACTGGGACTGGGAACTGTACCGCCCTTGCCCCCTCCCTCTGCAACTGCAAACAACCCCACTCTCCTGCAAGGGCGGTACAGTTCCCGGAGGATGGCAGGTGGCCGGAGACGTCAGGACCAACAGGAACCCGCTCCCCGATGGGCCCCTACGACGCCCCGAGCTGCGCCCCGTCATCCGCAACCCAGGTTCCTCTGTAGTTGGAGCGGGGCTGGGCTGGGCTGCTGTTGGCTGTGGGTCTCTGGGATCTCCGTGCTTGCAGTGGGCCTGGGGGTCGGTGTCCCGTTGGTCCTGACGTCTCCGGTGCACGGTCCTGCTGCAATCGCCGACTTGAAGACAGTGCAAAGCCCCCGCGCCGGTGCAATGGGCGGGGAGCTGGAGAGGGGAGGGAAGGGGTCACACACATGGCCGGGAAGCAGAGGGGTGTAGGTGGGGTGAAACTGAAGGGAGCGACAATCTGCACTGTGTATCGTGAGTCTACCGTGGGGACTTTTTAACTCAGCGGGCTGGCAGCAGCATATTGTCAATTATTAACCCTCCCGCGCAATATACCCTCACCTTCTCTTTTATGAATGGGGATTTAATTCCCCTTTCTTCGACGACCGACCGGAGGTTCCGCTGTCACCTCTGCGGGCCGCCCTCGGTGAACGTTTTCAAGGACCTTTTTCAAGGACCGAAAAAATGTCCGCTATTCGGAGGTTATTGTTATTTGGATCTTCGGATAAAAGGTTGTGCACCTGTATATATATTTTTTTAATATTTATTTTATTAACATTTATTTTATTTAAATTTGTGTTCGACCATTCTATTGTTGAAGAAATTCAGTGAAAGGAGACCACGTTTTGGAGAATTGGTCTGATTTATCAGCCAAAACAAACCTTATTTTTTCTAAATGTAATGTCTCGGTCATTTCTGTGATCCACATCTTCACTGTGGGAAAAACATACATTTAGATGCACTAAAAAGAACAAAAAGGGTGAAAGGACTAACGAGCTACTGGCGAGGCAGCCACGGCGATGGCGTCACCCGTTGGAACAGCTCTACCCAAGACAGCAAGAAATTGCAGAGAGTTGTAGATGTAGCCCAGTCCACCACACAGATTGGACATCCCACCATTGTCTCCATCTACACTTGACTCTGCCTTGAAAAAACAGTGAACATAATCAAAGGCTTGTCCCACCCTGATCATTCCTTGCTTCTCCTGCTCCGATCTGGCTAAAAGTACAGAAGATTGAAAGCACGCATTGCCAGACTCAGGAACAGCTTCTTCCCCTCTGCCATCAGGCTTAAGGAGGGTCCTTCCGTAAACTGGGTTAATGTTTGATTCACCTTTCCCATGGGGTGGGTGATTGCAAACTTCACGTGGTCCGCCCTGCTTCGTCAAATGTATTCAACCTGGCGTGCACAATCAAATAAGATCAAATAGAACAAGTTGCCCTACAACTTTAGGCTGTGCACGCCATACGCAAGAAGAAGACCTTTCCCCATTGAGGACTTTGGACATTGTGTAAGGAACTCGGCTTGTACACGTTGGAATTCAGAAAACTGAGGGGGGATCTTATAGAAACTTACAACATTCTTAAGAGGTTGGACAGGCTAGATGCAGGAAGATTATTCCCGATGTTGGGGAAGTCCAGAACTAGGGGTCACAGTTTAAGGATAAGAGGGAAGACTTTTAGGACCGAGATGAGGAAATCATTTTTTACACAGAGAGTGGTGAATCTGTGGAATTCTCTGCCACAGGAGGTAGTTGAGGCCAGTTCATTGGCTATATTTAAGAGGGAGTTAGATGTGGCCCTTGTGGCTAAAGGGATCAGGGGGTATGGAGAGAAGGCAGGGATGGGATACTGAGTTGGATGATCAGCCATGATCATATCAAATGGCGGTGCAGGCTCGAAGGGCCAAATGGCCTACTCCTGCACCTATTTTCTATGTTTCTATGTTTCTATGAACTGATGCGCTACAATGCCAAGAACTATATTCTGTACTGTATCTTCCCCTTTGCTCTATCTATTACAGTTGAGTTTGAGCTGATTATATCTGCACATTGTACATATGCTGATCTATCCCTTCCTCCTAACCCCATTCACCAGGTTTCTCCCCATAACCCCTGACACCCGTACTAATCAAAAATCCATCTCTGCCCTAAACATTTCCCGGGCTTTCACAAAGATCGCCTGTTTCCTCACTCACTCCAAAGACGTACAGGTTTGTAGGCTAATTGGATTTGGTATAAATGTAAATCGTCCCTGGTGTGTGCAGGTGTGCGGGGATTGCTGGTTGGCGCGGACCTGGTGGGCTGAAGAGCCTGTTTCCGTGTCGTATCTCTAAACTAAAACTCGACTAAACTAAAAACTAAAAGAGCGCGCAGGTTTAATGTGAGAGAAATTAGTGGAGGTAGTTTTTTGGTTGATTTTTGGATTGTATTGCCAAAGGAGGACGTGGAATCAGAAATAATACCAACATTTAAGAGGCATTGAGTCAGCCACATAAATAGGCAAGACATAGAAGGAAAATAGAATTGGTATAGATGGACTAAAAGGTCTGCATGGATGTGGTGGGCCAAAGGCCCTGTTTCTGTTCTTTATGACCATATGACTGATTTCATGAGGTCTGTAGAGACTTTGAACTCAAATTTTAAAAAACTGCAGTTTGTGAAAATCTAAAATATAAACAGTTCTGATGACCGATATTTGACCTGAAACATTTGTTCTGTTTCTCTTCCCACAGATATAGCTTGGCCTACTCATTATTTCCAGCAATTATTTGTTTTAATTTTTTATTTCACAGCATTGGCTTTTTGAAATCATTTGGCAGAGGATCACCAAGCAGAAGGTCAGGTATCAAAAGGCACAGTCAAATAAAGATAGGTTTTACGAAGGTTTTCAAAGGGAATAACAGAGGCTTTTATAATCATAATGTCATAGAGTGATGCAGTGTGGAAACAAGCCCTTCAGCCCAACTTACCCACACCGGCCAATATTTCCCAGCTACACTCGTCCCACCTGCCTGCATTTGGTCCATATCCCTCCAAACCTGTCCTATCCATGTACCTGTCTAACTGTTTCTTAAACGTTGGGATAGTCCCTGCCTCAACCTCCTCTTCTGGCAGCTTGTTCCATATACCCACCACCCTTTGTGTGAAAAAGTTACCCTTCCCCATGGGAAGGGAAAAAGTTTCCCTTCCACCTTAAACCTATGTCCCCTGGTCTGTGTCTAGTCACCTACTCTGGGCAAGAGACTCTGTACATCTGATCTATTCCTCTCATGATTTTATACACCTCTATAAGATCACCCCTAATCCTCCTGTGCTCCAAGGAATAGAGTCCCAGCCTCTCTCTATAGCTCAGACCCTCGAGTCCTGGCAACATCCTCGTAAATCTTCTCTGTACCCTTTCCAGCTTGACAACATCTTTCCTATAACGGATTATTGAAAGATAATTGACAATTGACCCAATTCTACCACTGCTGCTTGGGTGACAGATAGGATCTGGATGCAAAACAGATGAAGTTAGAGAGCGTTTAGTCAATTTGAATTTTATCTTGAAGGAAGTGATGAAGACGGAAAGATAGGATGCAACGTTCAGAATATGATGAGAGTAGCAACGTTTTTTCATTGATTTAGAATCATAGGACTAATACATCACAAAAACAGGCCCCCGTGCCCAACTTGCCATGCTGGCTAAGATGTCCATCTAAGCTAATCTCATTTGCTCACAATTGACCCATTTCTCTCTAAATCTTGTTCAAGAAGGAACTGCAGATGCTGGAAGATTGAAGGTAATCAAAAATGCTGGAGAAACTCAGCGGGTGCAGCAGCATCTATGGAGCGAAGGAAATAGGGGACGTTTTGGACCGAAACCCTTCTTCAGATGTCTGAAGAAGGGTTTCGGCCCGAAACGTCGCCTATTTCCTTCGCTCCATAGATGCTGCTGCACCCGCTGAGTTTCTCCAGCATTTTTGTGTACCTTCTCTCTAAATCTTTCCTATTTACCTCTTCAAATGTCTTTTAAATGTGTATTGTCCTTATCTAAACCATTTCCTCTGGCAGATCATTCTATATACACACCACCTGTGCAAAGAAATTGCCCCTCATGACCTTTTAAATCTGTCCTCTGTCACCTTAAACCTTTGCCCTGTTGTTTTTGATTCCACTTCCTTGGGGAAAAAAGAGTGTGTGCATTCATCTTGTCAATGTCCCTCATTAGCGTATACATCTCGTTCAAGTCAAGTCTCCTATGGTTCAATAAATGCAGTCCACAACCTTCCCTATAATTCAGGTCCTTGAATACTGGCCGTATTTTCATAAATCTTCATTTACTCGATTAATGTTGTTAATTTATTATAAACATGTTTAAAGTCATTCCTGAAGCCATCAGAGTGGTCTGTCTACACAGGGCTGCCATCTCTCACGCTTTGAGCGTGAGACTCACGCCCTCAAGCAAACTCTCACGCCCTAACGCTCATCAGACTTTTCTCACGCTCAATGGTGAGAAATTTTGTGATCAACGAAAATGTCAAAACTCGGATAAACTGCATGGTCCGCGGCTGCGGGAGGGTTGGGAGCAGAACCAGCAGCGGGAACAGGTGCGGGGAGCCGGGCTGCGAGTGTTTGCGGCGCTGCGAGTCGCTCGCTGCAGCTCTGGCCATGGAGCAGCTCCGGGCAGTGCGAGTGTCCCGGAGCCGTCGGAAGCATTGTGCCGCTGCTGCTGTTGCGAGAGTCTCTGTGCCGAAGGGACAGACTCTCAAAGGGAGGTGGAGAGAGAGAGGGGGGAAGGAGACAGGGAGACAGTGGGGAGAGAGAGAGGGGGGGATGAGAGGAGAGAGAGGGGGATGAGAGAGGGGGCGTGAATGGAGAGGGGGAGTCAGAGGGGGGTGAATGGAGAGAAGAGAAGAGGAGAGTAGGGGGGGAGAGAAGGTAGGGAGACGAGGAGGGGAAGAGTGATGTGGGAGCGGGGGGCAAGAGAGTGAGGGTTGAGAGTGGACGACGAGGAGGGGTGAGAGGGAGAGGAGGCGAATGGAGAGAGAGAGAGAGGGGGAAGAGAGCGGGGTGTTTAAAGAGAGAGGGGAGAGAGGGGAGGAAGGAGAGAGAGATGGGGGGGACAAACAAGAAGAGGAGGAGATAGAGACAGAGGAGGAAAGAGAGAGGGAGAGAGAGCCAGGGGAGAGGTAGGTGGGAGGAGAAAACTGGGGAGGGAGGAGGAGAGGAGGGAAGAGAGAAACATGAGAAACATAGAAATTAGGTGCAGGAGTAGGCCATTCGGCCCTTCGAGCCTGCACCGCCATTCAATATGATCATGGCTGATCATCCAACTCAGTATCCCGCACCTGCCTTCTCTCCATACCCTCTGATCCCCTTAGCGAGAGAGATGAGAGAGAGGGAGAGAGAGAGGGGGGGGGGGGGGCAGAGAGGTGAGAGGAGAGACAAGAGAGAGGGGAGAGTGTGTAGAGAGGGAGAGAGAGGAGAGATAGAGGGAGGGAGGAAAAGAGAGAGAGAGGGGCGAGAGAGGGGAAGAGAGGGAAAGAGAGAGAAGAGGGGAAAGAGAGACGAGGGGGGAGAGAGAGAAGAGGGGGAGAGAGAGAGAAGGAGAGGGGGGGGAGGTTCGGAAAGAGAGGGGGAGAGGTTCGGAACGAGAGGGGAGAGAGAGAGAGGGGGAGAGAGAGTGGGAAGAGAGAGGGAGAGAGGGGAGAGAGAGGGGATAGAGAGAGGAGAGAGAGGGGGAGAGAGAGAGGGGAGAGAGAGGGGAGAGAGAGGGGATAGAGAGAGAGGGGATAGAGAGAGAGAGAGGGGAGAGAGAGGGGAGAGAGAGGGGGGTTGAGAGGAGAGAGGAAGAGGGGGTGAGAGAGAGGGGAGAGAGAGAGGGATGAGAGTGAGGTGGGAGGGAGAGAGAGAGGGGAGAGAAAGAGAGGTGGAGAGAGAGGGGTAGAGAGAGAGGAGGAGAGAGAGAGGGGGAGAGAGAGGGGGGAGAGGGAGAGGGGGATAGAGAGGCAAGGCTGCCAACTCTCATGCATTGAGCGTGAGAATCACGCATTTCACCAAATTCTCACGCTGATCACAAATTTCTTTCGCTCTGTTGTGAGAAATTCTGTGATCAACGAAAATTTCAAAACTCATATCACCTGCATGGGCCGCGGGTGTTGGAAGCAGAAGCAGCGGCGGGGACAGATGCGGGCGGGGAGCGGGGCTGGCGAGTGTTTGCCGGGCTGGCGAGTCGCTCACTGCAGCTCCGGCCATGGAGCAGCCTCAGTGCAAGAGTCCCGGGCCGTCGGAGGCGTCTAAGCCTTGCGCCGCTGCCGTGAGAGTCTCTGTGCCGAATTCGCCCAGGTGACCGGCATGGATCAGGCTGCGGCTCGGTGCATCCTGGAGGACAACCAGTGGCTGCTGGAAGTAAGTACCAAGCACTGGGTAGATACGGTGGAAGATAGTGGACTTCAAATGGGGGTGGTTGGGGAAAGCATCCTGCTTGCCTGCTAGATTTTCACTTACTGTAACTGCAGGAAAAATGTTCCCGATGTTGGGGGCGTTCAGAACTATGGGTCACAGTTTAAGAATAAACGGGGGGGTCAGTTAGGACTGAGATGAGAACAAACTTTCTTCACGCAGAGAGTTGTGAATCTGTGGAATTCTCTGCCACAGAAGGCAGTGCAGGCCAATTCACTGGATGTTTTTAAGAGAGAGTTATATTTAGTTCTTGGGGCTAACGACATCAAGGGATATGGGGAAAAAACAGGAAAGAGGTACTGATTTTAGATGAATAGCCATGATCATATTGAATGGCAGTGCTGGCTCGAAGGGCCGATGGCCTATTCCTGCACCTATTTTCTATGTTTCTATGCTTGAGTATTTGGCAATAAATCTCGATCACTTGATTTTGAAGCATTCATGCATGGTGGAGGTATAATGTAGTCATAGAGTGATACAGTGTGAAAACAGGCCCTTCGGCGCAACTTGCCCATACCCGCCAACATGTCCCAGCTATGCTACCTGCATTTGGTCCATACCTCCAAACCTGTCCTATCCATGTATCAGTCTAACTTTTTCTTAAATGTTGGGACGGTCCCTGCCTCAACTACCTCCTCTGGCAGCTTGTTCCATACACCCATCACCCTTTGTGTGGATAAAGTTACCCCTTAAAAATACTTCATACAAAAAACATTGAAATCATACTTCTACAGTGCACTAAAACATGATTTTAATACATCAAAATTTAAAAAGGTTCCTACCCTGGGAGGGGGGACACCCTTCTTCCACACCCTCTCCCCACTCGGTTGCTCCACTCCCTCACCGGGTACCCCCAAGGCCAGTGATCAGTGATCGCACAGCCTCCCCCCTTTCAAAAACGCTCCAATCCAATTTAAAGCATATATATTGCATTCAAGTGTGAGTTAAAAGACTCGCTACAGTATGCACCATATTGCACAATTTCAAGCTGAAAAATGCAAATGTTCCATACCAATGGGAGGGGGGGCACTCTCCCCCCCCCCCCCCGGTCGCTATACTCCCTCGGGCTTGGTTTCTCGCAATTTCTCACTCCCAACTCTCACCCAATGTTGGCAGCCCTGGTCTACCGGACCTCGCATTCTGCTATCTAAAGGGCCTGTCCCACTTGGCCGTCATTTACGCGACAGGGTGATAGTGACTGACGTGCGACGATCGCGCGCGTCATCATGCGTCCGCACAGCCATCTGGAGCTGTGGCGTCATTTGAAGATAGACACAAAATGCTGGAGTAACTCAGCGGGACCGGCAGCATCTCTGGAGAGATAGAATGGATGATGTTTGGGTCGAGACT
The DNA here is from genome assembly GCF_010909765.2 of Amblyraja radiata. NCBI lineage: Eukaryota > Metazoa > Chordata > Chondrichthyes > Rajiformes > Rajidae > Amblyraja > Amblyraja radiata. The sequence goes on along the minus strand of NC_045967.1, from coordinate 2,157,930 downwards.
CTTCTTCAGTCTGAAGAACTAACACAGGAACATAGGTTTAACACAGGAACCAAGCATTGGCCTGAGACAGATCCGGCCACTGTAAAAAGCCAAAAGCATTAGGGCGACATGGTGGCACAGCGGTAGAGTTGCTGCCTTACAGTACTGACAGCACCAGAGACCCGGGTTCGATCCCGACTACAGGTGCTGTCCGTACGAAATGTGTACATTATCCCCGTGACCACGTGGGTTTTCTCTGAGATCTTCGGTTTCCTCCCACACTCCAAAGACGTACAGATTTGTAGGTTAATTGGCTTGGTATAAATGTAAAATGTTCCCACATGTGTAGGATGGTGCTAATGTGTGGGGATTGCTGGTCGGTGCGGACTCGGTGGGCCAAAGGGCCTGTTTCCACGCTGTATCTCTAAAATAAACTAAACTAAACATACATTATTTCTGCTATCTTTGTCTTTTTGGAAGTTATGTACTCAGCCATTTAGGATCCAATTATTTTTTGCCAAATAACATTGCTGTGAAAATACTTTGATATATTTTATGATGATAAAAAGCCAATTTATTATTATTAAAGATTTTGTTCCAAAGAGTAAGGGTAGTAAGATTGGTGCGGCCTTTCCCGGAGATGGGCCCGGAGCTTCAGCAGCGGCGCAGCGTGAACTTTTCATCGCAGAGCGGGCGAGCCCTTGCCGGGGGTCGCCAGAAGGGAGTGCTCCGATCACTGGCCCGCGGCAATCTGCGGAGATTCCAGCTGGCATGGCGTCCCGAACCTGGGATCCCTCGTTGAGGACCCCGGAGGAGAAGAGCTCCGACCGCCGGCCCGCGGCCTACAACAGTTTGAAGCCACAGTCTGCGGTGCTTCTAGCCGTGGGCGCAGCGGGGACTTACTTACTTACCATCCGGAGTCGGATCCCTCGCCGGGGATCCCTGGAGAAGAGCTCCGACCATCAGCCTGCGGCTTACGTCATCTTCAAGCTCCGGTAGGGTAGCACCGATTCGGGACTTACCTTGCCTGTACATCTGGCCGCCCGCAACGGCGACTGCGGAGGTTTATGGTCCCGACCACGGGGAAAAATGGAGGAGGACTGACTGTACTTTGTGCCTTCCACCACAGTGATGAATGTTTTGTGTTAAATGTTTTATTGTGTATTGTGTCTTCTTTTTTATTGTACCGCTGCTGGCTAGTTCATTTCACTGCACTTCATTGTGTATGTGATGAATAAATCTGACTATTGACTATTAACTAGTGAGAAATATTTCAATGAATCTTGGAATCCTCTGTAATTATTGAGCATGTGTGAGGAAACATCTTTGTAGCAAAGTCTTGTTCTGGGTTACATAGATACATAGAAAATAGGTGCAGGAGTAGGCCATTCGGCCCTTCGAACCTGCACCGCCATTCAATATGATCATGGCTGATCATCCAACTCAGTATCCCGTACCTGCCTTCTCTCCATACCCCCTGATCCCTTTAGCCGCAAGGGCCACATCTAACTCCCTCTTAAATATAGCCACTGAACTGGCCTCAACTACCCTCTGTGGCAGAGAATTCCAGAGATTCACCACTCTCTGTGTGAAAAATGTTTTTCTCATCTCGGTCTTAAAGGATTTCCCCCTTATCCTTAAGCTGTGACCCCTTGTCCTGGACTTCCCCAACATCGATAACAATCTTCCTGTCCAACCCCTTAAGAATTTTGTAAGTTTAGGACTGGATTCAAATGAAAGCAGGGGTAGGTTTTGGATAATAGAATTGTAATCAATGTCAAAGAGCAAGAGATAGGGATAACAGCTACGCTGGAACAATCAGGTGTAGAACAGTTGCAGGAAAACGGAAATTAAAGAGAATTCAGGAAATATCCTGTTCAAAGGGAAAAACTGATCTAATGTTACAAAAAGCTGGAGTAACTCAACAGGTCAGATAACAGGAATATGTGACGTTTTTGGCCGAGACCCTTCTCAGACTGAGAGTCAGGGGAAAGGGAAACGAGAGATATAGTCGGTGATGTAGAGAGATATAGAACAAATGAATGAAAGATATGCAAAAAAGTACCGATGATAAAGGAAACAGGCCATTGTTAGCTGTGGGTGAAAATGTAGATGAAAATGAGTTACAGACAATGAGACTCAACAAGACGACTGAAGCAAGTACAACGGCTTGGGTGGGGGAGTGCTGGAGAGAGAGAGGATGTAAAGGTTTAAGTGAAGCTAGAGAAATATTAATGAGCCTACGGTAGAACTGGCCAAGTCTGACACAAAGTAGAAAAAGTGGTGATTAGAAATTGTTGAATTCAAAGTTACATTTGGATGGCTGGTGTGAATCTAGCGAAAAGATGACATGCTGTTGATTGAGCCTACAATCGGCTTCATTTGACAGTATATGAAACCACAGATAGAAGGGGCAGAGTGGAGTGGAGATAATTGGAAGCACAGAGCCATCATTGCGGACTGTGCAATGTGGTCATCCCATGTGTCACGTGTGTTTGGTTTCTCCAGTCCAGACAACAATACCTGTGACCTTCAAAGATAAGAATACTCTTTGCTAAAAAAATTGACACCAACAAGGGACGCACGGTGGCACAGTGGTAGAGTTATTAAACAGTAACAAACTTAACTAGAAAATATATGAGGTCCATTGCTCCAGTTGTGCAGATGGCCTGCATATTTAATAGCATGTGTATGTACATCATGGAGACTTAGTCTGCAAGGTCATGGTAACTTCCCCTTTTACAAAAACAGCAGTAAATTTTGAAAAAGTGGCCTCTGGGTTAAAGAGTGCAATGAAGCACTTCAATAGTAGGTAGTCATTTAATCAAATTGTAGTGTGATGAGGGGAATATGCTTCCTGCAATTAATCATGCTTATGACTCTGTGACTCTTATGCTTGTTACTTTAAATTACCGGTTAAAATAATATTTGGGTCTTGAAACTCAATAACACCTTTGAAACCCATGAAACCTTTGAGTTTATGTGTTGGTGTATGGTAGGCCACAACCATTTAAGTTTTTTTATTTTAGTTTTAATTTAGGAGATACAGCGCAGAAACAGGCCCTTCGGCCCACCGAGTATGTACCGACCAGCGGTCCCCGCATATTAATACTGGCCTACACACACTAGGGACAATTTACATTTATACCAAGCCAATCAACCTGCAAACCTGTATGTCTTTGGAGTGTGGGAGGAAACCAAAGATCTTGGAGAAAACTCATGGGGAGAATGTACAAACTCCAGCACCCGCAGTCAGGATCGAACCCAGGTTGCTGGCACTGTCAAGCGCTGTAATGCCCCTGTCCCACTTAGGAAACCTGAACGGAAACCTCTGGAGACTTTGCATCCCACCCAAGGTTTCTGTGCGGTTCTCGGAGGCTTTTGTCAGTCTTCCTACCTGCTTCCACTACCTGCAACCTCCGGCAACCACCTGCAACCTCCGGGAACCACACGGAAACCTTGGGTGGGGCGCAAAGTCTCCAGAGGTTTCTGTTCAGGTTTCCTAATTGGGACAGGGGCATAAAAGGCAGCAACACTACTGGTGCGCCACTATGCTTGTGGGCTTGCTGCAAAATAAAAGACATACAGTGCTACCAAATTAACCTTGTCTTCATCAATTTTGTAGAAACATAAGAAAAAGATCAATTGGCCCCTTGAGCCTCTACTGCTACATAATCATGTCTGACCATGGTATCTGGCAGGAACCATCATCTATTTTGAACGTGGATGTAGATCATAAGCAAATTCAGCACCAGTTTTGCTTGGGCAATGTCTGTTTTTTTGGGCACTTTTATAAGGTCCTCCCCCATTACTTTCCTCACCCTCTGCTATTCCTGTCCCAATTACAATTCCACACTGATCATGCGGTTCACTCTGATGTTTGTGTTAAGCAGAACAGAGTGCCTACTTACCTTCTCCAGCACAATCCTATTGTCTGAACATTGAAGAGACTACTTGCAAAGTATTGAGATCTCGAAGACGGACTGGTCTGCAGGTTAATTGCCCACTGCAAATGGCCCCAGGTGTGCAAGGAGTGGATGCAAAGGTAGGATATCATGGAAGTAGCATGAACAGGTGATCAATAGTTGGCGTGGGCTCTCTGGGCGGATGGGCCATTTCATGCTACATCGCAAAACTTAATGAAATAAAAACCACACAATGAGGAAAGTATATTTGGGACCTTTTGCATGCAGTGAGGTCATTGTTATTCAGTATGGAAAAACAAGAGTTCTTTTCCCATTTATCAGTTTCCCTCGGGAGTTGAACTCACTGACACCATCAGATAAAGTTAAGTGTATTAATAATGTACTTGCCAATTGGAAATAATCTTGTTTATTTATGTAAAATAGGCATCTTATTAAAAATCTGTTTCCAAGAAGTTCTGAGCCAAGGACAAATCTTTTCAGATATGAGAACAAAACTGGATTTAACCGACGCCAAAACAGATTCACCAGTGGGCGGGCATTTTATCTGTTTGCTTTAAAGCACTTTTGCATGTTGCCATGATCTCATTCTCAACCCATGGCAAATAAAAGAAGCAAGGGCTACAACTAATAATAATAATAATAATAATATATTTTATTGTCATTGCACATAGGTGCAACGAGATTTGGGTATGCAGCTTCCATCCGATGCCATAACTTAAACTAATAAAATTTAGATTTAGATATCCCTAGAACATGGTTTATAAAAAGACCAGTAAAACAGGAAAACAGTCAAAACATTCTAAAGTGCAAATGTGTCTGTGCCGGGTCGATGTGCGACGTGACCATTCGAGGGAGACAGTTCATAGGGGTGGGGGGCACTCAGCAGGGCCGGTTCAGAGCAGCTATAGCTCTGGGAATGAAACTGTTCCTGAGTCTGGAGGTCCGGGCGTAGAAGGCCTTGTAACGTTTGCCGGAAGGTAGGAGTTCGAACAATCCATTACAAGGGTGCGAGGAGTCTTTATGGATGCTGACGGCCTTCCTGAGGCACCGTGTGTGGTAGATGCCCTCCAAGGCTGGTAGCTGTGTCCCAATAATCTTCTGCGCTCTGTGGACAACGCGATTGAAAGATGCAAACCCAGGGGACCTAATGATTGAGTGGATGCTGAAGTATATTCCTCTTGACCTTCTTAACAAAAACAAGGTTGTAATGCTGAGGCTCTATAAGGCACTGGTCAGGCTGCATTTGGAGTATTGTGAGCAATTTTGGACACAAAATTGAGGCAGGATCTGCTGGCAATGGAGAGGGTCCAGAGGAGGTTTACAAGAATGATCCCAGGAATGAGTGGGTTAACCCATGATGAGCGTTTAACAGCACTGGGCTTGTACACGGTGGAGTTTAGATGTTTAGAGAGTTTAGAAGAATGAGGGGGGACCTCAATGAAACATGCAGAATAGTGAAAGACTTGGATAGAGTGGAAGAAGGAACTGCAGATGCTGGTTTAAACCGAAGATAGACACAAAAAGCTGGAGTAACTCAGCAGGACAGACAGAATCTCTGTAGAGAAGGAATGGGTGACGTTTCGGTTCTGAAGAATGGTCTCGACCCGAAACATCACCCATTCCTTCTCTCCAGAGATGCTGTCTGTCGCGCTGAGTTACTCCAGCTTTTTGTGTCTATCTTCGGATAGAGTGGATGTGGACAGGATGTTTCCACTAGTGGGAAAGACCAGGACTAGAAGTCATAGCCTCAGAATTAAAGGACGTTCCTTTAGGAAGGAGACGAGGAGGAATTTCTTGAGTCAGAGGGTGGTGAATCTGTGGAATTCTTTGCCAAAGAAGGATGTGGAGGTTGTCAGTGGATATTTTTAAGGCAGAGATGGATAGATTCTTGATTAATATAGGTGTCGGGGTTTATGGGGAGAAGGCAGGAGAATAGGGCTGGGAGGGAGATATAGATCAGCCATGATTGAATGCCGGATTAGATGATGGGCCGAATGGCCTAATTCTGCTCCTATCACATGACCTTATGACCTCTTGACTTTCTTCTGGATGCAAGGTCCAGAGTTATATTCCTCCCCTTGGCACCATCACTCTACTCACATATTTTGTGTTGTTCATGCTTCACTTCTGTGCAACATTTCCTGAAGGTTGAATCAAAGATTGTTGTAGAACATTAAGCCCTTTGGGTGATTGATGGTCAGCATGGACTTTAAGGCCAAAGGGTCTGTTTCCATGCTCTAAACTAAGCTAAACTCGACTAAAATAAAAGTTCATAATGCAATCGTAATAAGTAGTGGGCAAGAAGGATCAGTACCATGGCCTCCCAAACTTTTGCAATCTTTTTGAATAACTTTGATGAAGGTACCAGAGGTATGGTTTTTAAGTTTGCTGAAAATAAGTAGGAACATAGGTTGTAGAGAGGATATAAAGAGGCTACAAAGGGTTATGCGAGTGGGAAAAAATCTGGAAAATGGAGTATTATGTTCACTAGGGCAGGAATTTAAAAAAAAAAGAAACATATTAACTGAATAATGAGTGATAGTTGAGCTCAAAGATTCAGAGGAATCAAAGATTGGTATTCAGGTCCAGCAAGTAAGCCAGGAAATCTAATAGAATGTAGATAGACACAACATTGTGTTGTGAAGTTTACTGAAGGGACTGAAGTTTAGGGGTAACATGAGGGGGAACTTCTTTACTCAGAGAGTGGTAGCTGTGTGGAATGAGCTTCCAGTGAAGGTGGTGGAGGCAGGTTCGTTTTTATCATTTAAAAATAAATTGGATAATTATATGGAAGGGAAAGGAATGGAGGGTTATGGTCTGAGCGCAGGTATATGGGACTAGGGGAGATTATGTGTTCGGCACGGACTAGAAGGGTCGAGATGGCCTGTTTCCGTGCTGTAATTGTTATATGGTTATATGGTTATATGGTTAACATCTGGAGTAACTCAGTGGGTCAGACAGCATCTCTGGAGATATATCTCTTGTTTCCCTTTTCCCTGAATCTCAGTCTAAAGAAGCGTCTCGACCTAAAGCATCACCTATTCCTTTTCTTCAGAGATGCTGTCTGACCCACTGAGTTACTCCAGGTTTTTGTGTCTATATTCGGTTTCAACCAGCATCTACAGTTCCTTCGTACACAAGTTAATAGAATATTATCAGTTGTTGCTCGTGGAACTGAATGCAAAAGTATGGCTGTTTGCTGAGATTACATCAGAAATGAGGTGAATATGTTTCTTTCAGAGTCGTGAGTGTTTGGAACTTCCTTCCTCAAGGCTGATGCAGGCAAACAGCTGGGTTGATGCTACATTGTAGCTACATTGTAGCTACAAAGCCAGTTGACTGGTGTTGACCAAGTGACTGGAGTAAGGAGAATGGATAAGGATGAGAAGGCAGGATAAGTAGATAAGATGACTAAGAAGGTGTATGGTATGCTTGCTTACGTTCCTAGGGGCATTGAGTCAGGAAGTCATGGTACAGCTCTATAGGACTTTGGTTAGGCCGCATTTAGACAATTCTGTGCAGTTCTGGTCGCCCCATTACAAGAAAGATATGGAGGCTCTAGAGGGGTGCAGAGAAGGTTTCCCAGAATTCTGCCTGGATTAGAGGATTTCAGCTAGAGGGAGAGGTTGGATAGACTCGGATTATTTTCTCTGGGACATCGGAGGTTGAAGGGAGACTTGATAGTGTTTAAAATTATGAGAGGCATAGGTAGGGTAGACAGTCGGAACCTTTTTTTCAGGGTGGAACTGTCCAACACCAGGGGACATAGCTATAATCTGAGAGAGGGAAATTTAATGGTGATGTGCAAGGCAAGTTTTACACAGAGAGTGGTGGGAACGCATTGCCAGAGGTGGTGGTGGTGGAGGCAGATACAATAGTGGCGTTTAGGAGGCTTTAGGTTAGGCACAGGGAAGTGCAGGGAATGGAGGGATATGGATCATATGCAGGCAGAGGAGATCAGTTTAACGTGACATCATGTTCGGTACAAACATTGTGGGCTGATTGCCCTTTCGTATCTGTAGTGTTCTATGTAAGCGAACCTTGGATGATCAACAAGGCTGTAAATTTAATCAAAAAAGAAAAAGGAAGTTTGTGTAAGATTTGGAAAGATGAAATCAGATGTTGAATATACAGATAGAACTCAAGTGGGCAATTAGAAAGGCCAAAATGTAATTGTTGAGTCAGATTAATGAAAATTCCAAGTCTTTTTAGTAGAAGAAGGTAGGATCTCCTCAAAGATAAAGGAGTGAATTTATACTTAGAATCAGAGTCGGGGTAATAATTGTATACTTTGCATCTATATTCAACAGGGAGAAGACAATAATAATAATAATAATAATAATGGATGGGATTTATATAGCGCTTTTCTAATACTCAAGGCGCTTTACATCGCATTATTCATTCACTCCTCAGTCACACTCAGTGGTGGTAAGCTACTTCTGTAGCCACAGCTGCCCTGGGGCAGACTGACGAAGCGTGGCTGCCAATCTGCGCCTACGGCCCCTCCGACCACCACCAATCACTCACACACATTCACACACAGGCAAAGGTGGGTGAAGTGTCTTGCCCAAGGACACAACGACAGTATGCACTCCAAGCGGGATTCGAACCGGCTACCTTCCGGTTGCCAGTCGAACACTTAGCCCATTGTGCCATCTGTCGTCCCAATGGAGATAGTGAGATCAGTGTAGGGAGTAGTAATATCCTAGGGCAGTTTGAGATCAAAGAGGTGGTGTTGAGGCTCTTGAAGAACATTAAGGTGGATTAATTCCCAGGGTCTGATGTGATCTATCCCAGGTTAATGAGATATGCAAGGAAGGAGATTGCAGGAGAGATGGTGAATATCTTTTCATCTCAGCTGGTCCCAGGAAATGTTCCTGAGGAGTGGAGAGTAGCTAATGTTGCTCCCTTGTTTAAGAAGGGAAGTCGAGATAATCCAGGAAATTACTGGACGTGAGCTTCATGCCAGAGGTTAGGATGCTATTGGTGAGGATTCTTTGGGATACGATTTAGGATTTACTTGATTTTGGACGAGAATGGGTTAATTGAGGATGGCTTTGTCTGCGGCAGGTCTTGAGTTACTAAATTGGTTGACTTTTTCTGAAGGGGTAACGAAGGTGATTGATCCTGTCCATGTGCCTGTTTAAATGTCTTTTAAATGTTACAGTACTGGCCTCAACTGCCTCCTCTGGCTCGTTCCATATACTTACCACCCTCTGTGTAAAAATTGTTCGTCAGGTACCTATTATATTTTTCCCCTCTTGCCTTAAACCAAGGTCCTCTGGTTCTTGTTTTCCCTACTCTGGGAAAAAGACTGTGCATTCACCCTATTCATTCCCCTCTTATACCCCTCTATAAGATCACCCTTGTCCTCCTGTGCTCCAATGAATTATGTCCTAGCCTGCTCAGCATCTCCCTATGTAAATTCTGGCCATGTTGGAGATGCCAGGACACTAAAATTGAGTAAAGGCTTCTGAGCTGCTAGGCCGTTTGGTCAATTTAAATGTGCCTTTTGCAGAACTGGGACAAGCCGCTGAATAGTACCAGTTTGTCTGTGGCCTAGATAAGAGTTGCAGGGAAAGAATGGGACATCTGCAGCTTCTTACAATTAGGTGTAAATTGCATGAAACGGATTGGGTGAATGCAAACCAGATATACACATTGTAAATATTGTTGCAAAGCTTTACTTTGCCAGATCTTAATTAGGTTAAGTGTTGAGCCTTGTCTGGGTTTCTCAAATATCCAGGCACATGTTGCACAATTCATCTCTGTTAAACTGCATCTAGAAACTTCGTCAGATACATTGTATTAGTCACTGTATTATTGGGTTAGGGAAATGTCTATCATGTATTGTGTTAATCGATATGTGTTATTGGACTGTATAGAGACCACCCCCATGTGGTTTGGCCCCTCAAGGTCCGTGGACCTATAAAAGATAGCTCCCACGAGGTCCTGTGTCGATCTTCTGGAAGAACGCTTGGGACTGCGTGACCTTTTGGAGTGTCTCTGCTTGCACGAGGCTAGAAGGGCTTGGCCAAGCAGATGCAGGGATCGAACCTGCAGAGGTTACGTATTGTATAGGGGAACTGTTATTGTGTTTCTCTAAAATAAAGTTTAGTTGCGCAAGTGCTTGACTCAGTATCTTATTGACTGAAACTAGACTGGGGGGTAAGCTTAGAACGAGCTATTTATAGTACTGGCCTCAACTGCCTCCTCTGGCTGTGTAAAAATTGTTCGTCAGGTTCCTATTAAATTTTTCCCCTCTCGCCTTAAACCTGTTTTCTTGTTTTCCCAGCTCTGGGAAAAAGACTGCATTCACCCTATTCATTCCCCTCTTATACCACTCTATAAGATCACCCTTGTCCTCCTGTGCTCCAAGGAATTATGTCCTAGCCTGCTCAGTATCTCCCTATAGCTCAGGCCCTCGAGTCCTGGTAATATCCTTATAAATCTTCTCTGCACTCTTTCTAGCTTAACATCGTTCCAAGCAGCATGACCAAAACTGAATACAATGTGGAGCCCAAGTCTATAGCCTCCTTAAAGTAACAATGCAAATAGATACAGTGCTAAAGAAGCCAAATGATATACTTGCCTTCATTAATCGAGCACGAGTCGTGAAGTTATGGTGCAGCTTAAGAAATCTGTGGTAAGGCTGCATTTGGAGTGATTTGTACAGTTCTGGTCACCTGATTATAAGAAGGATGTGGAGGCTTTGGAGAGGGTGCAGACGAGGTTTACCAGAATGTTGCCTGGATTGGGGCATATTAGCCACAAGGACAGGTTGGACAAAGTTGTAATGCTGTGACTGTAGTGCCAGTGATAGAAGTATATACAATTATGAGAGCCATGGTTAGGATAGACAGTCAGGAATATTTTTGTCCCGGGTTGAAATGTCAAAGACAACAGGGTCACAATGAGATTGTTTAATGGGAATGTGCAGGGTAGGTTTTTTACTAGAGTCGTGGTTGTGAGAAATACACTGCCAAGAGTGCTGGCAGACACGATAGTGGAGTTTAAACGTTTTACTGATAGGCCTATAAATATGCAGGGAATGGAGGGATTTCTGTCCTGTTTTAGAAAAAATATGACCACATAGGCTTAATGACAATTCTATTTTTTCTGTATTGGGGTTATTGAGTATAGGGTATCTTCAGTAAGTTTTTGATGTATATGAGTTCTTTAAATGTCCATCAGTTTCCAGGGGAAACAATTGAAGAAATAAATTGGAAAGAGGAATAGATGGAATTATGCAGATCATATCCAGACAATATTTATGTGAGGATGGACATTGTGGTGCATGGAGAAACATAGAAACATAGAAACTAGGTGCAGGAGTAGGCCATGCGGCCTTTCAAGCCAGCACAGTCATTCAATATGATCATGGCTGATCATCCAAAATCAGTACCCTGTTCCTGCTTTCTCCCCATATCATTTGATTCCGTTAGCCCTAAGAGTTATATCTAACTCTCCCTTGAATACATCCAGTGAATTGGCCTCCACTGCCTTCTGTGGCAGAGAATCCCACAGATTCACAACTATCTGGGTGAAAATATTTTTCCTCTCAGTTGTAAATGGCCTACCCCTTATTCTTAAACTGTGACCCCTGGTTCTGGACTCCCCCAACATCAGGAACATTTCTCCTGCAACAAGCCTGTCCTATCCCTTAAGAATGTTATATGTTTCAATAAGATCCCCTCTCATACTGCTAAATTTCAGAGAATATAAACACAGTCGATCCATTCTTTCGTCATATGTCAGTCCTACCATCCCGAGAATTAACCAGGTGAACCTACGCAGTACTCCCTCAATTGCAAGAATGTCCTTCCTCAAATTAGGAGACCAAAACTGCACACAATATTCCAGGTGTGGTCTCACCAGGGCCCTGTACAATGCAGTAGGACATCCTTGCTCCGTCAAATCCTCTGGCTATGAAGGCCAACATGCTATTTGCTTCCTTCACTGCCTGCTGTACCTGCATGCTTACTTACAGTGACTGATGTACAAGGACACCCAGGTCTCATTGCAACTCTCCTTTTCCTAATCTGACACCATTCAGATAATTATCTGCTGCCTTGTTCTTGCCACCAAAGTTGATAACCTCACATTGATCCACATTATACTGCATCTGTCATGCATCTGCCCACTTAGCCACCATATCCAAGTCACCCTGCAACCTCCTAGGAATATTGTAAGCAGTTTAGGCCCCCATATCTGATGAAGCATGTGGTGGCGCTGGAGAGGGTCCAGAGGAGATTTACAAGAATGATCCCAGGAATAAGTGGGTCAACATAAGATGCTTTTTGATGGCACTGGGCCTCTACTTGCTGGAGTTTAGAAGGAAAGGGGACATCATTGAAACTTACCAAATCGTGAAAGGCCTGGATAGAGTGGCGACCGGTGGCGACATGCTTTGTTAGCAGTCGCAAACTTTCTAGCTCCGCTGAAAAAATCGCGATTTTTCGCGTTAAAATCGGGTCAGGAGGTCGGGACCGTTTTTAAAAACTTACCGGAGTCTCATGTCGCGGTGCTGATGACGTCATCAGTAAGCGCCGTGAATTTAACGGAGGGAAAGGCATTTTAAATGAAAAAAACGTCTCCAGGTCAGAGCCCACAGAGGAAAGCTACAAAACACCTGCTGAAGACTCAGGAACACCAAGAAACTGCAAAACTGACCTCTGGAGTGGACTCTGGAATGGCTACACGATCTAAGACTGAGATGACCACAAAAGAGAAAACCGAAATGGAGGAGTTAAAGAACTCGGTAAGAGATTTGAAAAATGAGTTGAAAGCTGGAAACTTAAATTTGATGGAAAACATGCATGCATTTATTAATGCCGGTAATGAAAAAATACTTGAGTGCATTGGGGCTCTGCAAAAAAAAAGTTGATGATGTGCAAGAAGAATTAACGGAGAAAATTAATAAGGTGGCAGAAGAGTCCACAAAGATGTTTGAGGCTGTGCATGAAACTGTTTCTGCAAATGTAACTGCAGTGAAAGATATAAAAGCTGTTGTGGAAGAGATGGCTGGAGAGATGCAGACGATGAAGTCAGAAATAGACAGCCTCAAGAGCCAACTTACAAAGGTTTCTGATAAATATGTTGACCTAGAAGCTCGCTCAAGACGTCAAAATATACGAATACGTGGAGTAAAAGAGGGAGCTGAGGGGGACAATGTTCGTGGGTACACTGCCAACCTAATTAAACACGTGCTCAATCTATCTGAGGCACCTGTAATTGAAGAAGCACATCGACTACCCAGAGTTAAACCAAGATCTCAAGGAGAACATGCCTACCCAAGACAGATCATAATCAAACTTCGGGATATCCCAACAATGGAAGCGCTGATGAAAAAGATCAAATACGGAGAGAACATGATCTACAGAAATGATTCTATTAAACTCCTACGGGACTACCCTCACGAGATTGTTCTGAAGAGAAGAAAGTTCTCACAGACCAGAGAAGCTCTTTACGAGGTCAAGGGTGTCAGATGTGGAGTGTATTATCCGGCCAGAATGCGTATTACTTTCAGGGGAATCTCAAAAACATTTATTAACTCGGTGGAATCTCTTAAATACGCTCAAGAAATCGTGGCCAAGGCAGCAACAACTGAAGATTGATCACCAAGACGTCATGAACAAATTAATTTGCTTATCTCCCCCCAACAAGAATATCACAAGAAAAGTGAAATAAGCGAACAACACCAATCTTTAAAAATTACTACACGCAACAGATTTTCCAAGAGACGTGTCTAGACATTATTATCTCGCCTTGAACATTGCGGAATCTAACTCAAGGACATTCTGTGCTCAAACGAGGAAAGACTGATAACATGGGAGTGAATCTGCTGAGCTGAGAGCGAAAAACATCACACGGCTTATATAGTTTTACAAAATATTGAGAATTAATAATAATTAATAACTAACAATACTAATATAGAAATAGCAACTGAAACTGATAAAAATGTGTTGCCTGCTTTATAACGCAGACAACCGTAATCACATATGTTCCGCAGCTCGAGTGGGGAGGGGAGGAGACTCGGGCACCTGGCACAGTTCCAGGAGCCTGACTTCGGTTAACCCTTTCAGCGAACAACTCACTTTTAACAATACTAAAACCATTTACAAATAGTTAAGAGATAAAGAGTGAGGAATATATGTAACTTAATACATGATTAGATTTGATAAGTTGGAATGAAACATATATATATATACTGCAACTGGGTGAAATATAACTTATTTGGAAACGGTACCGACCCCCTAGGGTTTGGGTAATAAAGGCAGCGGGGCTAACTTTTTAACATCTACGCCGGAAGCGATATAGATGTCGTACCCCACAGACGAGTGGGTCACTCACTACGGTGTCCGAAACTCAGACACCGTAAATTTATTTGATATACTTTTTTTTTTTATTATCACAATATGTCACATCTATGTGTTTTCTTTTCAAGGACAATCGCAGAGGGGAACTACCAAGGAAGTCTATATTATAAATGCTCCCAAAATAACCAGAGTCCTGAGGTATGAATGCACCATAATAAATAAGGTCATCAAAATAGGTAGAAATGTATGACGACAATCAAAAGAAAATGGGAGGAATCACACTATGCAGTTGGAATATAAGGGGTATTAATGAACCTATTAAAAGGGGCAAGATACTAGCTCAGTTGAAATCATACAACACGGATATTTCGTTTCTACAGGAAACGCATCTTAAACATCAAGATCAGACGAGACTGAGGGCGAACTGGATAGGCCAAACATTTCACTCTTCATTTACTTCCAAATCTAGAGGTACCGCTATCATTATTCGTAAAGGAATTCCATTTAAATCAAAGAATATTATTTCAGATAAGGAAGGGAGATACCTTATAGTAGCAGGAGAGATCAATAATACGCCAATTACGTTGGTAAACATATATGCGCCCAATTTTGATAATCCTCAATTTTTTAATAAAATTCTGAATATAATTGCAGAATGTAATTATCAAAATGTCATAATTGGAGGAGACTTTAACTGTGTTTTAGACCCTTATCTAGATAAATCGATGCAAAAACAAAAAGGTAATAGGAAATCTAAAACCAGCGAACTTTTACATATATATATGGAAAACACAAATATAGTAGATGTGTGGAGGATTGCAAACCCGACGGGAAGGGACTATTCGTTTTATTCAACGGTGCATAAAACATACTCACGGATAGACTATTTTCTTGTGGATACAAAATTAATTCCGCACACTATGAACCCTAAATACCACACTAATGCGATCTCAGACCACTCCCCGTTAACTTTTGTTTTAAAACTAGAAGGAATGTCTATGAATAAATCGTTCTGGAGGTTTAACTCGCAAATTTTAAAAGACCCACAAGGGAGTATATATCTAAAAAAACAGATGGACCTATTTTTTGAGATAAATGATACACCAGATATATCCCCCACGCTATTATGGGAATCCTTCAAAGCATTTATTAGAGGAGTCATTATTTCATTTCAAGCTTATCAAAATAAAAAGAATAAGAATGAACAAAGACATTTAGAAGAACAAATAAAACAATTAGATACAGATAATGCTAAAGATCCAACTGTGGATAAACATAATAAAATCCTATTATTGAAATTCAAGCTAAATAAATTACTGTCAGAGAAAGTTATAACATTATTTCAAATCACAAAACAAGAACACTTCGAATTCGGGGATAAACCCCACAAACTTTAGCACGCCAACTGAAAAAACGGGAAAAAGAGAATGCAATATTAAAGATTAAATCAGATAGAGGGGAATTATTAACATTACCCAAGGATATCAATAAAAGATTTGCTCAATTCTACCAGAATCTATACACATCTAAAACGTTAATAGACAATAATAAAATTTCAGAATTTCTAGATAACTGTAACCTACCACAATTAGAACTGAGGGAACAAGAGGAACTGGGAGCACAAATTACTTCTAAGGAGATAGAAGACACAATAAAAACACTAAAGAATGGAAAAACACCAGGACCAGATGGATTCAGTAATGAATTTTATAAATCTTTTTATGACATAGTTACTCCACGATTACAGAAAATGTATACATATGCTTTTGAGGAGCAAAGCTTACCTGAAACACTAGCAGAATCAACGATCATATTAATACTTAAAAAAGATAAAAATATAGAAGAACCAGGTTCATATAGAGCTATTGCTTTGTTAAATACGGATCAAAAAATAATAGCGAAAACACTAGCCAGTAGACTAAGCAGGTATGTTAGTAGATTAATAAATGAGGATCAAACAGGATTTATACCTAAGAGACATTCATTCAATAACTTGAGACGTTTGCTTAACATAATGCACTCACATAAATCTCACGACCAAGAGTTAGCTATCATCTCACTGGATGCAGAAAAAGCGTTTGATCAAGTAGTATGGGATTATATGATTAAAGTATTGCAAAAATTCCAATTGGGAGAGAACTTCATTGCATGGATAAAACTATTATATAACAAACCTACGGCTAGAATACTAACTAATAATATATTATCCTCGAAATTTGAACTATCAAGGGGCAATAGACAAGGTTGTTCATTATCTCCGCTGTTATTTGCTTTGGTAATTGAACCCCTTGCTGAAAAAATAAGAACACACCTGGATATTTACGGTTATAATACAAAATATTCAAATAACAAAATATCCCTATATGCCGATGATGTACTACTGTACATCACAAAACCACAAATTAGTATACCGAATATATTAAATTTAATTGAGGACTTTGGATCCTTTTCAGGATATAGAATAAATTGGAACAAAAGTGAAATTATGTCGATAAAACCAAAAGACTCAACACATCTCAGGAAATTCCCCTTTAAAATAGCTACAGAAAAATTCAAATATTTGGGAATTGAAATTACTAGAAATTACCAGGATATGTTTAAAGCCAATTATAATCCCCTACTTAAGAAATTAAATAATTTGATTAAATTCTGGAAAACACTTCCGATGTCCTTAATAGGCAGAATAAACGTTATAAAAATGATTTCTTACCACAAATTCTATACCTATTTCAATCAATACCTATATATCTCCCAAAAAAGTTTTTCAAAAAATTGGACTCAGACATTACAAATTTCATATGGGATTATAAACCCCATAGAATACAAAGAACACACCTTAATAAACGAAAAGAGTGGGGGGGTCTAGCGCTCCCTAACTTTATGTATTATAATTGGGCAGTAAATATTAAAAATATGATTCACCTGCTGGACAATTCTGCCCAGCAGGCGGACTGGATTGTAATGGAAAAAGGGGATTGCTCCCCGAGTAATATAGGAGCGATTATCCTCTCACCAATAAATCTGAATAATAAAAATTATAATAAAAACCCAATTATACATAGCACAATTAGAACATGGAAACAAATAAAACAGAATCTAAAATTAAGAAACCTATCTCTCTCAATACCAATAGCCAATAACCCATCGTTTAAACCATCAATCATAGACAAATCATTTATACATTGGGAAAGAATGGGAATCAAAACGCTCGAAGATCTGTATGAAGTGGGAAAATTACTATCATTTCAACAACTACAACTGAAATATAATTTGAAAAATAACCAATATTTTAAATATCTTCAAATTTGTGATTATTTGAAAAAATACACAAAAGACTATCATAATATGCCTTCCGACTTACTGGATGAAGCAATGAAGACAAAGGCGGAATCAGCTAACTTAATATCGTACTTATATAATATTATTTTAAACATAGAAATACCCACAACAGATGGAATTAGAAGAGACTGGGAACAAGAATTAGCTATAAAAATTTCAAAAGAGAGCTGGGATAAACATTTACTACAGGTGCATAAATGCTCGATCAATGTACGACATACGCTTATCCAATTCAAAACATTACATAGACTATACTATTCAAAAACTAAATTAAATAAAATCTTTCCCAATGTTTCACCAATCTGTGATAAATGTCTGTGTCAAGAAGCTACCATAGCGCATTCTTTTGTTTTTTGTACAAAAATCCAAAAATTCTGGCATGGAATATTTGATATTTTTTCAAAATTAATTAAAATAAAACTGGTACCAAAACCAGAATGGATCATTTTTGGGATATCGGAAGGTATCCCTGAATTAAACGTGTATCAGAAGAATTTACTCAATTACGGGCTAATAATGGGAAAAAAGCTCATACTTAAATTCTGGAAAAATGCGCCCACACCAACAATAAAAATGTGGATATCAAATATGTTTGAAACATTACATCTGGAAGAGATGAGATTCCTCTTAGCAGATAAAGCAAACCAATTCCAAAAGACGTGGTCTACGTTTATGGACCTATTACAAGCATGAGGTGCAATAGTAATTTTAAAAAATAAATAAATAAATAAATGGTATCAGGACCTGGCATTGGGAGATAAAACAACAAAAACAGACTTGGTTGGTAGTCTTTCTGCGGAGTTTAATGTTATAATAGAGCGATTGTCCTTACTTTCTTTTTCTTTCTTTTCTAGGGTCTACTTTCTTACTTTACTTCCTTCTCTAACTTCTTTTCTAAGGGGCTTTCTTTTCCCAACACTCTTCTGCACTTCACAACTCTTGCGCACCTTCTTTACTTTCCTTACTTCTATCTTTTTCTTAAAGCTTTAAAAAAAAAAAAAAATGAAGCGGTACAAAAAATGTATTAAGATATATGTGTTGTGTGTTATTGTAATTTACCGTAAAAAAAAAAAAAAAAAAAAAAAAAAAAAAAAAAAAAAAAAAGAAAGGCCAAAATGTAATTGTTGAGTCAGATTAATGAAAACTCCAAGTCTTTTTAGTAGAAGAAGGTAGGATCTCCTCAAAGATAAAGGAGTGAATTTATACTTAGAATCAGAGTCGGGGTAATAATTGTATACTTTGCATCTATATTCAACAGGGAGAAGACAATAATAATAATAATAATAATAATGGATGGGATTTATATAGCGCTTTTCTAATACTCAAGGCGCTTTACATCGCATTATTCATTCACTCCTCAGTCACACTCAGTGGTGGTAAGCTACTTCTGTAGCCACAGCTGCCCTGGGGCAGACTGACGGAAGCGTGGCTGCCAATCTGCGCCTACGGCCCCTCCGACCACCACCAATCACTCACACACATTCACACACAGGCAAAGGTGGGTGAAGTGTCTTGCCCAAGGACACAACGACAGTATGCACTCCAAGCGGGATTCGAACCGGCTACCTTCCGGTTGCCAGTCGAACACTTAGCCCATTGTGCCATCTGTCGTCCCAATGGAGATAGTGAGATCAGTGTAGGGAGTAGTAATATCCTAGGGCAGTTTGAGATCAAAGAGGTGGTGTTGAGGCTCTTGAAGAACATTAAGGTGGATTAATTCCCAGGGTCTGATGTGATCTATCCCAGGTTAATGAGATATGCAAGGAAAGAGATTGCAGGAGAGATGGTGAATATCTTTTCATCTCAGCTGGTCCCAGGAAATGTTCCTGAGGAGTGGAGAGTAGCTAATGTTGCTCCCTTGTTTAAGAAGGGAAGTCGAGATAATCCAGGAAATTACTGGACGTGAGCTTCATGCCAGAGGTTAGGATGCTATTGGTGAGGATTCTTTGGGATACGATTTAGGATTTACTTGATTTTGGACGAGAATGGGTTAATTGAGGATGGCTTTGTCTGCGGCAGGTCTTGAGTTACTAAATTGGTTGACTTTTTCTGAAGGGGTAACGAAGGTGATTGATCCTGTCCATGTGCCTGTTTAAATGTCTTTTAAATGTTACAGTACTGGCCTCAACTGCCTCCTCTGGCTCGTTCCATATACTTACCACCCTCTGTGTAAAAATTGTTCGTCAGGTACCTATTATATTTTTCCCCTCTTGCCTTAAACCAAGGTCCTCTGGTTCTTGTTTTCCCTACTCTGGGAAAAAGACTGTGCATTCACCCTATTCATTCCCCTCTTATACCCCTCTATAAGATCACCCTTGTCCTCCTGTGCTCCAATGAATTATGTCCTAGCCTGCTCAGCATCTCCCTATGTAAATTCTGGCCATGTTGGAGATGCCAGGACACTAAAATTGAGTAAAGGCTTCTGAGCTGCTAGGCCGTTTGGTCAATTTAAATGTGCCTTTTGCAGAACTGGGACAAGCCGCTGAATAGTACCAGTTTGTCTGTGGCCTAGATAAGAGTTGCAGGGAAAGAATGGGACATCTGCAGCTTCTTACAATTAGGTGTAAATTGCATGAAACGGATTGGGTGAATGCAAACCAGATATACACATTGTAAATATTGTTGCAAAGCTTTACTTTGCCAGATCTTAATTAGGTTAAGTGTTGAGCCTTGTCTGGGTTTCTCAAATATCCAGGCACATGTTGCACAATTCATCTCTGTTAAACTGCATCTAGAAACTTCGTCAGATACATTGTATTAGTCACTGTATTATTGGGTTAGGGAAATGTCTATCATGTATTGTGTTAATCGATATGTGTTATTGGACTGTATAGAGACCACCCCCATGTGGTTTGGCCCCTCAAGGTCCGTGGACCTATAAAAGATAGCTCCCACGAGGTCCTGTGTCGATCTTCTGGAAGAACGCTTGGGACTGCGTGACCTTTTGGAGTGTCTCTGCTTGCACGAGGCTAGAAGGGCTTGGCCAAGCAGATGCAGGGATCGAACCTGCAGAGGTTACGTATTGTATAGGGGAACTGTTATTGTGTTTCTCTAAAATAAAGTTTAGTTGCGCAAGTGCTTGACTCAGTATCTTATTGACTGAAACTAGACTGGGGGGTAAGCTTAGAACGAGCTATTTATAGTACTGGCCTCAACTGCCTCCTCTGGCTGTGTAAAAATTGTTCGTCAGGTTCCTATTAAATTTTTCCCCTCTCGCCTTAAACCTGTTTTCTTGTTTTCCCAGCTCTGGGAAAAAGACTGCATTCACCCTATTCATTCCCCTCTTATACCACTCTATAAGATCACCCTTGTCCTCCTGTGCTCCAAGGAATTATGTCCTAGCCTGCTCAGTATCTCCCTATAGCTCAGGCCCTCGAGTCCTGGTAATATCCTTATAAATCTTCTCTGCACTCTTTCTAGCTTAACATCGTTCCAAGCAGCATGACCAAAACTGAATACAATGTGGAGCCCAAGTCTATAGCCTCCTTAAAGTAACAATGCAAATAGATACAGTGCTAAAGAAGCCAAATGATATACTTGCCTTCATTAATCGAGCACGAGTCGTGAAGTTATGGTGCAGCTTAAGAAATCTGTGGTAAGGCTGCATTTGGAGTGATTTGTACAGTTCTGGTCACCTGATTATAAGAAGGATGTGGAGGCTTTGGAGAGGGTGCAGACGAGGTTTACCAGAATGTTGCCTGGATTGGGGCATATTAGCCACAAGGACAGGTTGGACAAAGTTGTAATGCTGTGACTGTAGTGCCAGTGATAGAAGTATATACAATTATGAGAGCCATGGTTAGGATAGACAGTCAGGAATATTTTTGTCCCGGGTTGAAATGTCAAAGACAACAGGGTCACAATGAGATTGTTTAATGGGAATGTGCAGGGTAGGTTTTTTACTAGAGTCGTGGTTGTGAGAAATACACTGCCAAGAGTGCTGGCAGACACGATAGTGGAGTTTAAACGTTTTACTGATAGGCCTATAAATATGCAGGGAATGGAGGGATTTCTGTCCTGTTTTAGAAAAAATATGACCACATAGGCTTAATGACAATTCTATTTTTTCTGTATTGGGGTTATTGAGTATAGGGTATCTTCAGTAAGTTTTTGATGTATATGAGTTCTTTAAATGTCCATCAGTTTCCAGGGGAAACAATTGAAGAAATAAATTGGAAAGAGGAATAGATGGAATTATGCAGATCATATCCAGACAATATTTATGTGAGGATGGACATTGTGGTGCATGGAGAAACATAGAAACATAGAAACTAGGTGCAGGAGTAGGCCATGCGGCCTTTCAAGCCAGCACAGTCATTCAATATGATCATGGCTGATCATCCAAAATCAGTACCCTGTTCCTGCTTTCTCCCCATATCATTTGATTCCGTTAGCCCTAAGAGTTATATCTAACTCTCCCTTGAATACATCCAGTGAATTGGCCTCCACTGCCTTCTGTGGCAGAGAATTCCACAGATTCACAACTATCTGGGTGAAAATATTTATCCTCTCAGTTGTAAATGGCCTACCCCTTATTATTAAACTGTGACCGCTGGTTCTGGACTCCCCCAACATCAGGAACATTTCTCCTGCAACAAGCCTGTCCTATCCCTTAAGAATGTTATATGTTTCAATAAGATCCCCTCTCATACTGCTAAATTTCAGAGAATATAAACACAGTCGATCCATTCTTTCGTCATATGTCAGTCCTACCATCCCGAGAATTAACCAGGTGAACCTACGCAGTACTCCCTCAATTGCAAGAATGTCCTTCCTCAAATTAGGAGACCAAAACTGCACACAATACTCCAGGTGTGGTCTCACCAGGGCCCTGTACAACTGCAGTAGGACATCCTTGCTCCGTCAAATCCTCTGGCTATGAAAGCCAACATGCCATTTGGTTCCTTCACTGCCTGCTGTACCTGCATGCTTACTTACAGTGACTGATGTACAAGGACACCCAGGTCTCATTGCAACTCTCCTTTTCCTAATCTGACACCATTCAGATAATTATCTGCTGCCTTGTTCTTGCCACCAAAGTTGATAACCTCACATTGATCCACATTATACTGCATCTGTCATGCATCTGCCCACTTAGCCACCATATCCAAGTCACCCTGCAACCTCCTGGGAATATTGTAAGCAGTTTAGGCCCCCATATCTGATGAAGCATGTGGTGGCGCTGGAGAGGGTCCAGAGGAGATTTACAAGAATGATCCCAGGAATAAGTGGGTCAACATAAGATGCTTTTTGATGGCACTGGGCCTCTACTTGCTGGAGTTTAGAAGGAAAGGGGACATCATTGAAACTTACCAAATCGTGAAAGGCCTGGATAGAGTGGATGTGGAGTGGATGTTTCCACTAATAGGGGAATCTAGGACCAGAGGTCACAGGCTCAGAATAAAAGTACGTACCTTTATGAAGGAGATGAGGAAGAATTTCATCAGTCAGAGGGTGGTGAGACGGATGTTCGGCAACTGTGGCAGGGCTTGAATGCCATCACCTCCCACAAGGCGAAATCAGGAGGCAGCTCAAATGTCAGCGAAGCATCACTCCCTGACGAGCTCAATGCGTTTTACGCACGCTTTGATAGGGAGAACACTGATGTGCCTTCCCGAGCCCCCATTCGTAGTGATGGTATTTCAGTCACAGTCACAGAGGCCGACGTCAGAAGATCCTTCAGGGGGGTGAACCCTCTGAAAGCGCCTGGACCTGATGGTATACCCGGCCGTGTTCTAAAAACCTGTGCGGAACAACTGGCTGAAGTTTTTACGGACATTTTCAACCTCTCACTTCTGAGGTCTGAGGTTCCCACCTGCTTTAAAAGGGCATCAATAATATCGGTGCCCTCCCTTCGACTATGTTGAAGACTATCTACAACTACCTTAGACTACCTTCGATTACCTTCGACTACCTTCGATTACCTTCGACTACCCTCGATTACCTACGAATAACATGCCAACGTATTACGACCTACTTCGACTAAACCCACGAGTAAAAAAAATATCGATTTTTTTCCATGGCGACCTTTTTTTACTCGCGGGCATTTTTTAGCATGTTGAAAAATACGGCGCACCCTAGCTGAGGCCTCGAGTACGCGGGGACTACTCTTTAGCATGAAGGAGAGTTACAAAGAACTCCTAGGACCTCGTGTCGACCATGCTGCGAGTATGAGTCGAGGGCAAACTCTTCTGAACTCGCTGATTAGGTCGCCGCAGTGGGACAGCCCCTTAACACCATCATCCCAGCTCTCAGATCTGGGTCTCTGCGCATCCCTCTGCAATTGGATCCTCGACTTCCTCATCCACCGACCACAGTCTGTCCGTATTGGTGGAAATGTGTCATCCTCGATAACAATCAGCACGGGAGCACCTCAAGGCTGCCTGCTCAGCCCCCTGCTGTACTCACTCTATACTCATGACTGTGTAGCTGGACATAGTGCGAACTCCATCATCAAGTTCGCTGATGATACCACTGTTGTGGGACGAATCACTGATGGTGACGAGTCAGAATATAGAAGTGATACCGACCGTTTGACCAAATGGTACCAGGCTGGCTCTCAACATCAGCAAAACCAAGGAACTGATTGTGGACTTTGGAAGGAGTAGGATAGGGACCCTCAATCCTGTTTATATCAACGGAACAATGGTGGAAAGGCTCAAGAACTACAAATACATGGGCATGCATATCTCTGTAGATCTCTCCTGGTCCCAGCACACTGATGCAATTATAAAGAAAGCACATCAGCGCCTCTACTTCCTGAGAAGATTACGGAGAGTCGGTATGTCAAAGAGGACTCTCTTGAACTTCTACAGGTGCACAGTACAGAGCATGCTGACCAGTTGCATCGTGGCTTGATTTGGCAACTTGAGCGTTCAGGAGTGGAAAATAATGCAGAAAGTTGTAACCACTGCCCAGTCCATCATCGGCTCTGACCTCCCCACCATCGAAGGGATCTATCGCAGTCGCTGCCTCAAAAAGGCTGCCAATATCAAGGACCCACACCATCCTGACCACACACTCGTCTCTCCGCTGCCATCAGGTAGAAGGTACAGGAGCCTGAAATCTGGTACATCCAGGTTCAGGAACAGCTCTTCCCCACAGCCATCAGGCTATTAAACTCGTCATCAAACAAACTCTGAACTATAACAGCCTATTACACTATATCTGTTTATCTATGCGTGTATATATATGGTCTATGCTGTATAGACACACTGAACTGTTCTGTATTTAAGCTTACAATACTCTGTTGTGCTGCAGCAAGCTCGAATTTCATTGTCCTATCTGGGACACATGACAATAAACTCTCTTGACTTGATTTGACTTGATCTGTGGGATTTATTGCCAAAGAAGGCTGTGGAGGCCATCAATGGATATTTTTAAGGCACAGATAGAAAGATTCTTGATTAGTACGTGTGTCAGAGGTTATGGGGAGAGGCAGGAGAATGGGGTTAGGAGGGAAAGATAGATCAGCCATGATTGAGCAGCTGCGGCTCGCCTGCAGTCCGTCTGTCTTTTTCTTTTTTTCTGTTTTCTTTTGTCTTGTTAGATGTATGTTTTTGTTTATTTTTAGTTGTGTGTGTGTGGGGGGCGGGGGAAACTTGTTTTAGTTTCTTCCTTCGGGGGATGCGACCTTTTAGTTGCGTATCCCCGTCTCCGCCTGCGCTGATCCCATAACCTCTGACATCTGTACAAATCAAGAATCTATCCATCTCTGCCTTAAAAATATCCATTGACAGCCTCCACAGCCTTCTTAGCCGAGCATCAAAAATGTGTCTAGAAATAGGTTTTCATGACCCAAGTCACCAAACTACATGAAATTTTCCACAGATTTAGATGAAATATAATTGAGAAGGAAGTCATAACTCGTCATTGCCAAATCTTGCACATTAATTAATTAAACTAATTAGAAAATGAGATCGGGAAAATAAGCGCCATCTAGTGGCCAATGCCCGTATTACACCATGGGGAGCCTATTTCCGTGTTGCAGTCCATTTAAACTATATATTATTATACCAATATATATATATATAAAATCTGTTAATATGAATGTTATCATATATAATTAAGTATAATGATCTATCTATCTATCTATCTATCTATCTACCTACCTACCTACCTACCTACCTACCTACCTACCTACCTACCTACCTACCTACCTACCTACCTACCTACCTACCTACCTACCTACCTACCTGTCTGTCTGTCTGTCTGTCTGTCTGTCTGTCTGTCTGTCTGTCTGTCTGTCTGTCTGTCTGTCTGTCTGTCTGTCTGTCTGTCTGTCTGTCTGTCTATCTATCTATCATATAAAAGTCTGTGCCTGTCGCCTGCGGTCCGTCCGGCTGCCTTTCTGCCTTTTGATTCGTTTCCATCGTGCGATGTCACAATCCCCAATGCTCGCAGATGTCCAATCACAATGCCCAATGCTCGAAGATGTCCAATCGGAATGGATCCATTTACATGGACGGCTGCTGGCTGCATTTCTTCCTTTGATTCACTGCAACTCCAAAACCAGACGCAGAATCGCCGACATCTTTTCCATTTCGGTAGAGATTTCACTTTTCTTTCTAAGTATCCGCTCCTAATTACATTTCGTCGTGTTTAAGTACACGTTTTTAATCAAATCCTTCCCTCCCCCCCCCCCCCCCCCCAATATTTCAAAAATAAACTGGCTTCTCGCCCATAGAAGCAGCACCAGCCCCAGCCCCTGCTGAACGTTCCATCGTGTGATGTCACAATGCCCAAAGTTCACAGATGTCCAATCGTAATGGATTCATTTACATATGCCTTTGCAGGAGCCCCAACCAATGGTGAACGTTCCATCGTGTGATGTCACAATGCCCGATGCTCACAGATGTCCAATCGGAATGGATTCATTTACATATGCCTTTGCAGGAGCCCCAACCAATGGTGAATGTTCCATTGTGTGATGTCACAATGCCCAATGCTCACATATGTCCAATCAGAACTTAAGAGGGAGTTAGATGTGGCCCTTGTGGCTAAAGGAATCAGGGGATATGGAGAGAAGGCAGGTACAGGATACTGAGTTGGATGATCAGCCATGATCATATTGAATGGTGGTGCAGGCTCAAAGGGCCGAATGGCCTACTCCTGCACTTAA
This sequence comes from Amblyraja radiata, assembly GCF_010909765.2. NCBI lineage: Eukaryota > Metazoa > Chordata > Chondrichthyes > Rajiformes > Rajidae > Amblyraja > Amblyraja radiata. The sequence continues at coordinate 2,131,246 of NC_045967.1, read as the reverse complement.
TTTCTATGTTTCTATGTTTCCCTCTCATCACCCCTCTCCCTCTCCCACCCATCCCTCTCTCCCCCACCCCCCTTCCCTCTCTACCCCACCCCCTTCCCTCTCTACCCCCGCCCCCTTCCCCTACCCCTCTGTCCCTCTTCCACCACTCCCCCTACCCCTCCCTCCCCACTCTTCCACTTCTCTCCCCTTACGCCACCCCTCTCCCTCCCCCATCCTCTCTCTCTTCCCCTCCCTTTCCCTCTCTCCCCCACCCCTTCCTCTTACCCCTCTGTTCCTCTTCCATCACTCCCCGGTCCCTCTTCCACCACTCCCGCTACCCCTCTACCCCTCCCTCCCTCCCTCCCCACTCTACCACTTCTCTCCCCCTTATCTCCTCCCCCTCCCTCTCCTCACCCATCTCCCTCTCCCATCCCTCTCTCCCCCATTCCCTTCCCTCTCTCCCCCCGCCCCCTTCCCCCTATCCCTCTGTCCGTCTTCCATCACTCCCCCTACCCCTCTCCTCCTCACTCCCCACTCTTCCACTTCTCTCCCCCCACCCCCTCCACTCTCCCTCCACACTCTTTCCCCTCTCTCCCCCACCCCTCTCCCCTCCCTCCCTCTTCCCCTCCCTCCCCATCCCCCCCTCCCCCACCTCTCTCTCCCCATCCCCCTCTCTCACCCCCTACCCCGCTCTCCTTTCTCTCCCAAATCTGTCCCGTTTCCCCCTCCTCCTCTCCCCTCCCTCCCCGCTTCTCACCCCCCTCCCCCCACCTGTGTGTTTGGGGGGTGGTTAATGTGAGTGTGATGCCGCCGCCCCCCCCCCCCCCCCCCCCCAATATTAAAAAAAATACTGGCTTCTCACCCATAGAATCAGCCCCAGCCCCAGCCCCAGCCCCTGGTAAACGTTCCATTGTGTGATGTCACAATGCCCAATGCTCAAAGACATTGTTGCCATAGAGGGAGTACAGAGAAGGTTCACCAGACTGATTCCTGGGATGTCAGGACTTTCATATGAAGATAGACTGGATAGACTCGGCTTGTACTCGCTAGATTTTAGAAGATTGAGGGGGTATCTTATAGAAACTTACAAAATTCTTAAGGGGTTGGACAGGCTAGATGCAGGAAGATTGTTCCAGATGTTGGGGAAGTCCAGAACAAGGGGTCACAGCTTAAGGATAAGGGGTAAATCTTTTAGGACCGAGATGAGAAAAACATTTTTCACACAGAGAGTGGTGAATCTCTGGAATTCACTGGCACAGAAGGCAGTTGAGGCCAGTTCATTGGCTATATTTAAGAGGGAGTTAGATCTGGCCCTTGTGGCTAAAGGGATCAGGGGGTATGGAGAGAAGGCAGGTACAGGATACTGAGTTGGATGATCAGCCATGATCATATTGAATGGTGGCGTAGGGCCGAATGGCCTACTCCTGCACTTAATGTCTATGTTTCCCTCTCATCACCCCTCTCCCTCTCCCACCCATCCCTCTCTCCCCCACTCCCCTTCCCTCTCTACCCCACCCCCTTCCCTCTCTCCCCCCGCCCCCTTCCCCATACCGCTCTGTCCCTCTTCCACCACTCCCCCTACCCATCCCTCCCCACTCTTCCACTTCTCTCCCATTACCCCACCCCTCTCCCTCCCCCACCCCTCTCTCTTCCCTTCCCTTACCCTTCTCTCCCCCACCCCTTCCCCTACCCCTCTGTTCCTCTTCCACCACTCCCCGTCCCTCTTCCACCACTCCCGCTACCCCTCTACCCCTCCCTCCCCACTCCACTCCCCCTCTCCCTCTCCTCATCCCTCCCCCACCCCCCTTCCCTCTCTCCCCCACCCCCCTTCCCTCTCTACCCCACCCCCTTCCCTCTCTCCCCCCGCCCGCTTCCCCCTACCCCTTTGTCCCTCTTCCATCACTCCCCCTATCCCTCTCCTCCTCCCTCCCCACTCTTCCTCTTCTCTCCCCCCTTCCCCCTCCTCTCTCCCCACTCATTCCTCTCTCTCCCCCCACCCCTCTCCCCCTCTCTCCATCCTCCCCTCCCTCCCCATCCCCCCTCCCCCACGTCTCTCTCCCCCATCCCCCTCTCTCACCTCCTACCCCGCTCTCCTTTCCCTCCCAAATCTGTCCCTTTTCCTCTTCCTCCTCTCCCCTCCCTCCCCTCTTCTCACCACCCCTCCCCCCACCTGTGTGTTTGGGGGGTGGTTAATGTGAGTGTGATGCCGCAGCCCCCCCCCTCCCACCCCCCCCCCCCCCCCCGCAAACGCCGTTAGGGAAACAGACCCAACGGGTCTGCACTTGGTCTAGTTAATATATAAAACTGTGTGCCTGCAGTCCGGCTGCCTTTCTGCCTTTTGATTCGTTTCCATCGTGTGATGTCACAATCCCCAATGCTCGCAGATGTCCAATCACAATGCCCAATGCTCGCAGATGTCCAATTGGAATGGATCCATTTACATGTACGGCTTCCGACTGCATTTCTTCCTTTGATTCACTGCAAGTCCGAAACCGGACGCAGAATCGCCGACATCTTTTCCATTTCGGTAGAGATTTCACTTTTCTTTCTAAGTATCCGCTCCTCATTACATTTCGTCGTGTTTAAGTACACGTTTTTAATCAAATCCTCCCCCCCCCACCCCCCCTCCCCCCTCCCAATATTTCAAAAATAAACTGGCTTCTCGCCCATAGAAGCAGCACCAGCCCCAGCCCCTGGTGAACGTTCCATCGTGTGATGTCACAATGCCCGATGCTCACAGATGTCCAATCGGAATGGATTCATTTACATATGCCTTTGCAGGAGCCCCAGCCCCTGGTGAACGTTCCATTGTGTGATGTCACAATGCCCAATGCTCAAAAACATTGTTGCCATAGAGGGAGTACAGAGAAGGTTCACCAGAATGATTTCTGGAATGTCAGGATTTTCAAATGAAGAAAGACTGGATAGACTCGCCTTGTAATCGCTAGATTTTAGAAGATCGAGGGCGTATCTTATAGAAACGTATAAAATTCTTAAGGGGTTGAACAGGCTAGATGCAGGAAGATTGTTCCGGATGTTGGGGAAGACCAGAACAAGGGGTCACAGTTTACGGATAAGGGGGAAATCCTTTAGGACAGAGATGAGAAAAACATTTTTCACACATAGAGTGGTGAATCTCTGGAATTCTCTGCCACAGAAGGTAGTTGAGGTCAGTTCATTGGCTATATTTAAGAGGGAGTTAGATGTGGCCCTTGTGGCTAAAGGGATCAGGGGGTATGGAGAGAAGGCAGGTACAGGATACTGAGTTGGATGATCAGCCATGATCATATTGAATGGTGGTGCAGGCTAGAAGGGCCGAATGGCCTACTCCTGCACTTAATTTCTATGTTTCTATGTTTCCCTCTCATCACCCCTCTCCCTCTCCCACCCATCCCTCTCTCCCCCACCCCCCTTCCCTCTCTACCACCACCCCCTTACCCCTACCCCTCTGTCCCTCTTTCACCACTCCTCCTACCCCTCCCTCCCCACTCTTCCACTTCTATCCCCTTACCCGACGTCTCTCCCTCCCCCACCCCTCTCTCTTCCCCTCCCTTTCCCTCTCTCCCCCACCCCTTCCCCTACCCCTCTGTCCCTCTTCCACCACTTCCCCGTCCCTCTTCTACCACTCCCGCTACCCCTCTACCCCTCTAACCCCCCCTCCCTCCCTCCCTCCCCACTCTTCCACTTCTCTCCCACTCTCTTCTCCCCCTCTCCTCACCCCTCTCCCATCCCTCTCTCCCCCACCCCCCTTCCCTCTCTACCCCACCCCCTTCCCTTTTCCCCCCACCCCCTTCCCCCTATCCCTCTGTCCCTCTTCCATCACTCCCGCTACCCCTCTCCTCCTCCCTCCCCACTCTTCCACTTCTCTCCCCCTTCTCCACCACTCTCCCTCCCCACTCTTTCCCCTCTCTCCCCCCACCCCTCTCCCCATCCCTCCCTCCTCCCCTCCCTCCCCATCCCCCCTCCCCCACATCTCTCTCCCCATCTCTCACCCCCTACCCCGCTCTCCTTTCCCTCCCAAATCTATCCCATTTCCTCCTCATCCTCTCCCCTCCCACCCCTCTTCTCACCCCCCCCCCCCCTCCCGCAAACGCCGTTGGGGAAACAGACCCAACGGGTCTGCACTTGGTCTAGTTATATATTAAAACTGTGTGCCTGCCGCGGTCCGACGTCCATCCGTCCGGCTGCCGGCCGCCTTTCTTCCTTTGATTCCTTGCAACTCCGAAACCAGACGCAGAATCGCCGAGATCTTTTCCATTTCGGTAGAGATTTCACTTTTCTTTCAAAGTATCCACTCCTGATTACATTTCGTCGTGTTTATGTACACATTTTTAATCAAATCCTTCTCCCCCCCCCCCCTCAATATTAAAAAAAAAACTGGCTTCTCACCCATCGAAGCAGCCCCAGCCCCAGCCCCTGGTGAACGTTCCATCGTGTGATGTCACAATGCCCAATGCTCACAGATGTCCAATTGGAATGGATCCATTTACATATGCCTTTGCACCAGCCCCAGCCCCACCCCCACAGCCTGTGTCGAAGCGCGTCATCACATGTGTGGGAATAGAGAAAGAGGATTGGGGGTGAAAGGGAATGGGGAACAGATGGACTGTCCCTACCCCTCCCCCTTCCACTCTCCCTCCCCACTATTTCCCCTCTCTCCCCCCACCACTCTCCCCCTCCCTCCACACTCTTACCCCTACCTCCCATATAAGCATATAACCATATAACAATTACAGCACGGAAACAGGCCATCTCGACCCTTCTAGTCCGTGCCGAACACATAATCTCCCCTAGTCCCATATACCTGCGCTCAGACCATAACCCTCCATTCCTTTCCCATCCATATAACTATCCAATTTATTTTTAAATGATAAAAACGAACCTGCCTCCACCACCTTCACTGGAAGCTCATTCCACACAGCTACCACTCTCTGAGTAAAGAAGTTCCCCCTCATGTTACCCCTAAACTTCAGTCCCTTAATTCTCAAGTCATGTCCCCTTGTTTGAATCTTCCCTACTCTCAGTGGGAAAAGCTTTTCCACGTCAACTCCCCTACCCCATCCCTCCCCCACACCTCTCTCCCCTCCCCCATCCCTCTCTCCCCTCCACCATCCCGCTCTCCCCCTCTCCATCCCTCTCTCCCCCTCTCCATCTCCCTCTCCTCACCCATCTCCATCACCTTCTCCTCCTCCCACCCCATCCCTCTCTCCCCCACCCCCTTCCCTCTCCTCCATTCCCTCCCCCACCCCCTTCCCTCTCTCTCCCACCCCCCGCCTCCCCACTTTTGTGTGGACAGGCTCTGAAGAGTGGAGGGGCAGAAGCTGCAGAAAAAAAACCTCTCATATTACTTAGGTCTGCATGGACTTCAATTCATAAAATGTCAATCTCTTCTAAATGTCAATGAGACTTACACTGTAATTTACTGCCATAGATAAGACTACAAGTTCAAGTGCAGGAGCAGAGGGTGCAGAGTAGCTAGAGAAAGAAACATCTCATAGTACCTAGGTCTGCTTGGACTTCCATTCATAAAGTGTCAACCTCTATTTAATGTCAATGAGACTTACTCAGAGCTGCTGTAGATTTGGAAGCAACAGCAGGAGAAGGTTTGAAAGAGAAAACACTGATTGGCTCTAGCCCAAGTGGGAGAAGAGAAGTGAGTCAGAGGGGTGAAACCAGTTGAAAAGGAGAGGCAAAGCACAGGCAGACTTACTCAGAGCTGCTGTAGATTTGGAAGCAACAGCAGGAGAAGTTTAGCAAGAGAAAACACTGATTGGCTCTAGGCCAATTAGGAGGAGAGAAGTGAGCCAAAGCGGGGAAAACAGTTGAAAACTGAGGAATTTGGATTGTAAATTGGTAAATTAGGCAATTTATCAGTCAATATAAGCAAGACTGCTCTTAGGGAGCGGCAGTGAGGGAAGTGCCCTGTGAGTAAAGCGTGAGTCTTTGGAGAGGAGGCTGAGGAGAGGAGACTACGCAAAACACTGCAGAGGGAGAGACGAAAGAAGGAGATATCAGGCAAGCTGATTCAGTGTGATGCTTGCAGTATGTGGGAGGTCAAGGACACCGCTGGTGCCTCTGGCTGCTACAAATGTGACAAGTGCATCTAGGTACAGCTTCTGAAGGACCGTGTTAGGGAACTGGAGAAGCAAGTGGATGACCTCAGGTTTGTCCGAGAAACGGAGTCGTTCCTCGACAAGTCCTACAGTACGATTGTTACACCTAAGGTACTGGAAGAGAGAAGGTGGGAGACAGTGAGAAATGGAGGGAAGCATAGAATGCAAACGTCCCCGGGTGTTGTACCTCTTGTGAACAGGTTCACCCACTTAGAAGCTGTCGGGACAGAAGACGTTTTAACACTGAGCGGCAGACTGGCTTGCGATGCGAATAGGGCTGTTGAGCCAAAACCAAAAAGGCCAAAGTCAGGCAACGCCATTGTAGTGGGGGACTCCATTGTGAGAGGTGCGGACAGGGGTTTCTGCGGCAACAGACGGGATGCGAGGATGGTGTGCTGCCTTCCTGGTGCCAGGATCCAGGATGTCATGGACAGAGTGCAGAAAATCCTCAAGGGCGAAGGTGAACAGCCGGAAGTGTTTCTGCATGTCGGCACAAACGATGTCGGAAAGAAGGGGATGAATATTCTGCAGCGTGACTTTAGAGAGCTCGGGAAAATGCTGAAAAGCAGGACCTCCAGGGTTGTTATCTCCGGTTTGCTTCCAGTTCCTCGTGCTGGCGAGAGCAGGAACAGAGACATACGGGACCTGAATGTGTGGCTGAGGAACTGGTGCACGGGGCAGGGATTTAGATTCTTAGATCACTGGGATCTGTTTTGGAGTAAGAGGGAACTGTACAAAAGGGACAGATTGCATCTTAACAGGTGGGGGACCAGCATTCTGGCAGACAGGTTTGCCACTGCTACACGGGTGGTTTTAAACTGAATAAGGGGGGGTGGGGTGTCGAATGGGATAGTTGAGGATGGAGTTAAATGGAAAGGGTTTCTTAAATGTGTGAGCAGAGAGACAGAGGGGTGTAAAATGAGGGTAGAAGCAATAGGTAGCAAGGTGAAAAGTAAAAGTGGCAGGCAGACAAATCCAGGGCAAAAATCAAAAAGGGCCACTTTTCAACATAATTGTATAAGGGGTAAGAGTGTTGTAAAAACAAGCCTGAAGGCTTTGTGTCTCAATGCAAGGAGCATTCGTAATAAGGTGGATGAGTTGAATGTGCAGATAGCTATTAATGACTATGATATAGTTGGGATCACGGAGAAATGAATCCAGGGTGACCAAGGCTGGGAGCTGAACATCTAGGGATATTCAATATTCAGGAGGGATAGACAGAAAGGGAAAGGAGGTGGGGTAGCGTTGCTGGTTAGAGAGCAGATTAATGCAATAGAAAGGAAGGACATTAGCTTGGAGGATGTGGAATCGATATGGGTAGAGCTGCGAAACACTAAGTGGCAGAAAACGCTAGTGGGAGTTGTTTACAGGCCACCTAACAGTAGTAGTGGACTTGGGGATGGCATCAAACAGGAAATTAGAAATGCATGCAACAAAGGTAAAACAGTTATAATGGGTGACTTCAATCTACATATAGATTGGGTGAATCAAATCGACAAGGGTGCTGAGGAAGAGGATTTCTTAGAATGTATGCGGGATAGTTTTCTAAACCAACATGTAGAGGAACCAACGAGAGAGCAGGCTATTCTAGACTGGGTATTGAGTAATGAGGAAGGGTTAGTTAGCAGTCTTGTTGTGCGTGCCCCCTTGGGCAAGAGTGACCATAATATGGTTGAGTTCTTCATGAGGATGGAGAGTGACATGGTTAATTCAGAAACAAGGGTCCTGAACTTAAAGAAAGGTAACTTTGAGGGTATGAGATGTGATTTGGCCAAGATAGACTGGCTATTGATTTTTAATGGGTTGATGGTGGATATGCAATGGAAGGCAATCAAAGACTGCATGGATGAACTACAACAATTGTTCATCCCAGTTTGGCAAAAGAATAAATCAGGGAAGGTAGTGCATCCGTGGATAACAAGGGAAATCAGGGATAGTATCAAAACAAAAGATGATGCGTACAAATTAGCCAGAAAAAGCAGCCTACCAGAGGACTGGGAGAAAATCAGAGTCCAGCAGAGGAGGACAAAGGGCTTAATTAGGAAAGGGAAAATAGATTATGAAATAAAACTGGCAGGGAACATAAAAACTGACTGCAAAAGCTTTTATAGATATGTGAAGAGAAATAGATTAGTTAAAACAAATGTAGGTCCCTTGCAGTCGGAAACAGGTGAATTGATCATGGGGAACAAGGACATGGCAGACCAATTGAATAACTACTTTGGTTCTGTCGTCACTAAGGAAGACATAAATAATCTGCCGGAAATAGCAGGAGACCGGGGGTCAAATGAGATGGAGGAACTGAGAAATCCAGGTTAGCCGGGAAGTGGTGTTAGGTAAATTGAATGGATTAAAGGCCGATAAATCCCAGGGCCAGATAGTCTGCATCCCAGAGTACTTAAGGAAGTAGCCCCAGAAATAGTGGATGCATTAGTGATAATTTTTCAAAACTCTTTAGATTCTGGAATAGTTCCTGAGGATTGGAGGGTAGCTAATGTAACCCCACTTTTTAAAAAGGGAGGGAGAGAGAAAACGGGGAATTACAGACCAGTTAGTCTAATGTCGGTAGTAGGGAAACTGCTAGAATCAGTTATTAAAGATGGGATAGCAGCACATTTGGAAAGTGGTGAAATCATTGGACAAAGTCAGCATGGATTTATGAAAGGTAAATCATGTCTGACAAATCTTATAGAATTTTTCGAGGATGTAACTATTAGAGTGGATAAGGGAAAACCAGTGGATGTGTTATATCTGGACTTTCAGAAGGTTTTCGACAAGGTCCCACATAAGAGATTAGTATACAAACTTAAAGCACACGGTATTGGGGGTTCAGTATTGATGTGGATAGAGAACTGGCTGGCAGACAGGAAGCAAAGAGTAGGAGTAAACGGGTCCTTTTCACAATGGCAGACCGTGACTAGTGGGGTACCGCAAGGCTCAGTGCTGGGACCCCAGCTATTTACGATATATATTAATGATTTGGACGAGGGAATTGAATGCAACATCTCCAAGTTTGCGGATGACACAAAGCTGGGGGGCAGTGTTAGCTGTGAGGAGGATGCTCGGAGGCTGCAAGGTGACTTGGATAGGCTGGGTGAGTGGGCAAATGCATGGCAGATGCAGTATAATGTGGATAAATGTGAGGTTATCCACTTTGGTGGCAAAAACAGGAAAGTAGACTGTTATCTGAATGGTGGCCGATTAGGAAAAGGAGAGATGCAACGAGACCTGGGTGTCATGGTACACCAGTCATTAAAAGTAGGCATGCAGTTGCAGCAGGCAGTGAAGAAGGCGAATGGTATGTTAGCATTCATAGCAAAAGGATTTGAGTATAGAAGCAGGGAGGTTCTACTGCAGTTGTACAGGGTCTTGGTGAGACCACACCTGGAGTATTGCGTACAGTTTTGGTCTCCTAATCTGAGGAAGTACATTCTTTCCATAGAGGGAGTACAGAGAAGGTTCACCAGACTGATTCCTGGGATGTCAGGACTTTCATATGAAGAAAGACTGGATAGACTCGGTTTGTACTCACTAGAATTTAGAAGATTGAGGGGAGATCTTATAGAAACGTACAAAATTCTTAAGGGGTTGGACAGGCTAGATGCAGGAAGATTGTTCCCGATGTTGGGGAAGTCCAGAACAAGGGGTCACAGTTTAAGGATAAGGGGGAAATCTTTTGGGACCGAGATGAGGAAAACATTTTTCACACAGAGAGTGGTCAGTCTCTGGAATTCTCTGCCACAGAAGGTAGTTGAGGCCAGTTCATTGGTTATATTTAAGAGGGAGTTAGATGTGGCCCTTGTGGCTAAAGGGATCAGGGAGTATGGAGAGAAGGCAGGTACAGGATACTGAGTTGGATGATCAGCCATGATCATATTGAATGGCGGTGCAGGCTTGAAGGGCCGAATGGCCTACTCCTGCACCTATTTTCTATGTTTCTATGTTACACTGTAATTTACTACAATTGATAAGTTATTTCAAGTTTAAGTAGAGGCTACAGAAAAAAATCTCATAGTCATTAAGTCTGCATGGACTTCAATTCATAAAATGTCAACCTCTTCTTAATGTTAATAAATTTTGTTAATTAATAATAATTAATAAATTAAATAATAATTGTTAATAAATATTGTTAATTAATCTTAATAAAATTCCACCTCCAGTTTAAATTCCATTTGGAATATTTTGGAGGACCAAGAAACCAAGAAGAATGTTAATGAGAATAACAATAGGTTACTACCATAGAAAAACTAGTTCAAGTTCACATATCACCAATTCATTTCTACAGAAACATCAACCATTTCTGACCATTTCTCACTGCAATGGAAGCCTATAAATTGCGATCGATATCTATCCGTTTTTCTCCCGTTGTCGGGGCCTGAAAACGGCCGCTACAGACGGCACTATGTACAGCCGCCTCCCCCGCCCGCGGAGATGATCCGCGGCTCCGCATTCGCGAATCGGCCGCTTATTAATTGATACCGAGGCTTCACTATACCGCGGGTACCTAGGCCCCGTGGCTGGAGCACTTTTTCTCGGTAAGTTATCGCAGGCAGCTCCGAGATTAGCTGTTAAAGACTTATTACTCTACAACAAGCTGGCATTAATGACAATGTTTAATTGACTGTGTTATGGAAACATATAGTTTAGGCCCTCAACTTCATGAATGAATGAATGAATGAATGAATGAATGAATTTATTCACATTATAAAATGGTGCAATTAAATTAATTAAAGTCCATACAGATAGATTTTCATAAATTCAGACTTTAGATCTTACCTTTCAGTTAGAGTTGATTCCTGGCTGTCTTCTTTGTGTTCCAGCACTTCAGCAGTGACTTTGTTTTCAAGGCTTTCTTCCACTTAGCAGCACATTCTTCAGCCTTTTTAATGCTTTTCTCACTAAATTCAATCACCCTGCTGCAAGATCCCACGACATGTATTCCACAGAACAACAAATCGGAATCTCCAGTAAAACAGGCATCTGTAGAGGCACCCTCAGCCATGTTGTGTGCTTGCCTGAAGCAAAGCGCGTGATTGGCCAACTGACATACAACTCAATGTTAAACGTACTTTGATTGGAATAAAAATTACCCGAAAATTTTCAGTTTTTTCTCTAATTTAATAAAAATGTGCAAATCTTGTTCATGACGAGTTTCAGGGATCATTTATATAATTTCTTTACACAATATGTGAAAATTTCGTGTAGTTTGGTGACTTGGGTCACGAAACTGTAGAATAAAGCTCCTCGGCCCACAGCCTATCTGTGGCAATAAATCCCACAGATTCACCTCCCTCTGACTGAAGATAATTAGGTGGTGGGCCTGATCTCCGATAACGATGAGAAGGCCTATCTGGAGGAGGTGGCTGACCTGGCACTCTGGTCTCAGAATAACAGCCTCCTCTTGAATGTCATGAAAGACCCACACCATCCGGGCCACACACTCATCTCCCTGCTACCTTCAGGTAGAAGGTACAGGAGCCTGAAGACTGCAACAACCAGGTTCAGGAATAGTTACTTCCCCTCAGCCATCAGGCTATTAAACCTGGCTCGGACAAAACTCTGATTATTACCAACCACTTTCTGTTATTTGCACTATCAGTTTATTTATTCATGTGTGTATATATTTATATCATGGTATATGGACACATTTATCTGTTTTGTAGTAAATGCCTACTATTTTCTGTGTGCTTAAGCAAAGCAAGAATTTCATTGTCCTATACAGGGACACATGACAATAAACTAACTTGAACTTGAACTTGAAGGACACTAAGGAGCTGATTGTGGACTTTAGATGGGCACAACATCCGAGGACGTATACGCCACTGGGGATAAATGGGACTACTGTGGATAGCGTGAGCAGCTTTAAACACCTGGAAATCCACATCACAGAGGATCTGACATGGACAACACACACTTCCGCACTGGTGAGAAAGGCAAGGCAGCGCCTTTACCACCTCAGGCAGCTGAGGAAATTCAGAGTCTCTCTGAGGATCCTTCAATCCTTCCACTCTGTTGCTGTAGAAAATATCCTGACCGGAAACATCTCAATCTGGTTTGGCAACAGCTCTGCCCAGGACAGGAAGGCTCTGCAGAGAGTAGTGCGTTTGTGTTGTACTTCCGGTGTTGTACTTCCGGTGGCGCTGGCGTCAGCTGCCTCCACCTACAGCCCGGTATCTTTTTGTTTTTTTGTTTATTTAGTTATGTAAAAGTGTGTTTTTTTGTGTTTTTTTGTGTGTTTTGATGTGGGGGAAGAGGGCACGGTGCGGGGGATACCGTCCTTCAGCCGCTTCCTGGTGAAGACGCGACTTTTATTCGAGTCGCGTCCTCGCCCCCCCCCCCCCCCCCCCCCCCCCCCACCACCAGCGGCCTACCTACTGGATTGGCGTGGACTTCCCTGCGACCAGAGCTCCAGCAGCGGCGGGACAGCGCTGATACATCGCGAGGCTGGCGATGCCTTACCGGGGGTCGCCGTCTGGAGCCCGGAGTGCTGGACCTGCTGCACCGACATCCTGGAGCTGAGGTTTGCGGAGCTCCCAACGAGGGCGGCGCTGATGGACAGCGCGGGGTCCTGTGACTCTGCCCAGCTCGGCGCTGCGGACTCGGGAGCTGCGGGCTCGGGAGCTGCGGACTACGGCTGCGGGAGGCGGCTGATCGGGAGGTCCGGGCTGCTGAGGAGGAGGATGTTCACCGTCGGGGTTCGGCGTCGGCGTTCCACCAGCCCGGCGTGAGGGCCTGAACATCGGGCCACCCAGGGCGGCGACTGCGGGTGCTAGGAAGGCCTCGACCACGAATGAAAATCTGGGAAGAACGGAGTGGAGGCTGGCTGGACTATGGTGCCTTCCTCACCTTGGTGCCACTGTGTTATGTTGTGTCGTGGACTTTCAGTGTTTGTGCTTTTTTTAAATTCTATTTTATTTTTAATATGTTTTATTATTTATTATTATTTATTTATTTTTATTTTTATGATACTGCCTGTAAGGGAAATTCATTTCGTTGTCTCTAACTGAGACAATGACAATAAATTTGAATACAATACAATACAATACAGTTTGGCCGAACGCACTATGGGAACTACACTCCACCCCCCCCCACCCCTGCAGGAACTATACACCAGGAAGTGCAGATCCAGAGGCAGCAACATAATGAGGGACCCCTACCCCCCCAGCAACGGACTGTTCCAGCTGCTACGGTCAGGCAAACGCTGTCACGCTGTGAAAACAGAGAGGATGAGACGGAGTTTCGTCCCACAGGCCATCGGGACTGTAAACTCTTTGTATTGTATTTATTTACCTTTCTTGTACATCAGTGGAGCTGCACACTAAATCTCGTTGCACTGACGTGCAATGACAATAAAAGATATATTATTATTATTATTATTATCTCACCAGGGCGTAAATACTGTTGTGTCTTTTTTTAATGTAAATACTTGTTCTGTTCTGTTGTTTTGCACGATCCCGCAGGCATTGCCACTTTCATTTCACTGTACATCTTGTATGTGGATGTGGCAAATAAACTTGACTTGACTTGGTAAAATTGTAAATTGTTCCTAGTGGGGTTAGGAAAGTGTTAATGTGCGGAGATCGCTGGTCAGCGCAGACCAGGCGTGCCGAAGAGCCTGTTTCTGCGTTGCATCCCCTAAAATAAACAAATCTATACTAAAGAACGGCGGGCGTGTGATCAACGTGAGATACGTGATAAGCAGAGCCAGGATTTTGCCATAAATGCCATAAGTGCCTTTCCATGCCTTTTTTGATGATTTCAGGAAGATAATGTATTTTTCACGGTCGAGTGCCTAAATCAGCCTTTTTTGCCGTTTTAACGTAACTTGCAAGAAAATTTACACCACCGGGGCAAAACCTGGGTGTAAGTGGGTGTTAAGTGGTGATTGAAGAGAGGTGCGTGGGAAAGGGTCCAGTCTTTGCAAACTGGAGTCATGCTTTAAGTTGGTGTGAAGTGGTGATTGGGGAGGAGTAGGTGAAGGGTCCAGTCTTTTCAAACTGGAATCAAGCTGTGAGTAGGTGTGAAGTGTTGGTTGGGGTTACCAGGGTTAAGCTTCTGTTTATCGAAACTGCAGTTGAACTCGTTCAGGTCGTTGGTCAGCTGACGATTGTCCAAGGAGCGGGGGGGGTTTTCCTCTTGTAGCTTGTGATTTCTTGCAAACCCTTCCACAGTGAAGAAGTGTCCTTTGCTGAAAACTTGTTCCTCAACTTCTCAGAGTACCTTTCCTTGGCGGCTCTGATTCCTCTTCTTAGCTTGTACTTGGCCTGCCTGTAGAGGTCTGCATCCCTGCTCCTGTAGGATCTACCCTTGCAAGCGTCAAAAATGCCTAAAGTCAAGTCAACACCTTGTAAAAAACTGAACGATTTGGTGAGAGTGTATGGGAGTGATATATTCTCTACAGACAACTGTGTGCTGTTTTGCAATGCATGTGAGAAAACAGTGAATCATGAGAAAAAATATTTCATCTCCATGCATGCATAGACAGCTAAACACAAGTTGGTGGCAGAGAAACAGAAGGTAGGAAATACGCAAGCTTGGCTCCTCACAACATTTATTGCCGGCTCCAATCGCATATCTGAGTTTTCGAGTGATCTGTGCAATGCATTCATTGATGCTGGAATTCCACTGTAGAAATTGGAAAGCAAATCTCTGAGGTTTTTTAAGGGAAATACACAGAGGAACATATACCAAGCGAGTCATCATTACGGAAAAATTATGTTGACAGCAACTTCAACATTGTTTTGCAGAAAATTAGAGATGAAGTTGCATGCAACAAAATATGGATCCCAATAGACGAGATAACTGATGCTGTGGGGAGATTTGTTGCCAATGTGGTCATTGGTACACTGGAGGCAGGTCAACCATCAAAGGAGTATTTCTTGACATATGAGGTATTGGAGAAGTCAAAGATCTGAACTATTGCTCTGTTGTTTACATCTTCACTTGCTGTACTTTGTACTTAAAGTTCCTGGCGATGTAGGTGAAGACATACAAGGAAAATGTGAGAGGGTGATTTTAGCTAACAAAGATCTTGAAGAAATACAAAACCTAGCTAAAGTTCTTAAAGGTAGTTGTAATGCACAAGATATCGACATGAATGTAGAATTTGTAGCTTGTTTCAGGTATGCATCAGTGATCCCAGCTGTGGTAGAAAGAGGTTTTTCACAACTGTAGCATATTCTGTCTGACAGACGGCATAGTTTAAATTTTTAGACCATTTGAAAAAATGCTGGGAGTTATGTGCAACCAGGCAACTTTGGTCATTTAATGCAGTATACCTTTATAATTATCATTTTTAAACATAGTCTGGTGGTGGAAATAAATGCCTTTTTTGTCAATAAATGCCTTTTTGTCAATAAATGCCTTTTTTGTGCCTTTTTTGTAATTTTAATATGCCTTTTTGCCTGCCTATTTCAGAGAATTTTAGCGCCTAAACATCCTGGCTCTAGTGATAAGTATCAACGTGAGAAAAGTGCCGAGATAGTTTCACATCACAGTCTGAACTATCTGGACAACAGACAATTATATGAGAATAGACACAAACAACTGGAGTAACTCAGTTGGTCAGGCAGCATCTCTGGAGAGGAAACATAGAAAATAGGTGCAGTAGGAGGCTATTCAGCCCTTTGAGCCAGCACCGTCATATTCCAAAATCAGTACTCGTTTCTGCTTTCTCCCCATATCCCATGGTTCAGTTAGCCCTAAGAGCTACAGTGCATTCAGAAAGTATTCCGATCCCTTCACTTTTTCCACATATTGTTACATTACAGCCTTATTTTTAAATGGATTAAATTCTTTATTTTTTTACCATCAATCTACACACAATAACCCAGAATGAAGAAGCGAAAACGTGTGTTTAGAAATTTTTGCAAAGTAATTAAAAATAAATAACACATTCACATAAGTATTCAGACCCTTTGCTATGACACTCAAAATTGAGCTTAGGTTCATCCTGTTTCCATTGATTACCCTTGAGATGTTTCTACAACTTGATTGTAGTCCACCAGTGGTACATTAAATTGATTGTACATGATTTGGAAAGACACACACCTGTCGATATAAGGTCCCACAGTTGACAGTGCAAAAACCAAGCCATGAAGACGGAGGAATTATTCGTAGATCTCTGAGACAGGATTGTGTCGAGACACAGATCTGGGGAAGGGTATAAAACAATTTCTGCAGCATTGCAGGTCCCAAAGAGCACAGTGGCCTCCATCATTCTTAAATGGAAGAACTTTGGAACCACCAGGACTCTTCATAGAGCTGGCTGCCCGGCCAAACTGAGCAATTGGGGGAGAAGGGCCTTGGTCAGGGAGGTGACCAAGAACCCGATGGTCACTCTGACAGAGCTCCAGAGTTCCTCTGTGGAGATGGGAGAACCTTCCAGAAGGACAACTATATCTGCAGCACTCCACCAATCAGGCCTTTATGGTAGAGTGACCAGACGGAAGCCACTCTTCAGTAAAAGGCACATGACAGTTCGCTTGGAGTTTGCCAAAAGGCACGAGAAACAAGATTCTCTGGTCTGATGAAACCAAGATTGAACTCTTCGGCCTGAATGCCAAGCGTCATGTCTGGAGGAAACCAGGCACCGCTCATCACCTGGCCAATACCATACCTACGGTGAAGCATGGGGGTGGCAGCATCATGCTGTGGGGATGTTTTTCAGCGGCAGGAACTGGGAGACTAGTCAGGATCGAGGGAAAGATGAACGTAGCAAAATACAGAGAGATTCTTGATGAAAACCTGCTCCAGAGCGTTCAGGACCTCAGTCTGGGGCGGAGGTTCACTTTCCAACAGGACAACGACCCTAAGCTGACAGCCTTAGTGACTTTGTGACAAGTCTGTGAATGTCCTTGAGTGGCCCAGCCAGAGCCCGGACTTGAACCCGATCGAACATCTCTGGAGGGACCTGAAAATAGCTGTGCATCGATGCTCCCCATCCAACCTGACAGAGCTTGAGAGGAAGGTACACAAAAATGCTGGAGAAACTCAGCGGGTGCAGCGGGAGCTTGAGAGGATCTGCAGCGAAGAATGGGAGAAATTACCCAAATACAGGTGTGCCAAGCTTGTAGCGTCATACCCAAGAAGACATGAGGCTGTAATCACTGCAAAAGGTGCCTCAACAAAGTACTGAGTAAAGGGTCTGAATACTTATGTAAATGTGATATTTCAGTTATTTCTTATAAATTACTTTTCAAAAATTTCTAAACACCTGTTTTCTCTTTTTTTTTAATGGGGTATTGTGTGTAGATTGATGATAAAAACATTTTTTAATCCATTTTAGAATAAGGATGTAATGTAACAAAATGTGAAGGGGTCTGAATACTTTCTGAATGCACTGTATATCTAACTCTCTCTTGAAAACATCCAGTGAATTGGCAACAGATTCACAACTCTCTTGGTGAAAACGTTTTTCCTCAACTCTGTCCTAAATGGCCTACTGCTTTATTCTTAAAATGTGACCCCTGGTTCTGGACTATCCCAACATTGGGAACATTTCTCCTGTATCTAGCCTGTCCAATTCCTTAAGAATTTTACATGTTTCTATAAGATCCCTCTCATCCTTCTAAATTCCAATGAATATAAGCCCAGTAGATCCATCCTTTCATCATATGTCAGTCCCGCCATCCCGGGAATTAACCTGAAGAAGGTTCTCGTCCCGAAACGTCACCAATTCCTTCTCTCCAGAAATGCTGCCTGTCCCTCTGAGTTACTCCAGCAGTTTATGTCTACCTGGTGAACCTACGCTGCAATCCCTCAATAGCAAGAATGTCCTTCCTCAAATTAGGAGGCCAAAATTGCACACAATACCAGGGCCCTGTACAACTGTAGTAGGACATCCTTGCTCCCATACTCAAATCCTCTCGCTATGAAGGCCAACATGCCATTTGCTTCCTTCACTGCCTGCTGTATCTGCATGCTTACTTTCAATGACTGGTGTACAAGGCCACCCTTGTTTCATTGCACCTCCCCTTTTCCTAATCTAACACCATTCAGATAATAATCTGCTTTCTTGTTCTTGCCACCAAAGTGGATTTTTCACATTCATCCACATTATACTGCATCTGCCCACTCACGCAATCTATTCAAGTCACCCTGCAGCCTCATATATCATCCTCCTCGCAGCTCACACTGCCACCCAGCATTATGCAATCCGCAAACTTGGAGATGTTACATTTAAATCCTTTGTTTAAATCGTTAATATATATTGTAAATAACTGGGGCCCCAACACTAAGCTTTGCGGCACCCCACTAGTTATTGCCTGCCATCTGAAATGGACCCGTCAATTCTTACTCTTTGCTTCCTGTCTGCCAACCAGTTCTCTATCCATGTCAATACCCTATCCACAATACCATGTGCTCTAATTTTGCACACTGATCTCTTGTGTGGGACATGTCAAAGGCTTTTTGAAAGTCCAGATACACTGGCTCTCCCTTATCCATTCTACTTGCTACATCCTAAAAAATATCCAGAAGATTAGTCAAGCATGGTTTCCCCTTCATAAATCCATACTGACTTTGACCGACCCTGTCACTGTTTTCCAAATGTGCTGCTATGACATCTTTAATAATCGACTTAAGCATCTTGCCCACTACCAATGTCAGGCTAACTGGTCTATAATTCCCTGTTTTCTCTGTCCCTCCTTTCCTAAAAAGTGGGGTTACATTAGCTATCCTCCAGTCCACAGGAACTGATCCAGAGTCTATAGCGGCCACAAGTTCTAGGCCCACCTCCTTGTGTGCTCTGGGATGGGTACTCACCTCCTTGAGTACTCTTTCGGGTCGAGACCCTTCTTCGGACTAAGAGTCAAGGGAGATGGAATCGAGAGATATGATAAGGTACGTAGAACAAATTAATGAAAGATTTGCTAAACGACAGATCAAAGTCAGCAACGATGATGAAGGAATTTTTCTCACAGCCAGCAATGAACCATTTCCTCAATCATCGTTGCCGGCTTTGATCTGTCTTTTTGCGTATCTTTCATTAATTTCATTAAGATATGTACCTTTTCATATCTCTCAGTTCCCTCTCCCCTGACTCTCAGTCTGAAGAAAGGTCTTGACCCAAAACATCACCTATTGCTTTTCTCCAGAGATGCTGCTCTCCAGAGTTACTCCAGTTTTATGTGTCAATCTTCAGTGTAAACCAGTTCCTTCCTACGCAATCAAATGAGAATGTTTTGGAAATAGACTTCCTGTGAAAGAGGCAGTCTGATAAATTGCAAAAGCACAAACATGCACTCTGATAATTAAGGACCCATGGCTCAGGTAATTGTGGAATGGCATCAGCTGGAATTTGTACTTGTACACAAAAGGACTAGATTTATAGTGGTGCAGGAAGGAATTGCTGATGCTGGTTTGAACTGAAAATAGACACAAAAAACTGAAGTAACTCATTGGGTCAGATAGCATCTCTGGAGAAAAGGAGTGGGTGCTATTTCAGTTCGAAACCCTTCTTCAGACTGAGTCAGGGGAAATGAAAACAAGGGATATAGATCAATGAATGAAAGATATGCAAAAAAGTTACGATAATAAAGGAAACAGGCCATTGTTAGCTGTTTGAGGCCATTGTTAACTTGAGAACGAGTTACAGACAACAAGACGATTTTGAAGCTAGTACAACTTGGGTGGGGGAGAGGGAATGCAGGGGTTACTTGAAGTTAGAGAAATCAATAGTCATGCCACTGGGTTGGAAGCTGCCAAAGCGAAATATGAGGTGCTGTTCCTCCAATTTGCATTTGGCCTCCCACTGACAATGGAGGCCTAGGACAGAATGGTCATAGAAACATAGAAACATAGAAAATAGGTGCAGGAGGAGGCCATTCGGCCCATCGAGCCAGCACCGCCATTCATTGTGATCATGGCTGATCGTCCCCTATCAATAACCCGTGCCTGCTTTCTCCCCATATCCCTTGACTCCACTAGCCCCCAGAGCTCAATCTAACTCTCTCTTAACTCCATCCAGTGACTTGGCCTCCACTGCCCTCTGTGGCAGGGAATTCCATAAATTCACAACTCTCTGGGTGAAAAAGTTGTTTCTCACCTCTGTCTTAAATGACCTCCCCTTTATTCTAAGACTGTGGCCCCTGGTTCTGGACTCGCCCCACATTGGGAAATTTTTTTCCTGCATCTAGCTTGTCCAGTCCTTTTATAATTTTATATGTTTCTATAAGATTTCCCCCTCATCCTTCTGGACTCCAGTGAATGTAAGCCTAGTCTTTTCAATCTTTCCTCATGTGACAGTCCCGCCATCCCAGGGATCAATCTCGTGAACCTACGCTGCACTGCCTCAATCACAAGAATGTCCTTCCTCAAATTAGGAGACCAAAATTGTACACAATACTCCAGTGTGGTCTCACCAGAGCCCTGCAGAAGAACTCTTTACTCCTGTACTGAAATCCTCTTGTTATGAAGGCCAACATTCAATTAGCTTTCTTCACTGCCTGCTGTACCTGTAAGCCAACTTTCAGTGACCGGTGCACAAGGACGCCCAGGTCTCGCTACACCTCCCCCTTACCTAACCTAACCCCATTGAGAATCTGCCCCTTGTTTTTGCCTCCAAAGTGGATAACCTCACATTTATCTATATTATACTGCTTCTGCCACGCATCTGCCTACTCACTCAACCTGTCCAGGTCACCCTGCAACCTCCTAACATCCTCTTCACTATTCACACAGCCACCAGGCTTTGTGTCATCCGCAAACTTGCTAGTGTTGCTCCTAATTCCCACTTCCAAATCATAATATGGTAAACAGTTGCGGCCCCAACACCGAGCCTTGCGGCACTCCACTCGCCACTGCCTGCCATTCTGAAAAGGACCCGTTCACTCCTACTCTTTGCTTCCTGTCTGCCAACCAATTTTCTATCCATGTCAACACCCTACCCCCAATACCATGTGCTCTAATTTTAGTCACCAGTCTCCGGTGCTGGACCTTATCAAAGGCTTTCTGAAAGTCTAGATACACTACATCCACTGGCACCCCTTCATCCATTTTACTTGTCACATCCTCAAAAAATTCCAGAAGATTAGTCAAGCATGATTTCCCTTTCATAAATCCATGCTGACTTGCACTAATCCTTTTACTGCTATCCATTATTACCTCTTTAATAATTGACTCCAGCATCTTTCCCACCACCGAAGTCAGGCTAACTGGTCTGTAATTCCCCGTCTTCTCTCTAGCTCCTTTTTTGAAAAGTGGGATAACATTAGCTATCCTCCAATCCACAGGAACTGATCCTGAATCTATTGAACATTGGAAAATGATCACCAATGCATCCACTATATCTAGAGCCATCTCTGATGACACTGTGGTGGTGGGCCTGATCTCAGACAACGATGAGAAGGCCTACCGGGAGGAGGTGGCTGATCTAGCACTCTGGTGCCAGGATAACAGCCTCCTCTTGAACATCAAAAAAACGAAGGAGCTGATCATGGACTTTGGAAGGCACATCATCCGAGGACGTACACTCCATTGAGGATAAATGGGGATACTGTGGATAGGGTGAGCTGTTTCAAATATCTGGGAGTCCACATCTCCGAGGATATGACATGGGCATCACACGCCTCAGCACTCATGAGTAAGGCAAGGCAGCGCCTTTACCACCTCAGGCAATTGAGGAAATTCAGAGTGTCTCCGAGGATCCTCCAGTGTTTCTACGCAACGGCTGTGGAAAGCATCTTGTCCGGGAACATTACCATCTGGTTTGGGAATTGCTCTGCCAAGGACAAGAAGGCTCTGCAGAGAGTAGTGCGTTCGGTCGAACGCACTATGGGAACTTCACTTGCCCCCCTGCAGGAACTATACATCAGGAGGTGCAACTCCAGAGCCAACAATATCATGAGAGACCCCTTCCACCCCTGCAACGGACTGTTCCAGCTGCTACGGTCAGGCAAACGCCTCAGTTGCCATGCGGTGAGAACGGAGAGGTTGAGAAGGAGTTTCTTCCCAGAGGCCATTCGGACTGTAAACGCCTATCTCACCAGGGACTAGCTCTACTGAACGTTTTTCCTTCCATTATTTATTATGTAAAAGAATATGTGTGTTATGATTGTGTTTATAGTTTGTTTGGTTGTTTGGTTGTTTGTCTTTTGCACAAAAGTCCGCGAGCATTGCCACTTTCATTTCACTGCACATCTCGTATATGTATGTGACAAATAAACTTGACTTGACCATCAGGCCCAGGGGATTTATCATCCTTCAGTCCCATTAGCCTACCCAATACTATTTCTCGCCTAATGAAAATTTCTTTCAGTTCCTCTACCCCCTTAGATCCTCTGTCCTCCAGTACATCTGGGAGATTGTTCATGTCTTCCTTAGTGAAGACAGATCCGAAGTACCTATTCAACTCTTCTGCCATTTCCTTGTTGCCCATAATAATTTCACCCGTGTCTGCCTTCAAGGGACCCACATTTGACTTTGCTACTCTTTTCCCCTTAACATATCGAAAGAAGCTTTTACTGTCCTTCTTTATATTCCTGGCCAGCTTCCCTTCATACTTCATCTTTTCAGCCCGTATTGCCCGTTTTGATTCCTTCTGTCCTATGAAAGTTTGTCAGTGTGGGAATGGGAAGGGATTCCTTCGCTCCATAGATGCTGCTGCACCCGCTGAGTTTCTCCAGCATTATTGTGTACCTAGGGAAATTAACGTGTTTGGCAACCGGGAGATCAGGTAAGTCCAGCGGACTGAGCAAGGAGTAATTGGCAATAAAGAACTAAGCAATATTTGGAAGGTATGCAAAGAAGTGTACAAAAGGTGCTTTATGGGTTACCAACAGCAGTGATGCCGTTATGCAATTTGTGAAAGTAAATGGTCAAGAAATTGTTTGAATAACATAGTGAATCTTTGAGTTGTTTGAACTATTCACAATTAATAACGGAGTGTAGTTATTAGACAAAGTAATTGTCTGATCTCAAAGTTTTGGTGTCTCTTACATGTAATTGGGCTTGGGTCCCTGACACTTCTTTGAATGTTTGCCAGCAATTGACTTCCCAAATTGCCTCACTTCATGTGTCTGGATTAAATTTCATTTGTCACTGCTCTGCCCAAATTTACCATTGATCTATGTCCTATTATATCTTCAGAAAACCTTCTTCGCTTTTAACAGTTTCAACAATTTTTGTGTTGTCTGCAAACATACAAGTTATACCCCCTTCCCCCATTCTCAATAATTTCATTTATGGGTGGTTATAAACAACAAACTTGCCAGCACCAATCCCTGCGTACTCTCTAGTTCTATGTTATTCCACTTTAGCTTCCTACATACTAGTGGCAATTTGCAGCATGATTTGTATGTTTGATGAGGACTAGGCCTGAAGACATTGTTTCCAGCAAGGCCTTTGATAAGTGCATGAGACTGCACTGGAACGTTGGATCATATGGGATCTTGGGAGAGTTAGCAAACTGGATAGAGAACTGGCAACATCAATAGAGACTCGTGCGTGATCTTATAGAGGTGAATAAAATCATGAGGGGAATAGACAAGGTAAATGCAGAGTCTATTACCCAGGATAGAGAATTAAAAACAAGAGGACAAATGTTTAAGGTGAAAGATTCAATACAAACATGAGGAGGCAGCCTTTTCACTCAGATGGTTAGATGGATTTCAGTGTGCTTATAGGAAAGAATCTTCTGAACACTGTAATTCATGAGGTTAGAGTGATTTTTGTTAGAGGATGGAGTTTACAAAAATGAAACTGTTTCCGTCTCGACCTGTAGATTAATGGCATGGCAACAAGTAGCTTCTAGGAGTTGGGGTAGCAACATTGATTGGAAAGATGTTGGAATACAACCGAAGATAGACATGAAAAGCTGGAGTAACCCGGAGGGTCAGACAGCATCTCTAGAGAGAAGGAACAGGTGACATTTCGGGTCGAGATCCCTCTTACAACAACAGCTTGCATATTATGGCGGTGTAAACCAAGACTCGGCATGAATGTTTGAGGACAGATTTGGAAGGAAATTCCATAATCCCTTCTGGAAGGGATGAAGATCAATATTACCAATATGGATTGATAGTAGTGGGATTTATTTGGATCAGTTTGTATACAAGGCATTCTTTAGGCTGTTGCCGTTTATGAGATTGAAGGGAAAGTTCAGTTTGGCACAGACATTGTGGGCTAAAGGCCAGTTCTTGACCTGTACAGTTCTATATTCTAAATACTGTAGATGGTGTAAGTCTAAACCAATGGTAGAAAATGGAATCCTCATCAGGTCAGGGAGCATCTCTGGAGCAAGAACTATAACTGACTATAGTTTTCTCCAATTTGGGCACAAGGAAATGCAGATGTTGATACTGATTTACAAACAAAATAGAAACAGAGGGGTGGAGTAACTCAGTGGGTCAGTCAGAATCTCCGGAGAAAATGGATAGGTGACATTTCAGACTGAGAGGGTCCTGACCCGAAAAGTCGCCTATCCATGTTCTTCAGAGACTCAGCCTGATAGTTGAGTCTCACGTTGCGAGTTGACACAAGAGGTACCCCAAGTTAAAACTCGTGGTAATAACGTACGATTAACGTACGGAACTCGTGGACGCAACTTAGAGACTCGTGGCGCTAACGGCAGGTACTCGTGAAACTTGTCAACTCTTGCAAAAAATCAAACATGTTTAAAATTTTCCACGAGTCAATTTTACTCTTGTGGTTAAGAATTGAAACATTTTAACTCGTTGTAA
This sequence comes from Amblyraja radiata, assembly GCF_010909765.2. NCBI lineage: Eukaryota > Metazoa > Chordata > Chondrichthyes > Rajiformes > Rajidae > Amblyraja > Amblyraja radiata. The sequence goes on along the minus strand of NC_045967.1, from coordinate 2,106,474 downwards.
GAACGTAGTGGCCCGTGCGTTTACCTTAGTGTATCGTGAGTCTACCGTGGGAACTCTTTAACTCAGCGGGCAGACAGCAGTTGATTGTCACTCCCTTCAGTTTCCCAGCGACAATCTTCAGTTTCCCAGCGACTATTTTTTAATAACAGGAACATTTTACGATGAAATGCAGAAAATAGTCCCCCCCCCCCCGGTCCTGGTCCGGGGCCACTCTGTGGGAGAGCCCCGGACTGGGGGGGGGGGGGGGGGGGGATGGGAGTCAGCTCTTGACTATTTTCTGCATTTTATCATAAAATGTTCCTGTTATTAAAAATAGTAATGTCTATCCTGTCATGAGTAATGTGTGAGCCTGCAGCCCTTCACCTCCACCCCGCTCCACTCAGTCCGACACCGAGATCCTGCTGAAGATGGGCAGCTGCTGGCTGGATGAAGTGGCAGCCGGTACCGTAGGGGCAGAAGCTGATGGTGTGCAAGGTACGTCTTGTTCTTGGGGTGGCGGATGAGGGGGCACAGCTCGGGCTGTGGGCGAACTGCCACTTGTCGCCGTAGCAGCCCATCGGGGAACGGGTTCCTTTAGAGTTGGAGCGGGGCTGGGCTGGAGTTGCTGTTGGCTGTGGTCTCTGGGTTCTCCGTGCTTGCAGTGGGCCTGGTGGGCCTGGGGGTTGGTGTCCCGTTGGTCCTGACATCTCCGGCCACCCCCCTGGACAGGAGCTGAGACTGGGAACTGTACCGCCCTTGCCCCCTCCCTCTGCAACTGCAAACAACCCCACTCTCCTCCTCACCTAACCCATCCATCCCCCCCCCCCCCCCCCCCCCCCCCCCCCCCACCTTTCCCTCCCAACTGCCCCGGGGCGACTGGCACTGACCTACTGGCATCGTCGACGTGAAGACAGTGCAAAGCCCCCGTGCCGGTGCAATGGGCAGGGAGCTGGAGAGGGGAGGGAAGGGGTCACACACATGGCCGGGAAGCAGAGGGTTGTAGGTGGGGGTGGTGACAGATAAGGCCAACAATGAGTGGAGAAAGACAGAAACACTGATGTGCAAAGGAGACCTGCAACAGTGCATGATCTCTCTTGCGTTATGGCAGGTGATTGTCACCTGCCCGCTGTTCCTGACACTAAAGCCTTGAGATCGTTGCCCTTTGTGTTGGCGTGGAAGGGGAGGGGGGTATTGTGCTGTTTGGTCGCCCCCTGCTATCCCAGGGACAGGGAGACACAGCGGCTTTTGAGACTGGTGGGCAATCACTTCCAAAGTGTCTGCCCACACAGTCAGTACACATTTCCTACACGTCTCCCGCACTAAGATCATCCCGCAGAGAATGATCCCAGCCTAACCCAAGAGCCATGTCACCCCAGACAGATTAATGACGCCCCCCCTCCCCCCCCCCCCCCCCCAACCTCTCTCCACCTCAACTCACGCCTGGGCACCAAAGCAACTCAGGAGGCGAACCTTGAGCGCCGTCTCACAACAATCTGATGTGCACATCCGTCCACATTCAAAGATTTAATCTCCCGTCTCCCCGCAGTGTGTAGACATGGCAGTAAATTCAATTAAAACATATCAAACCTGTGTGTTTCAAACAAATCATAAGTATAACTGCTCTGGCACTGGATGGTGCGCATTTTCCCTTTGTAGGTCACATCAATAGATGCGGCCGCGCTGAATTCTATCTTTAAAACAAAGCCACAGGATGGAGAGGTCTTCTTTAACACTGTTGCTTATTAAAACATAACACTGTTGCTTATTAAAACAAACCTTCAATCAGGATTGGCTCAAGAGTAACTCGGGAGACGAACTTGGAACATCGCAGAAATGCCAAGTAAACGGC